>NC_083277.1:111974506-112274506 GCF_963506605.1 Zootoca vivipara
AGTGGAATTCGCGAAGGTGATTTCTGTTTTCCCAATGAAACAAACTCCCTTCTCCTTCCCCACAGGCTGCTCTGGGGCTTCTCAGCCTCCAGAGTGAATTTGGGGAGGCGCAGATGGGAGGGAAATCCATGTTGCCCTAGTGGGAATCAGACTGATTACCTGGACTGCAACACATTTATGCCCTTTTGCTCTACAGCCATGCATTGGAGAGGTCAGCAACAGGCTTGGCAGCCCTCTGCTGTTGAACTGGTTGCAAAGTAGTGATGTGGTATGGACTAGCACCAGTGTTTGGTGCTAGGAATCCAAATGAATAATTTGAATAATTTTATTATCTCCATTGATCTGAAGATATTCTACAACATCATTTAATCTTTCATAACATATTGGTTGCGTGGGAAGTTACAGTGATTCATTTCCTACGTTCCATCTTAACACACAAGCTGTTGCAATAGGCTTTCCAGCACTGTTCATAATCCTTAAATTTATTTAAAGGTTTTCTTTAGAAATGAGTCCCAAAGCAAATCTTCCCCACCCCCCGCTTTCCTCTTTTATGAATCTTTAAATATTTTGTGTCGCAGAAAGAAATAGAAACCTTTGCTCTTGAAGGCAGCGTGTTAAAAAAAGAAAAGAATATGAGCTTGTAATTTAAAAAAAAGTATGTTTTCTTAAAAAGTGTATTTGAGTCACTTTGGAAACAGATGGCCTGAACTTCTTCTGAACAACCTAATTTGGAGATCAAGCCTCCATGTACCTCAAGAGAAGTGTTTTTTTGGGGGGGATGGTAGATCATGATTCTTGTGACTGGTTAAAGAAGTGTCAGGATGTTTTCGTGCAGGGTGCCCCAAACTTGGGTGTCCATCTGTTTGTGGACTACAACTCCCATCATCCCTAGTTAGCAGGACCAGTGGTCAAGGATGATGGGAATTGTTGTCCAAAAAGAGCCGGACACCCAAGTTTGGGGCGCCCTTTTTTAGTGCATGGGTAGCCAATGTGGTACCCTCCAGATGTTGCTAAACTACAACTCCCAATCATCCCTGACCATTGTCTGAAGGGCACCACCTTGCCTACCCTTGTTTTACAGCATTTGTCTGCTGGATAGTGCAAGCCATTAGCAAATAAGAAAAAGTGTTTCTCAGTGAGAGATTTGACTGGGATTTTCAATAGATATCATTGATTGACCTTCCAAAATGCTTTCTACAAAAGATAAAGCATGTGGTGGTCTTAATGAGGCACTCATTGCTTCACTGTTTTGTAGGAAGAGGAAAACTTTGGCTGGGTTCCAGAAGGAGATTAAAATGTGGAGCGTGAATTTGTCACCATGCCTACTTTGGCTGAAGCAAAGTGCGGAAACTCCTTTGCTGTTCAGTCTCATGCAAGTGCGAATATTGAAAGCAGGTGTTTTTGTTTTGTCCCTGGAATAGAATTAAAGTTAATCCATTGGTGACAGGTGCTTTAAAGAACCTTTCCCCCTCAATTGTAAGCATTTAAACAAAGCTTATCCGTGCCAAGTGTAGTGGTAAAGAGGCTGCTAATCGCTTCCTAGAAGACATTAAGAGTCTCCAAAACAAACATCGCCTCTCTGTTAACAAGTTGACTGAGTTCCTCATAAGGAGTATATGAGGCAACCTATACAATCCAATCCCCATAGCCTTCCAGAAGAAAGTTTGCAATCGTGCCAGCCAGATTTTAAACGCACACATATGAACACAATTCCCATTTGCCAGCCCCCACAATAGTTGCTCTGTATGCCCGGGGTGTTTATTTTCCACCTAATTCATCAATGCTCAGTCATCCAAATGTGCAGTGCACATGTTTGCAACAACTGCATGTTGAAGAGAGGTGGTGCCTGAATTTGTGCAGGGGGCAGGGGCTATACCATTAGGGTTATGTCTGTAAAGAACTGAAAATGTATTCCTTCCAAAACGGCACCCACTTATGCGAGAGAGCCTGCAACAAACATAATTCCCCCGGACCAAGCATAGCCAATGTGATGTTCCCTAGATGTTGTGGACTACAACTCACATCAGCTGCAGGCAGCGTGGCCAGTGAGTTGGGGTGTATGCGATAGCTACTTAGGGTCCTTACACCAACACTCTTTTTCCTTGCAGTTTTGGCATGGGTTGACTTTATATTTGCCTGATCCTTTCTAAAGAATAAAATCTGGATTAAATAGCTTCCACTCAAGGCAGGCAAACCCAAGAGTATTCCCACTGGAAGCTCTGTTATCCGATGAGAGTTTGCCTACTGTGAGAGCTCTGGTTATTTATTTAATTTATAGAGGCCTGAAGGGGTGTGCTTGTTTTCCATTAAGCTAAAGGAGCTGGGGTGGGAAGGGGTGTGTGTTGCTTATTGCTTTATTTGGGTTTATTTTGAGGATAAGTATAAAAAATGCTTACACAGTTATATAACTCACAACTTAATTACCTCCCCAAATGAATGTTGGTACTCTAGCCACCTCATAGCCTTGAAACATCACAGCTGGACACCACCTTGATCTTTTTGGTCGTTTTCAGCCGTGCATAGAGTTGTGCAACTTTTGTATTGGAAAAACACTAGCGGCTAATTAACCCTCAGCCGTAAGTAGCTGCAGGCTGCATAGCAGAGCAACTTGCTTTGCATCACACATGTATGCTGCTACAGCACATGACCTGGGTGCTTTTATTTTTCCTTGCCAGACCTCTCATTCCAAACCCCACCTTAACCGTAAAATGTTCCTTCTGCCCAGTGTCTGCAAAAACAACATCCCAGTCCTATGATGAATGCTTTCTTGTGAATTGTTACTCACTTTTTTTTTAAAAAAAGGTTGCTAGTCTCTTAGTAAAAAGCAACGTTATTGTTGGCTTCAAGTTCTTTTTCTAGTGTGCTGCTGAGTTGTAGTTGCATTAAAAGGGTCTTTCAATGCTTGACTGTAGCTTTTAGTGCACAAATGGTGGAAGAAAAATCCTACACTGAATGTGAAAATGCAAATCTCACACCTACGAATTTGGTGTTGGCACACATTAACAACCAACATGCAATGATGTTGCTAGTTTGGCAGAAACCTGTGTCAACTGAAAATCTTTTCTTGAGCTTGAGAGAGTCTTGTCTCAGTGAGCCATAGCCAAGAGGGCGAACTGTTAAAACAGGGCAGATTCATTGTCCATTTAAACTTAAACAGTGTATACATAAAGACCACAGTGTAAACTAGCTGACTTCTGACAATATAGCTGCCCAGTAAATGTGACAGGCGCATTGTCCTAGCCTGCACTCCCTAGTTTAAGCATGTTTCTTTTAAAGAAATTCCAAGCCCAAGGTCTCAACATGTGAGAGCGTTCATGAGACTGCTTAACTCACAGAAGCCTGGCCAGGTAAAAATAAGTGCTGTGAACTGGTCCCAAGGCAAACTCTTCTTCTTTTTGAACTCTGAAACTCAACTTTACCTTTGATTTAATCTATGCATTCTGTCCCATCATTGAATACAGCAAACATAATAATAACTTGTAATTTTCTTATTTGTACTCCACCCATCTGACTGGGTTGCCCCAACCATTCTGTATTCTGCACATCTTTCAGATTTTACTATCCCTCTCCTCCAATTTGCCTGCTTTCAGGATTGAGGCCAAAAACAGTTTCCTTGTTCGTTGTTAGATTTACTCAAACTAATTAAGAGGTTTTTTTATATCTGGGAATCTCAGTAATAGAATCATAAAGTTGAATGCAATATAGAGTAATAATAAGTTTTATTACTGTGGTTTTAGATTAGCGCCTAGATACCAGCCTCGTTTCAGCTGCAATTATTGGATGGCCTTGAAGTGAATTGCCTCAGCTTTCTAAATCTGGGCTCTTATATAAATATGAACAAACCAGTTTGCAGGCTGGATGTGCATTCTTACACCTTATCTAAGAGCTGCTGTATCATAATACCTATACATATTGCACAGATTTGCACATTTACGGTACTTTATTATTTATTTTAGATGTCTCTCCTACTTTTTTTAAAAAAATAAATAGCTTATTGACTATATGGCATTTAGTTTTATGGGGTTGGGAGATTCAGTAACCACATGTTTTCTGGTTGTAAATTTGCATCAGGGTGTGGCATTGCATTCCTAGGAAACTGCAGTTTGTGATCTTTTTCCTGTAGAAATATTTCTACATGCACGTGACAAGTATTGTGCAAATTTCCCAGAAGTAATGCATGTGATTCAGAGAAGAAGGAATAATATGTCTCTGGTAAACAGCTTGCTGAGAGTTTGGTCACCCTCTTAGTTCCCTTTCAAATAAAATGCGTGTGTGCCTGTGCTTTCTAAACAAGGAGCTGAGACTCTGCTCTTTCACATACTTCTAATACATACTATTTTGAGTAATGCATGAGGTATGTTAATCACAAATCTGGCTGTATTTTTTTATTTTTTATGGAGCAATAAACCATTACGTGAAATCAGATGAGATTGAAGAATAACTGTTATGCAACATCGAGTAATATACTTTGCAGCTTGTGCCAGCCATAGACATTTTCCAGCATAACTGTGTTATATATATATATATATATATATATATATATATATATATATATATATATATATATATCTGAGACATATTGTCTGGGCTTACCTTGAATCTGTAGTGAGAGGGGTAGAGGAAGGAAAAGAACCACTCTTGTGTAACCTAATGGCTCAGAATCATCTTCCTTCCCCTGCCCACTCAGCCCCAGTTCTCAGATTTTAAAGGTTTGGCCTCAGTTGTTGCTATCACAACTTAATCTAAAATGTATTGACAACATTTTTGAAATTGGTCAGAAGTAGGCATTCCTGGAATGGGCATGATGTGTATACCCAGCTCATCTGTGTTTCTTTGGTTGCTGGAATCCTAGCAGCATTGAGACCGTTGTTATAGCAAGTTATGGGTGCTGGCCTCTTGCAAACCGTAACAGGTTCTGCTCCAGCTGCAACCGCAGGATGGATCCCAGCCTGACATTCTTCTTCAACAACTCATACCTGCACACTAGCTAAGAAGATAAGAAGGCTCTAAGAGCCCTGCAATTCTAGTATACACACACGGAGTGGCTTGAGCTGCAAAACTCAGTTTGGTGTCCTTTCATGCCTGCACATGATACATCGCAGGCTGACCCTTATAACACTTTTAGCATGCAGAGGGCTTCCTAATCTCTGTCTCATTAATCCTTGCATCTGTGTTATAGGTCTTTTTTTTTCAGTTTCCAAGCACAGAAACTTGATTGCTCAAGGCTACCAATAGCTGAGGAGAGATATGAGCTCCAGTTTCCCAGGTTCTAAGTCCAACTTTCTTTCCAGTGTGGACATCTGCCACGCTGTCATTTTGTCTCAGGAGATACTGGTGGGCATACTGGCCCCCCACAGGTGCCATGTTGGCAACCCCTAATTAGAAAATGGTGGACTTAAATTATTTCAAATCTACCATTTTCTCATTAGGGGTTGCCAACACGGCAACTGTGGGGGCCAGTATACCCACCAGTATCTCATATTCTCCCCATGAAAAATCAGTAAATATTTTCCTACAATGTGCAGTGTGAAGAAGCTGTTTGCTCTTCCTGCTCAGTTCCTGTTTGCACTGACTTGGCCTCTCCTACATTGAATATGCCCACATTTCATTGGAGGACAAAATTGAACACCTACCGCCCCATCTATTGTGAACAGAGGAAAGATGCTAAGAATTTCTGTGAGCAAGCACTAGGGTGGCAGGTGTAGGCACTTTTCAAATTGAGACGGAGGACACGGCCGCACCATTTTGTAGTCCTGTCTCTTTCTTTGCTCTTGTAAAAGTGGAGGCCATTTTGTGTCTCCCCCTCGCTCCAAACAACATCTGTTTTGTGACTGCTGCCTATGGCACTTCCTCATAATTCCAGATGTGTTCACTGGTCCAAAAAGGTTGCCAGTGTCATGTCCCAACCGCAGAGGCATACTTTAACAATCCAAGTGATACAAAACGAGTATCCAAAATAATCCTGGCTTAAGGTGTGCCATGGCTACAGAGATACCATGTAATTCCTCAGAACATATATGCAATCATTGAAACAATCGGAGCTAAATTAACCCATCTGACTTGAAGATGGTAGAAGAGCAGACAAGACACACCTGCCCACTTTATGTACAAAATAATGTGGTGTGTGGTCACACTGCATGCAAGTCCATTTTCTTGCAGTCCTTCAAATCTTACTCCACAGAACATGCACAGGGTATTTCCCATCTTGTATTTTAAAAGCAGCATATTGTGGAATTCTGCTGAAATTTTTGCACACTAAAGCACTTCACGTTCCTGCAGCTTCTTCTCCATCCATATTAGTCACACCAGTCTGCTTGGAGTTAACTTTGATTCTACTCAATTGTTTCGTCACCACTTCTTGTCTCTCTTTGCTAAAAATATGCCTGATAGCCTATAAATGTCATGCAACTCATGTGGACATCTGTGGGAGCCCCTCTTTATTCAACAGTAGTTGCCTTTCCACCAGCACTAATCTACATGCACGATAACTACAAGGTCTACACAGGCTGCAAAATTTTGGTTTTTCTGATAGCCTTCTGACACAAGAGGCCACATTGTCCTCTGAAATGACCTCTTCCTATCCTGAAATGCTCAAGGTGTTGGTATTGGTGCCCCTAATGCCACAATACTCAGTGATGGAAATATATCCACAACCATTCAGTTGCTTGATGTTCAAAGAGTTGCACTGCACTGTTCCACTTGTTAATTACAGCTATACACACGGGAAATGCTTTGCCCATTTTGGAGTGTACATCACTGTACAGTGGTACCTCTACTTACGAATTTAATGCGTTCCGAACGCACATTTGTAAGTCGAAAAAAATTGTAAGTCGAATCCCATAGGAATGCATTGGGAGAAAAAAATCATAAGTAGAAGCAACCCTATCTAAAAATTCCTAAGTAGAAAAAATCCTATCTAAACCGCATCCAAGATGGCGGACGGAGCTCCATTCGTAAGTAGAAACATTCATAAGTAGAGTTATTCATAAGTAGAGGTACCACTGTACAAGGGAAAGAAATGCTGTTAGCTTTCTGTTTTCTTGACACATGTGAGATGCATAGGAACATCAGAAGAGCCTGCTGGATCATGCCAGTGCCCATCTAGCCCAGTTTCCTGTTCTCATAGTGGCTACCAGAAGCAGTCGTGGGTATGAGTCTTGACTGGGCCATGCGCACTTAAGAGAGGTTTCTATGACCAGCAAGCATCTTGCTCAGATGCGTAATACGCGAATGTTGGTCCCGCTTGGCAACTGAGTTGTGAACATTTCATGAAGTTTTATGGTTCACCGATTATTTTCCCCCCCCCAAAATTTTTAATTTATTTTTATAAAACATAAAACACAACATAAAACAACAACAACAAAAATACAAATACAAATAAAGAAAAACAAATTTTCATTGTTCTTAGCATCAGGCCTAACCATTGTACTGTGACTTCCTCGAATCCTCCCTGCTGCGGTTCACTACTAATCCTATTTAGCAATTCTATTTCATTATCCTTTTATCTTATCTTATAATTATACAAATTCTTAATTATGCTAACCATTATTTACTATATTTTCATCTTCTCCTTTATCTCTAATCCCTTGCCTAAGCTACAACTTCTACTATGTTTCAAAATCCGTATCTTACTAATCGATTACAATACTAATTTTCTTCAAATAAACTTTAAAACTCTTCCAATCTTCTTCCGTCGACTTTTCTCCCTGGTCGCGAAGCCTCCCGGTCAGATCAGCCAGTTCCATATATTCTAACATTTTGTGTCTTCCATTTCTGTGCAATCAACATTCTCGCTGCTGTTGTGGCATATAAGAAGAATGTAACATCTTTTTTTTGTATTTCTTTCCCAACTATTCCCAGTAAAAAGGCCTCTGGTTTTTTAATAAAAGTGTTTTTAAACACTTTCTTCAGTTCATTATAAATCTTTTCCCAGAAGTCTTTTATTTTGGGGCAAGTCCACCACATGTGATAAAATGTTCCTTCCACTGCTTTACATTTCCAACACTTATTATCATATGTATGGTACATCTTTGCTAATTTAACTAATTTATGGTTCACCGATTCTCGTTGGTTTTTTCCTCTCTTCAGTTATTTGTTCTCTTCTCGGACATTAGTGTCACCGTGCTAATCACTCCAAGTCTTCATAAAAGACTGCCCTGGAGTTTCTTGACTCTTGTTCTAGCAGATGGATTCTAGGTGTTAAATGTGTTTGGCATCTCTCCATCTGTTGACAGTTATTCTGACAGATGAAGAGGTTCAGAGGAAACGAGAGATGATAATGAAGAGGAAGGAAGAGGAAGCCCTGAAAGAGAGCCTAAAGCCCAAATTGCTGGAGGAACAACAGCGGACCATCGATATCCTCCTGGAAGCCCACCGCAAGACCTATGATTCCACGTACTCTGATTTCAACCAATTCCGGGTAAGCTTCAAGCCTCAATTTCCTTCTAACTTCATTACGGCTGTGACTAGTAGGACATCTGCTGGTGGAATAAGTAAACTGAAGCAGTACTGAATCAGCAAAACCTTGGCTCCCTTCTCACTTGGAAGAAAGTAACCTGCAGCCTGCAAACTGAAACCAGTTAGGTAGACCTGCAATCTACCTGCTGCGAGTGAACTATATGATATTTCCTTACCTTTGCCTTTGGAACTGGCTAAGAGAGGCTTTTTAAACGGTGGCATTCATAAAAAAAATTTGGTGCCTTGTCAAATGCCATAATTAACATGTGCGTTGAAGCAATATGATCTGGTTGCGGGTGAGATTGTTTCAAATCTCATAGCCTCTGGGCCTATTGCTTGTTTTTGAAGGCCTAACTCTGAAGCCACTTATTCCATTGGACGGTGTGGATACCAGAATGCCAGGCTTCTGGTGGGCGGGTATACCATTTAGCCACCTGTTGGCACATCTTCCTCGGCTGCTGCACGCATGTCCTGAAACAGCTGTTTTCCTCAGTTCTGAGGAAGGAAGAGCAGGGAGGAGAAAGCACTTGTGGCTGAAGCAACCACAACTCCTTCCTGTTTGGTAAGAACTAGTAAAAAAGCTGGGAACTAGAGCTCAGCTTTGGGGTTTGAGTGACGCACGTAAGAGCTAGGGAGAAGGGCTGGGGCAGAGAGAGGAGTGGGGGGAAAGAGAACCAGCTCTGTCTGACTCATGGTTTTGACAACTTGGAGCCTGTAACGCTTGTTGTTTTGTACTACTGCCCAATAGACTTCCCCCCTTCCCTCTCTCTGCCAGCTGATAATATTCTAAGCAAAACAAATATCTCGAGCACCATGGGATTATAGCTTCCAAGTCCCCTTCAGCTCCTGGCCCCACCCTGAAAATGACACAAATGTGATAATTAAATGTGTATCTTACATGACGTGGGTTGGCATTTGTAGGTGCCTTTTCAATTTCCACATACATAAGATGCTAAGGACATCAAATCATATTTGCTGTGGCTTTCTGGCTCATAACATGCTCTCTCTCTCTCTCTCTCTGTTTTCTAAGTCTGCCTTTCTACATTACCATAGAAATTAGCCATGTTGGGGCAAAATCATGGTACATCAGAAACATTTTTACTTAGGGGGAACCGTTAATCTTAAGGAAATGGGTTGACAGGGTAAACAAATTAGGCAAAATTTAAAAGAAGTAAAGCATAGTGGGTGGGAGTTTATAAAAGTATCCTGTATCAATCTGGCCCCAATTCCCATTTAGTTCATTGGTGGAAAAGCTCTAAGCATATTTTAGAGATGTAAAACCAGTGCTTTTTTCTGGGGACGGGGATGCAGGGACCCCTGAACATTTTGTGAATCTAAGTTTGGCCTCATTGAGGGGCAGTATTTCAATATGAGTAGGAAAATGAGAGTACCCCTAAACATTTTTTATTTTTTATAGAAAAAAGCACTGTAAAACCATTCTTTTTTCCTTAACAATGGGCCCTTGTCTGTGCACAAATTTACTAGTAAATAGAACTGAAGTGGTGGGGTCAGACAGAGATGTTATTTGAAAAGAGCAATTGACAAATAGTTGGACTGGAACCAGGCAGAGGGCCTTCTCGGTAGTGGCACCCGCCCTGTGGAACGCCCTCCCACCAGATGTCAAAAAGAAAAACAACTACCAGACTTTTAGAGGACATCTGAAGGCAGCCCTGTTTAGGGAAGCTTTTAATCTTTAAGAAATTAGTGTATTTTAATATTTCTGTTGGAAGCCACCCAGAGTGGCTGGGGAAACCCAGCCAGATGGGCGGAGTATAAATAATAAATTTATTATTATTATTATTATTATTATTATTATTATTATTATTATTATTATTATTATTATTATTATTTGTTTCAGCCTCCTGTGAGACTTGATTCAGGCAGAAGAAGCACAAGCAGATCTTCCTCTCTTATGTCACAAGGTTTCTCTTCCTCAGAAGACTCTTCAGACACTTTCAGCTCCTCCCCAGGTAATGTGAAGATTGCCAAATGACCTCCATGCCCACGGCAAACTAATCCAGGAATGTTATCTCCCGCTATGGATTTGTTTTCTCATTTGCCAGGTTCAGTTTCCCGTTGTCTTGTAGATCAGAGCTCCTTAGGATGCGCAGCCCACCCACTCTCATCTTGTGGCTCAGTTGCTGAACTTGAATCCTCCTTCACAGAAAACTTTAATACATTTGTTAGAGCTGGCCTTTTTAAAGCCTTAACTTTTCATTTAAAAAAAACAAAAAAAGCCCTACATCTGAAATGTTAATCTGTGTGCTTTCCCCTCTCTGTGTTGCAGATCCCAGGATGTTATCGAATGTGGAACTCAGTGATGACAGCGATGAAAGTGCAACCATGTCCATGGACTTCTCACACCTCTCTATGCTCCCTCACGTGGCCGACCTTGTTAGCTACAGCATCCAAAAAGTGATTGGATTTGCAAAAATGATTCCAGGGTTCAAGTAAGGATGCTTGCTTTGGTTTTGTTTCAGAGTGGTTTGATGTGTTTTCCTTCCCTTGAATGTATTTGTGTGTGTGTTTAATACATTTGTTTTAAAAATTGCACCGCACCACAGCACACAGCTTTCAGAAGGAGACTTCTGGGCTGGTTGCAAGAAAAAAATTTTTTAAAATGAAAACAACCAAACAGGATTAATAAATACATACAGGAAATCATTTCCCCAGGAGAACGGTATTTTCCAACTCAGTAAGTTTAGGAACTTAGAATACATTTTCCCAGCTGCCTTCTATGACCAGACATAATTTGAGTAAATCCTTCAATATGGCTGTGAGCCAGAACATCAATGCTATTAAGGCCTCTGCTACTCACCCTCCTCATCCATTTAGCCTGCAGTAAGGGTGCTTATTTAGAAATCTCATTGCAAATTGAGCATTAATGGAGCTGTTACATGATCCTTCTGACACATGGCTCAGTTGAATGAGGATTTGCTCAGCTTTTATCTGCCCGCACATTGCAGGATGTGCATCAGCTATGACTTGACATGATTGAACTTAAGCTGTTCCTATCTACTGGTCAGTACTGCACTCCCACAATGAAAAGCAATGGTCATGTCAAGCCAGGAAATTTAACGGGGCTCAAAGTTGGAGTTTATGAGTTGTGCATGGATTGCTCAGCACTTGATGGCTCTTAGCACAGTGTGTGGGCTATTTACATTGAAAAGTATTGTACAAGAATTTGGGGGATACAGTTCACATATGCTACAGTCAATGTGTTGTGGGCACAAATGGGTGAACCAACCCATAGTGTTTTGCCATGGTTCTTCAGAGGTGACTGGAGGCTGACATTCAGGGGGTTTGAGTAAATGAGATCAGTGAAATGATGAAGTGCACAATTATTCACTGAGGGAGCTCCTTTGAGTATCACACAACTAATTGTAGAGCTGGAAGGAAGCAAATAATCAGTTCTAACACCTATATAATGGAGTGTTATGATGCTGGATGCTTTGAGGTTTCAGATATGTATTCTCTCTTCCCAAAATGTAGAGATCTAACAGCGGAGGACCAGATTGCTCTACTGAAATCGAGCGTCATTGAAGTAATTATGCTCCGTTCAAATCAGTCATTCTCACTGGACGATATGTCCTGGACCTGTGGCAGCAATGACTTCAAATACAAAATCAGCGATGTCACTCAAGGTACGGTAGTTTCAGGTGTGAATGGTATAAGATTCCAGTCAAGCACAACACTGCTCTGGAGCAGCCACCTAAATGAGCTTGTCTCATCTTTTTTAAAAAAATTTTTAATTTTTTTTAAATTTTAAAAATATCTTTATTTAATTGTAACCATAAAATCAACATAAACATAGACATTAAATCAACATAAATCAACATAATCAACATAACACAAATCTTTCCAAAAATCCAAATTATACAAAATTATATAAAATTAAATCAATTATACAAATTAAATCAACTTATAATAGAAACAATAACAGAAGTAATATAAAAAAGCAGAAAAAAAGGAAAAATCTTGAAAAATCATGGGGGGGGGAACCAGAAAGAACAAAAGAACAAAAAAGACATAAGATAAAAAAGATACAATAAACTTCCCAGCATTTCCAGCTTGTCTCATCTTGATTTGCTTACAATTAATATTATGTATTATTATCCCTAGAAGATATAATTGAAGGCCTACAGAAGGCCAAAGGAATGCAAAGGTTAGAATAAGCACAATCTGTGTTGTGTTTCTCACTTAGTCTATTGATATTTTGGAACCAATTCATGCAATTCATGCAATTGCCTTTTCAGGTTTTTCCCCAACTGTGAAGAGACCATTGAGTCATTACAGTTAGGCAACTGGGTGGGGAGGCGGGCCACTTCATTGCTTCATAATGGACTCAGTTCCAGCTTTTAGCATGCCACTACAAACACTAGCAAAAAACAGTGTTGTGTGATGTGTTCAATAAAAAAGCTGGGTGCCTCTTTCAGTATTCAGACAACCACTTTGCCATCTCTGTTCTCCATCCGCAGAAAGTAAAAAGTAACTTCTCCAGTATGGGGAAGGTGGGAAGTTCAAAAAGCAGTCATATAAATTGGTCCTTATAAGTAATGGGTGAATTGTCAGTTTGGGTATTCTGTTCACATCAACAACTGAAGTGCCAGCAGCCCATCATATCCCTCATATTTATAATTCTCAAACCCCTAGTTATTTGAAGATGCCATGGCACTTGCAAAATGGAGCCAAAGTCACAGAATTGGAGGTGTCAGAATGTATCATTGCTAGGCAACCCTGAAATGGCCGGGAGTTAATTTAGTGAAATCATACCTAAGTGACTTGCAGGCTGGCTATGCTTCATTTTGATGGAGAAAGTATGCACTCGCATTAGAAGGGAAAGCTCTTGACCCTTAATAGTTCTTGAACGTGTGAGTAAAAATTGTAAAAAGGCATTTGAAAATATATATTCTTTGTACAGCCTTGGCACTCATTTTGTACCCGAACATATGTGGAAGTTTCCAGGACTGGAGCGTTTCCTGTTCTGAAAGGAGGATAGTATTATCATGCCAACTGTTATTTGTCTTGAGTTTATGTTTAATTTTGCTTCTTGCTCTGTTTCCCGTTAGCTGATAAATCTTTCAAGAATCTAGGGCCTGCCTCTCAAAAGGGTTTTTATGTTTCTGTTTCAGCTGGGCATAGCCTGGACTTGCTTGAGCCCCTTGTTAAATTTCAGATCAACCTGAAGAAGCTGAACCTGCATGAAGAAGAACATGTTCTCCTCATGGCCATCTGCATCCTTTCTCCTGGTAAGAGAAACTTTTGCCTTTTCAGGCTGTGTTTTCATTGGCTATCCTATCCCACCAGCATCAGCACCAACCACGAGTGGCATCTACAAGCCAGCCACTTCCAGGATATAATTTCTATATAGGCATAGCGGCCAAGTCTCCCGTATTCCCCAGGAAATCCCCGTTTTTCCAGCTGTTCCTAGCTGAAAAAATGGATTTTTTTGTTTTTCCCCGGTTTATTCTGGCGCGGCGGCCATTTTGGAACTGGGCAGAGCATGCTCAGAAGCGACTTTTGATGCTGCTCTGCCCAGTTCCAAAATGGCAGCAGCGCTACTTCCGGTCTGCTACTTCCGGCCGGTCCCTTATTTCTCCGACAGCAACTTGGCAGGTATGTATATTGGAGATAACATGCACAGTGGTGTATTCTGTCCTGTGTGAAAAGAATGCAAGCATCTGCTTTGCCGCAATTACATTTTGAGTGATGGGTGTACATGAGAGGAAAAATATAAGCCATAAGATTGGGTTTTGTTTTGGTTTTTTTACTATCCCTTCCACAGTGTAGAACAAGTGTATCCTTACCCTTTGGCAAATACTGAGAAGCTGTAGCCTCCTTCATTGATCATGCAGGAGTCTTTGCTACTCTTTTATTATGATTATTCAGGATCCTAATCATTAGGGAGGGGAGAGAAATTCTCTTCCAGAGGCCAAATTCTGTTATCGAGGCCTCTCTGTCTGACTCTTGGGACCTTCCCCATGCCCTGGCCGTGCTTTGCATCTTCTTTGAGTATTTTTTCCTGGGCTGGAATGTTTCCTTGAACCAGTGATGGTGCCACTTGCTTGCTTGGATGGAGAGAGTCACCTCTGACTTTTGCATGGCTGGAATGTAAACTGCTCTACAAAAGTAAGAGTCTCATCCATTGCTCCAACCCACTTTTTTTTTTGCTGTTTGCCAATGTCATGAGTTCCCCAGAAGAAAATGGCAGCTGGGAAAGGTTTACTTTCTTTAGTAACTTAAGAACAAGCAACAGGGGCAGTAAGAAAGTAACATGAGCCTCAGCTCCGATAATTGCATAAAACACAACCTAAGCTACATTTAGTGATCTGAACTGTTGCTCTTAAAGGCTTGATGCTCTTTTTTTTTTCCATGCAAAAGAGACCCGGGCTGATATCTTCTGCTGCTTTATTTTAGCAGAAATGAAACATGGTATTTCACGATCCTCAGATCTTAATACTCCATTTCAAGCCTCTGCTTTTGGCACATGGCATGAAACGTATTAGAGGATGTGTGAGTGTAACTGTGCAAATTCAGCAATGTTTTGTAGATTTTTAAGAGCCGAGTTAGTAGCTCTGAGAGTAGTTGCGGGGATGCCCATAATAAGAAACTAATATCAGACAGCATGGGCCGATTGTCGGGAACTAATATTCAGAACACAAAAGAGGGGAAAAGACAAACTTAACCACAAGTAGAGTAAACAGAAGACTCTTGTTGTTTTTGTATTTTTGCCTACCCTGGTCACTGGAGGTGTGTTTATGTTTTCTGTTCCTAGACCGCCCTGGCGTTCAGGACACTGCTCTGGTGGAGTCCATCCAAGATCATCTTTCAGCCATCCTGCAGACATACATTCTCTGCCGACACCCTCCTCCGGGCAACCGCTTGCTCTATCCCAAGATGATCCAGAAACTTGCAGACCTCCGGAGCCTGAACGAGGAGCATTCCAAGCAATATCGCTGCCTCTCCTTTCTTCCTGAGCACAGCATGCAGCTCACTCCGCTGGTCCTCGAAGTCTTCGGCAACGAGATCTCCTGACTCGGTGACTGGGAATGAAACGTGTTAAAGTAAAGGGAGAAGTCAGCCCAGCTTCCCGCTGGTGGCAAACTGAGAGCTTTGGCCCAAGTTGAAAGTTTTGTATATTCTGTCGGCAAGAGTTGATTTTTTTTTCTTTCCACACTACCAGAGGGACTACATTGTTTGTATATCTTCAGCCTCATATTTTGCATTGCTGCTGAGCAGCAGTTCGCAAGCTAGCCCCTTCTCTCTTGCCTATCAAAACTAGAGAGCTTTCTCACCTGTTGCTTTGCCATGATGAAACCGCTTGTTGCTTTCTTCAATGTTGAGCTTTTCAAGCCAGCAACTGAAACGTCTGGGCTGTGTCTTGAATTGAAGGTGAATGGTTGAATAACAGCTGGTGGAATTTAAGATTTGTGATGGATTGGACAAGGGATATTCTTTCTTTTAACACGTTGAGAGCTTTCGGTTCAGAATGATTGTAACATGCAGGGAAGAGTAACTGTTATTCTCGGTGCAAAATGTCCACTCCCCTCACCCCTCTGCTAAACCTCAGAGCTCTTCAGCACTATATAAAGTATTTATTAACCTAAGAATAAACAGGAAAAACACAGGCTGTGTACACATTACCAGCTTAAAAATGCAGCTAGGTTGCTCTTTTCCTTAATTTGGATCGCAGGTGATTTGGGGGAAATGCAGGAGAGATGGATGAGAGATACGGATTACAGATAATGCCATATGTACACCTCTTCCATAGTGGGAGTGCATTGGATGCAGGGTAAAATGGTGTGTGTGTGTTCACAGCCAAGTTTACAGGATTAAATAACCTGTGTCATCTTTCTGACTTTTTATTAGTGTGTATAAACATGCCCGGCACATTGTTGTCACTAAATAAATTTGTAATGGGAGGAAAATTATATTTGACCTAACTGTGCGCTGGTGTAGACACTGTGGGAGTTGAATCCCTAATAGCCAAGCCCCTGCTTGGAGCTCAGCATTGCTTCCCAAGAAATAAGCCTGCTAACAACTCATGTCCTGTTTGCAGTGTTCGTTCTTATACTGTACTGTTTCAGACATGACCAGCTGCCAAGAGCGGTACAGAACTGGCTTCTCATCTAGCCAGCAGGCCTGAGTTTGTTCAGGTAACTTAGGGTTACTTTGGAGTGGCAAGGGGGAAACTCCCTTTATCAGGATAAGCCACATGCAAAGTACCGGTAGCACCTAAATATTCCAGCCATCATATTGAGAAATACTCTGCAGAGGTGATTGTCAGATGTCATAGAATCATAGAATCATAGAGTTGGAAGAGACCACAAGGGCCATCCAGTCCAACCCCCTGCCAAGCAGGAAACACCATCAAAGCATTCCTGACAGATGGCTGTCAAGCCTCTGCTTAAAGACCTCCAAAGAAGGAGACTCCACCACACTCCTTGGCAGCAAATTCCACTGCCGAACAGCTCTTACTGTCAGGAAGTTCTTCCTAATGTTTAGGTGGAATTTTCTTTCTTGTAGTTTGAATCCGTTGCTCCGTGTCCGCTTCTCTGGAGCAGCAGAAAACAACCTTTCTCCCTCCTTTATATGACATCCTTTTATATATTTGAACATGGTTATCATATCACCCCTTAACCTTCTCTTCTCCAGGCTAAACATACCCAGCTCCCTAAGCCGTTCCTCATAAGGCATCGTTTCCAGGCCTTTGACCATTTTGGTTGCCCTCTTCTGGACACGTTCCAGCTTATCAGTATCCTTCTTGAACTGTGGTGCCCAGAACTGGACACAATACTCCAGGTGAGGTCTGACCAGAGCAGAATACAGTGGTACTATTACTTCCCTTGATCTAGATGCTATACTCCTATTGATGCAGCCCAGAATTGCATTGGCTTTTTTAGCTGCTGCATCACACTGCTGACTCATGTCAAGTTTGTGGTCAACCAAAACTCCTAGATCCTTTTCACATGTACTGCTCTCAAGCCAGGTGTCTCCCATCCTGTATCTGTGCCTTTCATTTTTTTTTGCCCAAGTGTAGTACTTTACATTTCTCCTTGTTAAAATTCATCTTGTTTGCTTTGGCCCAGTTGTCTAATCTGTTAAGGTCATTCTGAAGTGTGATCCTGTCCTCTGGGGTGTTAGCCACCCCTCCCAACTTGGTGTCATCTGCAAACTTGCTCAGGATTCCCTCAAGCCCATCATCCAAGTCATTGATAAAGATGTTGAACAAGACTGGGCCCAAGACAGAACCCTGTGGCACCCCACTAGTCACTACTCTCCAGGATGAGGAGGAGCCATTGATGAGCACCCTTTGGGTTCGGTCAGTAAGCCAGCTACAAATCCACTGAATGGTAGCATTGTCTAGCCCACATTTTACCAGCTTCTTTACAAGAATATCATGGGGCACCTTGTCAAAGGCCTTGCTGAAATCAAGATAGGCTACATCCACAGCGTTCCCTTCATCTACCAGGCTTGTAATTCTGTCAAAAAATGAGATCAGATTAGTCTGACATGACTTATTTTTCAGGAACCCATGCTGACTTTTAGTGATCACAGAGTTTCTTTCTAGGTGCTCACAGACTGTTTGCTTAATGATCTGCTCTAGAATCTTTCCTGGTATTGATGTCAGGCTGACTGGGCGGTAATTGTTTGGGTCCTCTCTTTTCCCCTTTTTGAAAATAGGGACAACATTTGCCCTCCTCCAGTCTGCTGGAACTTCGCCTGTTCTCCAGGAATTTTCAAAGATTATTGCCAGTGGTTCTGAAATCACCTCTGCCAGTTCTTTTAATACTCTTGGATGTAGTTCATCTGGCCCTGGAGACTTGAATACATCTAAACTAGCCAAGTATTCTTGTACTACCTCCTTACTTATTCTGGGCTGTGTTTCCCCTGCTGAATCATCTGCTCCATATTCTTCAGGTCGGGCGTTGTTTTCTTTCTTGGAGAAGACTGAGGCAAAGAAGGCATTGAGGAGTTCTGCCCTTTCTCTGTCCCCTGTTTGCATTTCACCATCTTCTCCTCTGAGTGACCCCACTGTTTCCTTGTTTTTCCTTTTGCTACGGACATACCCATAAAAGCCCTTTTTGTTGCTTTTAACCTCTCTGGCGAGCCTGAGTTCATTCTGTGCTTTAGCTTTTCTGACTTTGTCTCTACACGTGCTGGCTATATGTTTGAATTCCTCTCTGGAGATTTCCCCCCTTTTCCATTTTTTGTACATATCCCTTTTAAATCTTAACTCAGTCAAAAGTTCTTTAGATAGCCAGCCTGGCTTCTTTAGGCACCTTCCATGTTTCCGTCTCATTGGTATTGCCTGAAGTTGTGCTTTTAATATCTCCCTTTTAACAAACTCCCAACCATCATGAACTCCCTTCCCTTTTAGTATTACTGTCCATGGGATTTCACCCAGCTTTTCCCTAAGTTTTCTGAAGTCGGCTTTTTTAAAGTCTAGAATTTGGACCTTAGTATGCTTGGTTGCTCCTTTCCGCTGGATAATAAACTCCAGAAGAGCATGGTCACTCCCACCTAATGATCCTGCCACTTCTACCCCACTAACCAAGTCATCACCATTGGTTAGGACCAGATCTAAAATGGCTGATCCTCTTGTTGCTTCTCCCACTTTCTGGACAATGAAGTTGTCTGCAAGGCCAGTGAGGAATCTGTTCGACCTTATGCTCTTGGCTGAGTTTGACATCCAACAAATATCAGGATAGTTGAAATCCCCCATTACTACTATCTCACTTCCTTTGGAATGCTTGGCCATCTGTTCCAGGAAGGCATCATCTGTGTCCTCAGTTTGGCTTGGGGATCTATAGTAAACTCCCACAATGAGGTCACTGTTGTTTTTCTCTCCCTTAATTTTGACCCAGATACTCTCAATTTGGCTTTGAAGTTTTAAATCCTGGATCTCTTCACAGGTATACATATCCCTAACATATAAAGCTACTCCTCCTCCTTTCCTGTTTGGTCTATTTCTCTTAAATAGATTGTATCCCTCTATTACTACATTCCAGTCATGAGACTCATCCCACCAGGTTTCAGTGATGCCTATTATGTCATATTTAGTTTGCTGTACCAAGAGCTCAAGTTCATCTTGTTTATTTCCCATGCTCTGTGCATTAGTATACAGACATTGAAGACCGTTGATCATTCCCCCATGTCTCTTATTTAAGGATATTTTCGTCCCACCACTAGGTCTGCATGCTGCTTGCTCCATTTGGTCCTTGACATTTGGATGATCATCTTCAGCATTTGATAGACTCCTACCTTCATGCTGGAGCCATAATCAGCCCTTAGTAACACTCAGGGAGGTTGAAATTAACATTTCGTGAGTTTGACAACTTCTGGTCTATGACCTCTGGAAAAACAAAGCACATGTGAGCTGTGTGCTGAAAAGGGAAGTAATTCATCGTCAATATTAAATAAAGTAATTTCATTGCAAAGAACCTGCTTGGGATATTTAGTTGTACAGTGGAACCTCGGTTTATGAACACCTCGGTTTACGAATTTTCGGTTTACGAACGCCGCGGACCCATCTGGAACGGATTAATTCACTTTCCATTACTTTCAATGGGAAAGTTCGCTTCAGTTTATGAACAGACTTCCGGAACCAATTACACCCATGCTTCGGGTTAAGTACGCTTCAGGTTGAGTACTCCGCGGACCCGTCAGGAATGGATTAATCCACTTTCCATTACTTTCAATGGGAAAGTTCGCTTCAGTTTATGAACAGACTTCCGGAACCAATTACACCCATGCTTCGGGTTAAGTACGCTTCAGGTTGAGTACTCCGCGGACCCGTCAGGAATGGATTAATCCACTTTCCATTACTTTCAATGGGAAAGTTCGCTTCAGTTTATGAACGCTACAGTTTATGAACAGACTTCCGGAACCAATTGTGTTCATAAACCGAGGTACCACTGTAGCTTCATTGGTCCCAAAGAATTCAAAAGTAAGATTGGAGGACACATAGCTATTAATTGTACAAAACAGAAATGTTAAATTAACTGTCAACAAGAGAGAGAGAGCAAAGATGAATATAGACGTTCTCTCCTAGTCGCTTGATAGATAGAGTGGCCTTTTTCATCAAATACATACAAGTGTACTACTCTTTTCAAACACATAGTGTACATTCATCAATGTGTTATTGTATTTGTGTGTGGTTTTTTATTACCGCAATAGCTGCAATTTGCACACTGTATACACAGCTACAGATTGTCACTTAAAATGTCTGGTGAGATGATGAGAATTCAGTTCCGTGAACAAAGGAAGGTCACATCGAACCCCTTAGTTTAAGAAATCCTTTGGGGTTGTGCTGGTAGGGTTTTGCATATGGGAATAGAGCAGGGTAGGGAAGGGAAGGGAGCTTCCTTTTTTGGGATTGAAATCTCCCTTTTGCTCACTAGGTGTCAGTAGGGTAATAGGGTAGGGTAGAAAGTAATTATTGTGCAAAGTGCCTCGAGTCTGCTCCAGAGCAATGAATCGGTTCCTCCCAAAGCCATGGCTAGATTCTTTTACTCTAAAATTAGTCTTAATTGCTAGGATTTGGTAGGATTCATCAAAGTCTTTAACTTCCTTCTGTGCGCATTAGAGAGCTGGCACAAGGGCAGCCCACCCACATGGAGTAAGTCTGTGGTGTGTGTCCCGTCCCCCCACCTCCTAGCAGTGCAACTATTTCCCTTTTCATAGACCTTTGCAGCCTGGCAGTGGGGACGAGAAGAAAGTACCCATTTGCTTCATGTCTATAGATAGATAGGCTTGTAATGCAAGCCTCCCAAACTCATTTTCAAAGCCCACTTGAGTTGCAGGGGGAAATATCAGCCACTTTATTCAGCTACTTCAGAAAGGCTTGTCAAACGTTTGAAATAAAACAGATATTTTAGGGTTTTTTTGTATACTGTAGTGGCATTTGCAACCTGACTCTGCATGTAAGCATACAGCCATTTACACGGTTAGCAGTGTTTCGGCCTCATGCTGTTGCCATGAGCGCCATAAGGTTTGAAAGGGAGATGTGCATCTGCGCACACATGGTGGCCATGCGCCAGGGAGTTGCGGCAATTCCCTGGCATGTACCGCTGTAAAAGATGCCCAGTTGCTTATCCAGGAGAACGTTATTGAGTGGATGTACCTTGCAAAGCCTGCCCGCCTCCCAAAATGTGAGAAGCAGTTGTGCTAAATTAAAGGACACATTGCCGATTCTGAGAGAGCTCGTTAGGCTTATTTGCAAAGGGGAAATTAGCAGTTCCTTGCCATTCTTTCTTTGGTTAAGGGGTGGAGGGAGACTTGCCTGAAACAAAAAGGTATATAACATTTGTAGGAATCACAGTCTTGGGTGTGAGATTTCCATCCTGTCTCAGGAAATAACCCTCAAGCCTAAAGGGACGGAGGTATCAATATAATGCTTGTTCTGTCAATGTGGAGAAGAGAGGAGTAGAACATAACATGCTCCCCCAACCCGTGTGTTATTTTAAACTGCTTGTAGATGAGCTAGCTAGCCCTGGATTATTTTTTATTTTTTTAAATCAAGAAAGCTCTTAGTTCTATTGTGAATCTTTCACACAGATCTATTGCTGTTTTTCCTCTGATTCTTTTTTTTTCAATGAGATTTTGTTGGGGGTGTGTGTTGTCTTTTGGTTGTCTGCCCTAAGTCATGAGGATAGAAGACTGTTTGCAGTCATTAGAAAACAAACCAGGCTGCTGTATTTTCCCAGTAGCTTGGGAGAGTGATTTAGATACCCAGCTCCTGTGTTAATTATGCCTATGCTGAACAATTTGCACCAGGTTTTGTGGAATAATTGAATGTGTAAATAGCTATTTAATATGGGTTGAAAATGGTCTATTGTAAAATGTAAATTGGATTTTAGACATTTTAAGGACAATGATATTTGAATCATAGCTGCTCTTTTTCAGAGATGCTGGGGTTTATTTTTGCCAAGTCTGCATGTGAAAGCCAAACCTGTACAATAAGAGAGGAGTAACTTCTTTCCAAATGTGAAACACAAATCATCTCTTGCCTTGTGTAATTTAAATCATGCAATGCACTTTATAAAAAAATCAGTAGAATTATTTAAAGAGACAAATCTATATTTTAATTATAGTGGTGGTAAATATGATGAAGACCTAGAGGCGAATGCTATCTTTTTATTCCTCTGTACATCTTTGGGCTTTTTTTTTCTAATGGATAAATAGATCTAATATTTAAAAAACCAAAACCTATTCCAGAGCTTTATTGACAGGACAAAGAATGATTGAATACTGTTTTCGTAGTTGTAAGTGTAGAATGCTGTTACCTTATTAATAAAAACGTACTGCTTTGTGAGAAAAAAATCATTTCACTTGAGTGATTTACTTACAGGGGAATCCTGTACAGGTCTGCTCAGAATTAAATCCCATTGAGTTTAGTGGAGTTTACTCTCACAGGCAGGGGCGGAGGGGGCGGGCCGCCCCGGGTGCCACACTGGGAGGGGTGACAAGGTGGCCCCTGCCTCCCTCCAGCTGCGATCTCGCACACTGTCTGGACGGGCTGCTGCTTGCACGGTGACCGTTCAGACTGCTGCGCGAGGGGCATCCCATATGTGCATCTGCGGCATTCCGTATGGAGTGTGCATGCGTGGGATGCCACACATGCGCAGTCCGTACGGGCTGTGCCGCCCTGGGTGCTAGAAAGGGTTCCTCCGCCACTGCTCACAGGCAAGTAGAATAGGATTGCCACTTCATTCTCTCTGGGACGAAGTTGAGCAGCTCATAACCACGTTTTAAAAAGCAGATTTCCTGGCTGCACCAATTCCCCATTATATACCCCACACTTCAAAGAAGAAGAAGAAAATCCAAATGTACAGAGAGCTTTGCTCCATTCTTGCACCGGTCATGGTGGTGTCTCCATAGGAGTCCATAGTTCTTACCTACTATATAGCGACAATTCATTTACGAACCTGCCTTAGTTCAGTAACTAACAGACACAGAAAAGGAGTGCTTCAAGGATGTTTTCAAAGATGCAACATGCCTGAAGATGAAAGCAAAGAAGTTTCTGTCCCCAAAGAAGGTGTTTCAACATGGTTTGGGAAGTTTGAGTGCATTCTTATTGGATGGGGGCGGGCAGGCTGAGATTCCCGCATTGCAGGGGGTTGGACTAGATGACCCTCAGGGAATCCTTTCAACTACACAATTACACACACAAACTCACTCTCTTTGGCACAAGGTTATTCAAAGTCACTGCTATCTGCCACCC
Organism: Zootoca vivipara; assembly: GCF_963506605.1. Lineage (NCBI taxonomy): Eukaryota > Metazoa > Chordata > Lepidosauria > Squamata > Lacertidae > Zootoca > Zootoca vivipara. The sequence goes on from NC_083277.1 coordinate 111,998,190, forward strand.
CCATTTGTACCAAACATTAGAAAATGGGAGAAGCGTTGCCAGAAGTCCCTGTTAAACTCTGCATAAGCAGGAAACACTTTGTTTGGCCTGCAGACTCTTTCGCACATCTAGGAGTGAAAACTGTCTTTTTTTGGAAGGTTTCTCAAATTGGGGGGGATGCTTGTCCCCTAAATATACTTGCACATGTCTTCTATTTGTGTTCAGGAAGGCGGGTGGGTGGGACAATTGCTGTTGTTGTTTTTTAAAAAACAACCTTCACCCTTCCTTAAGGAGGGCTCACAACAACCCTGTGAGGTAGGATAGACAAAGGGAATGAGTGACTGACTCAAAGTGAGCATGCGCAGCTGAGGAAGCATTCGATCCCAGGTCCTTTGCGAGACGACACATGCAACCCACCACAGTGGCGTTTATGTGTGTAACTTGGGCTTTAAACATTTGAGAAACGCACCCCCATACCATGCCTGGGCGCTCCGCACGTTACTTTTACGAGACATGATGAAGAAGCGTTGCGAGGCTGGTGGCTCCAACTCCACGCCCGCTTTTTCACCCCTCCATAAAATCCCCCTGATGGTTCATCCCCAGCAGTACCGTATTTCCCAAACTTGTAGTCCAGGGACATTGTATTGCGCTTGGGGTCTCAGGAATACGGTAGAAGCGGGCGGGGCGAGCGCGGGGGAGGCAGGAAGCAAAGCGCCTTCCCGGGCCGGCGTTCCATCGCTATGCGCATGCGCTGCGTGTTGGCTGGGATTCCACGCCTGACTCGCAGCCTCATGTCCGGTCCGAAGCGCCCCCGACCGGCCCGCATCGGCACCCACGGCGGCACCTTCCACTGCGACGAGGCGCTCGCGTGTTTCCTCCTGCGGCTGCTGCCCTCTTATCAGGTACGCAGCTGGGGTCTTCTTGTGCACAGGCCGCTTACTCCGGAGTAACACCCCCCCGCGCGCGCGCGCACGTGTGTAGCAGGCGAGTTTCGGGTTGCTACCTTAATCCGGTTTCGATTCGGAAGCCTTTTCAGCTACCCTCCTTCCTTTTCCTCCCACACCCCCGATTCAATTCACACGTGACGTTCCGAGTTGGGCTCTTGCAGGGGCTGATCTTAGGACCACCAGCAACTGCGTGGATGCGGCAACCTGCACGCCGCGCAACTCCCGCGGCCAATGCACTTGCGCAAAAATTTGAATTGCTAAGCGAATCGCACCATCTGTGCAATTAGAATGAGTGTGCATTTATGTATAAATGGGGGTCGGGGTCGGGGTTGGGGGTGGTGGTGTCACGTCTTTGTTGGGACCGCAGCGTGGAGATACGATCTTTAGCTGTTCTGGTATGAATGCACGTGGGCGTAAATCTGTGCTTGCGCGTGTAAAACCTGGAGGTAAATAGCAGGGAATGTAGCTTGTTTGCTTTGCGGTATTTTATACCCTTCCCTTTGGTCAAGACAGCAAAAGCAAGCACAAGTTATTAAATGGTAGTTCTTACAACTCCTGGCTGGTGTCAGCGGCCCTTCTGGGTGTCTTGCACTCTCGGTAAAGAGAATTCCACCATCACCATCCCAGCCCTTGCCCCAGATCAGATCCAGGAGCAGAATAGATGACAATGTCCAGGCCCCGGGGACAAGGCAACTCCTGTCACACACTCTTGAGTCCTGATGGCAGTTTTCCCCTTTACATCCACCTGTCTATATATACCTGAGAACTGAGGATCACACTATGCAGCTGATGAAGTTCGCCAAAGCTACACCACAATAAAATTTGTCTTTAAGGTGCCACAAGACTCTGTACAGTGGTACCTCGGTTTAAGAACAGTCCTGTTTACAAACAATTCGGTTTACGAACTCCGCAAAACCGGAAGTAGTGTCCCGGTTTGCGAACTTTACCACTGTAGTTCTTGTTGCAATAAATTTGTTGCAAACCACACCAAGTCCTAATAGCATAAAGGTAGGAAGCAGGAGCATTGTGGGACTGGAATGGTGCTGGTTTACTCCCTGCAGAAAGGCAATTTGAGGATTTCCATCTTATTAGGACTTGGTGTATTTTGCACTTAATTATAATTCTGCACCAGGGAACCTACATGGATTATGGCATAGCTGCCAAGTTTTCCCTTTTCTCGCGAGGAAGCCTATTCAGCATAAGGGAATTTCCCTTTTAAAAAGGGAGAACTTGGCAGCTATGGGATTATGCAGATTTTCAAGTAGTTTTGCAGTTTCCATAATTTATACAGCTTCTCCTACCAAACTTTGGAGGGGGCGGGGGACAGAAGCTGGGGGAAGCCTTCCCCTTGCTTTCTGAGATTTCACCAGATGTTGCCCATATACTTTAAAAAACTGTCTTCACCATCACGAGAGCTAGAAACTGTTTTTTTCTTAAAGTCACCATCATGCAGAAACACACACCTCACGAAGATCAACTCGAGGGCTTGCATATGGGAGCAAGTGGTCCTGTGCTCTCAGTCACAGGTGTTCATCCTGCCTACCTGGTGTATCTTTTTCACCTGAAGGCACCAAGGAATGGTGAAGAGATAGAGATCAGAAACTGCAAAGCGGACAGCCTGGAATACCACTGGGGCACGATTTGTTTCATGGCTTTTGTTTGTTGTCGCCCTGCTGTGCCCTCAGGATGCAGAGATCATCCGGACACGGGATCCTAAGCTCCTGGCAGAGTGCGACGTGGTGGTGGATGTTGGGGGCGAATATGACCCTCAGAAGCATCGCTACGACCATCACCAGAGGTACTGTTGAATTCCTGCAGACTTTCCTCCCAGTGCTGGCAGCTAGTGGAATAGCAAGGTTACCACCACTTACCCTGTCAGCACAGTTGGTTAGAGCGTGGTGCTGATAATGCCAAAGTTGCAGGTTCGATCCCTGTATGGGACATCTGCCTATTCCTGCATTGCAGGGGGTTGGACTAGATGATCCTCAGGGTCCCTTCCAATTCTATGCTTCTATGACCTTTCAAATCTCTTTTAAAAAAATGTTTTTCCAAATTATTGCATAACTCCAAATATATATCTCATTTTTTGTCACACATTTTCTTGACTACCTGTCCCTCCTTCCCTGGTGTTTATTTATTATTATTATTATTATTATTATTATTATTATTATTATTCCCCCTTAAGAGCTGCATTAAAACACATCTATACTGTACAGTCAAACCTCGGTTGTCAAACGTAATCCGTTCTGGGAGACTGTTTGAAAACTGAAAGTGGAAGCCTCAATACAGTAGGAAACTGACGTCTGGCTTCCAAAAATCATTCAAAAACCAGAGCAGTTACTTCCAGGTTTTCAGAGTTCAAGAGCCGAAACATTCCAAAAGGGGGAGGCGTTCAGGAACCGAGGTTTGACTGTATTTATTTTCTAAGCCCCCAAATCCATATTCCACATTCTTCCATTGCTCATATCTCAAATCCTGCACGTGATTTCGTAGAAGAATGATAGTTTGATAGGTAATCCACCAATGGCTTCCATTCTTCTATGAAGATATCAGCTTGTCCTCTTATTTTAGCCGTCAGTTTCGCCATTTCCACATAGTCCATTGGTTTTATAAGCCATTCTTCCATTGCGGGGAGTCTCTGTGTCTTTCCATTTCTGTGCATATAAAGTTCTAGCTGCGGCTGTTGCATGCATAAAAAGGTTAGTCAGAGGTTGTTTTTTGAATCTCCGTCCCTATTATCCCCAACCAAAAGGCTTTAGGTTTTTGGGGAATGGTCCATTTCAACATCTTTTTCAGTTCATTGTATATCATTTCCTAGAAACCCTTAGCCTTCGGACCTTTCAAATCTAGCCCTATCCTTTCTAGTGCTGCCTACCACCACCCTCTCATCTGGTGTGCAGTCCATGCAGAACCGAAAGGGCAAAAGACAACAAGCCCAGGAGCAAAGAGACAGGAAGAGCCACATCAGAACAGAGAGCCTGTGGCCCTCCAGATGTTGGGCTCTATCAGCTCTAGCCAGCACGACCAGTGGTTGGGGATGATGGGAGTTGTAGTCCGACAACATCTGGAGGGCCACAACCTCCCCATCTTTGTTGTAAGAGGTTCAGCCCCAACTAAGGAGAGTTCTGTAGTGGAGAAAACCTTGGTAACTTGAAAGAGTTGTGCAAACTGACATGCATATGTAAGTTCCCCTAATTCCCTTTCACATTCCATGTTTCCTTAAACCAGGCATCCCCAAACTTCGGCCCTCCAGATGTTTTGGACTACAATTCCCATCATCCCTGACCACTGGTCCTGTTAGCTAGGGATCATGGGAGTTGTAGGCCAAAATATCTGGAGGGCCGCAGTTTGGGGATGCCAGCCTTAAACAGCTTGTTCCAGATATCCAATGCACTTCCCTCCTTACAATATTCCTGTTGCACTGCTGTTTCCAAGAGTTGCTCATTAATAAGACACACTAATTGCAGGAGTTTGTATACGAAAGGGGGTGGGTCTCAGAATTTTGGGTCTGGGGCCCTGGGAAATTTTCATTTCCTTGGGGTTGGTATTATTTGCTTGGAAAGGGGAGCGTTCCAGGCTTTCCTCCCTCTTTCGGGTTGTCCTTTATTGACTCCCCCGATCCCACCTTGTTCCCGCAGGTCATTCGGGGATTCCATGCACAGCCTGAAGCCTGACAAACCTTGGCTGACCAAACTGAGCAGTGCAGGGTTGGTTTACACCCATTTTGGCTCTGAGATTTTGGCGAAGCAGCTGGGCCTCAAGGAGGAGGATCCCGTCGTGCATGTGCTCTATGACAAGGTTTGTGAGAGCCCTTCCCAACATCAAAAGCCTCTGGAACAATGGGGGGAATGAATGAACTCAACCCCTTGGGCTATTTCTTGCAGGGATGGGGAAACCTGTGGCCCACTGGGTATTTCCGGACTCCTATCTCCTTATCCGTGCCCATTGGCCCTGCTGGGCATCGAGGGCCACAGCATCTCCACCCCTGCTTTGGTGTATTCCAAAGAAGGGCAAGGTACCCCATGTTTCCAAATTAAGATAGGAGGTACATTTCGTTCTTGAGGCCAAAATATTTATTTTGAAACGATGAAAGAGCAAGAGCCGACTGCCTCGGGTCCCCTTTCTTCCTGCGTGAGTCACTGTTTTGAGCATGCTATCTAACTGGATTAATCTAATTGCTATCTATCTAACCAAGATCATGGCCACTGGTCCCATCACCTCCTGGCAAATAGAAGGGGAAGAAATGGAGGCAGTGAGAGATTTTACTTTCTTGGGCTCCTTGATCACTGCAGGTGGTGACAGCAGTCACGAAATTAAAAGACGCCTGCTTCTTGGGAGAAAAGAAATGACAAACCTAGACAGCATCTTAAAAAGCAGAGACATCACCTTGCCTACAAAGGTCCGTATAGTTAAAGCTATGGTTTTCCCAGTAGTGATGTATGGAAGTGAGAGCTGGACCATAAAGAAGGCTGATCGCCGAAGAATTGATGCTTTTGAATTATGGTGCTGGAGGAGACTCTTGAGAGTCCCATGGACTGCAAGAAGATCAAACCTATCCATTCTGAAGGAAATCAGCCCTGAGTGCTCACTGGAAGGAAGCTGAGGCTCCAATACTTTGGCCACCTCATGAGAAGAGAAGAATCCTTGGAAAAGACCCTGATGTTGAGAAAGATTGAGGGCACTAGGAGAAGGGGACGACAGAGGACGAGATGGTTGGACAGTGTTCTCAAAGCTACGAACATGAGTTTGACCAAACTGCGGGAGGCAGTGCAAGACAGGAGTGCCTGGCGTGCTCTGGTCCATGGGGTCACGAAGAGTCGGACACGACTAAACGACAACATCTAACTGGAGGCTGTGTGCCAATACAAAACGCCAAATGAGGTCATCACAGCAGGACGTTGTCATTCAATGGGTGCCGAGCTAGACTTGGGTATTGTTATCTGATTGTGGCCACAAGGATCAGGGGTGATGAGATCTGGAATCCAACAATCAGGAGGACCACCACAGGTTAGCCACCTTGGCTGTAGTGGCGTTGGTGGTACTGATCCAGCAGTGCTGCCTTATGCATATTGTTGACCTGTCCAGTTGTCTAACTGGCAGTTACCAATAACACAGCTTTGTGAGACAGAAGGATAGCAGAGAAATCTATCTGCCTACGAACAACTTTAGCTGTGTTCCAGACACTTGCAAAAAATACTCGCCCAGTGTGCTCCGTTGCAAATGTCAAGCCTTGTTTCTAAAACGTCTAGAAACCTTTTCCTCTTGAGTTCAGATAACAGTTTGTAGCAGCGGAAACTTTATCAGACTTTCAGTGCCTTTCCATGCCTGAGAAATAACTGACGTCCACTCCCTTGTTCATTAAAACAGAGAGATTTATTGCTTAGAGCAACTCAGCCGGGAGAGTTCAAACCCGTCTCGCTGGAAGCTGCGACGCGAACAGACAGAATAAAAACATACGGTCTCATATAACAGAAGGTTACAACAGCAACAGGTACTACTTCCTGTTTATATGAGAACAAGCCCCGTGGTACAAAGGACGACATGCTGAGCTATTAACCCTCTCAGTTCACACATATATCTGTGGGGCTTCCCCTTGATGCCCTCGCTGCTGAATCTGACCTTGGGAAGTATCTGCCATGCCCCTAAAGTATGCAGGCATGGGGGCTGAATCTTAGCGGGGTTCCAACCTCCCTGTGATCCACAAAACCTAATTTTCCAGGGCAGGTCACTCAACTGAACTTTCTTGTTCTCTCCCTCCCGCTAGTTGTACGAGAACTTTGTGGAAGAGATCGATGCCATAGACAACGGCATCTCCCAATGGGATGGGGAACCTCACTATGCCATGACCACCAATGTGAGCTCCAGGGTTGCCTACCTGAACCCCCGCTGGAATGACAAGGATCAAGACACCGAGGTAGGGATCTGAATTGTATTTGTATTTTCCAGCTCTCTGTGTCCCAGTTAGGAAAACGAAGGAGTAAAAAGACCTCCAAGTAGTAATAATAATAAATAAATAAGAAGAAGAATAAATTTTTATTTATACCCCGCCCTCCCCAGTCAAAACCGGGTTCAGGGCGGCTAACACCAATAAAATTACAATAAGACATAAAAGAAAAGAAAACAATTTATTAAAATACAGATTAAAATACAATATTAAAATTTAAAATGCAGCCTCATTTTAAGTAGTCCATAAATCCAAACCACGAGGGAGGAAAACACAGGGGTCAGACTGAATCCAACCCAAAGGAACAGTAGACGGAACAGCTCTGTCTTGCAGGCCCTGCGGAAAGATGACAAATCCCGCAGGGCCCTGGTCTCCTGTGAAAGAGCGTTCCACCAAGTTGGGGCCAATGCTGAAAAGGCCCTGGCCCTAGTTGAGGCCAATCTAGCCACCTTATGGCTCGGGATCTCCAGAATATTGTTGTTTGTGGACCTTAAGGTCCTCCGCGGGGCATACCAGGAGAGGCGGTCCCGTAGGTACGAGGGTCCGAAGCTGCATAGATTCAGGCATAGTAGATTCAGGCAAGTATATTCAGGCATAAAATAATAAGACACATTTGTTAACTTGTGCCTTTCACTAAATGGGGAGCTGGTTGGGTGACTTCTGAATGATGGGGCTGCATCCTTAAGAACCACAGAGTGCGACCTCGGTGGTTAATTCTGGAGATCCATGGAAGAACAGTTTAGATTGGCCCCGGTGCCTCTTCTAATCTGCATGAAGCTGTTGTGAGCAGAGGGCCTCAAGGTGTTGTGCGAGTGTGTGCCCCAGAGTGGTCAAGCTTTGCGATGTCTCAAAGCGACCAGCATTTTGTACTGAGACGTCCGTTCCAACTTCCCAAAGGCTTTTTTCCACCCATTGCTGCCAACTCAGGTTCAAGTACTCAGGGGCCTGGCACCGCAGCTCAGCGCCCTAATCTCTTTCCCTTCGAGGGCCAGGCTCCTTGTGGCGTCTGTGGCCTGGTGACTGCCTTCGCCTGACCATCACTGGCTAGGACGTGTCTCTCCTGTCCGCTGGAGCAAATCTCAGCTGATAAAGAGCAAAGAGGCAGCAGCAGCAAGATTAAAAACCCGAGTCGTTGGCTTATCTCGAACAGTGTTGAGAGAGGTTGTCCAGGGGCCGCCACCTTGCACTCTCCAAATAAGCCAGCAGCTAAGGCATGCGTGGGGCAGGCTGCATGACCCGAGGGAGCGATTCCACATGGCTTCGGAGAAGATAATTTGCCGACCCTGTGCTTTGTTTCCCAGCCTGGTTTCCAGAAGGCCATGGAGCTGGTAGGCAACGAATTCTTGGACCGCCTCGATTACTATTACCGTGCCTGGATTCCTGCGCGCACCCTTGTGGAGAAGGCCATCCAGCAGCGCTTTGAGGTATACCCCTGCCACTTCCCCAGGGGGCATCACGAGAGGAGGGCAGGTCTAAAGGACTCTGAACACACCTCTGAATGTGCTTCCAGCTCCCGTTCTCACTAAGCACCTGCTTTCCCGTGAGATGAGATTTCTTGTGAGGTGGCTCCCCAAGGAGGAAGAACGGTGTAAATGCAATTTCTCTGGCATGATGTGTGCGCATGCAACTATCTTGCTGTGTGTTTGCATGATGGGGAAGGCCCGTAGCTAAGTGACTGAGCATCCGTTTTGTGTGCAGAAGGTCTCAGGGTTTAATCCCTGGCAACTGCTGGTGAGTCCTTTGTCTGGAAATCTTGGAGGGCTGCTGCCAGTCAGTGTAAACAGTACTGGCCCAGATGGATCAATGGCCTGTGTTCCTAGCAGGTGGGAGGACATGGGTGGAAATGACTCACACACAGCTGTGCCTCTTGCTTTCCACCCTGGCGGAAGCTCACTTTGCACCCCCTCCAGTTGTGGAGCCGTAAGCAGAGCGAGCACATAATATTGAGGACTAGAAACTTTTAAAGAAATAAAGAAAAACGAGTGGTTTAGACCTCCAGCGGCCTGATGGTGCCCCCTAGGTTTTGCACAAGAGTCTGGAACAGTAAGCTTCCTGATCTTACCTGGCAGACATCTCTCACCTTTTTGCACATAGTCCTCCTATGTCTGCTGGCGCAGTTGGTGGCTGTGAATGACACGCATCTCCTTCCTTGGCAGGTTGACCCTAGCGGTGAGATTCTGGTGTTGGCCCAGGGTGGCTGCCCATGGAAGGAGCACCTTTTCAACCTCGAGCAAGAGCTGGGCATAAAGAAGCCTCTCAAATTTGTCCTGTACACGGATCTGGGGGGCCAGTGGCGGGTGCAGTGTGTTCCTGCTGCGCTGCACACCTTCCAGAACAGGTGAGCAAGGGATATGAAATGCCCCCCCTTTGTGTCCTATATTGTGGGATGGGGAGAGCATTTTGAAATCCCATAACTCTGGGGAGCCCCCAAATGCAGGACACCATCTCTCACCCTTGACTTATATTTTCATTTAAACCTGATTAATAATTCTGTCCCTTAAAGAAAGGGGTGGTCAATGTGGCAGCCTCCAGATGCTTTGAACTACAGTTCCCATAATCCTCGGCCAGTATGGCCAGTGTTCAAGGATGATGGAAATGTAGTTCACGCTGGCTACCCCTGCTATCAATCTGTTGCAGCCAGATCAGAAGAGAGTCCTGCGGCACCGTAGAGATTTATCAAATTCATTGCGGCATGAATTTATGGACGAGAGTCCACTCCCTCGGGCTAATGAATCAAATACGACATAAGGCTAGAACTAACTTCTTCAAATAGTGAAGTGATCATCTAAGCAGGCATCTGAGGTTGAGAGCTGCAGCCCTTGTAAGCAGACACTACAATAAGTTGTCATCTTTCCAAAAACTGGTGATTTTGCTGTAGCAAACATAATGCAGCTCCCTTTTTTCAGTCTTTATGAAGTATATTGGGAGAGAGCTCTGACTTTCTGGCAGCGCACATGTCTTGCATGAAAGTGCTCCTAAGTTCAATCCTTGTCCTACCCAGGTAAAACTGGGAAAGATCCCCCCTCCTGAAAGCCTTTTAATTGTCAGTGAAGACATTTTTTTTTAAAAAAAAACCATGTGCCAAAGCAGAGCCTTCTTCCCCTTCTTGTGGGATACCATCCCTCTCATTTTCTTCAGGTGCCCTTCCTAGACCTAGTGTCGCATAGTGGTTAGAGTGTTGGTCTTTGACCTGGGAGACCAGGATTCAAATCCCCCCCCCTTGGCCACGAAGCTCGCTGGGTGACCTTGAGCCAGTCACAGCCTTTCAGCCTGACCTACCTCACAGGGTTGTTGTGGGGGGATAAAATAGGGAGGAGAACTACGTACGCCACCTGGAGCTCCTCTGAGGAAAGGTTGGTTATATAAACATGATAAATAATATTAGATTCAAAGCTTGTGGGTTTTCTTTCAGTCATTCTTGGCTCTCGCTTTCCCTCCCATCAGGTTGTCGCTTCTGGCCGAATGGTGTGGTTTACGCGATGAGGAGCTCTCTCAGGCCAGTGGGATCCCCGGCTGCGTCTTTGTGCACGCCAGCGGCTTCATCGGGGGGAACCGCACCAAGGAGGGGGCGCTAGAAATGGCGCGGAAGACATTGGCGCGGGAGGTCGAATCCGGCGCGAGCAGCTCATGAGGCTCAAAGCCCCACACAGTTGGACTGGGGGGGGGGGGGAGAGATTGTGGGTTTGCCATAAACTTTGATTTTTATTTTTTTTAAAGCAGCCTTTTTTGGTATGTTTTATGAAGGAAATTGTTGGTAGAAGCAAAGGGACAAAATAAAAATGAATCATTAAAATACAAATTGTGAAACGGCGCAGCACTATTCAAAGCCCTTTAAAAAAAAAGTCAGTTCCCAAAAGCCTGTCAGAAGAAAGTGGCTTTCACCTGCCAGAGGAAGGACAAAGAGGCTCACTGGGACGGACGTTCCGAAGTATGGGAGGAGCCACCACCAAGAAGGCCCTTGCCCATGTCTCCAGACTAAAGCCTAGAGGCCATGTCTGGCCCCTGGGTCTGAGGTTTCCCCACCTCGATTGAAAAGATCCAAGCTAGATGGACAGATGCAACAGCAGCCATCTTCATACCCTGATTAGTGGCTCCTGCGCTGAAGTTTATTGCATCCAAATTTAGGGACTTCACTGCATTATTTTGCTTAGCACCCTCCATGCCTCCTAAGCCTTTCTGCCTCCCCCCCCCCCCAATATCCAATGCACTCAACATGCCCAGTCTGGGTTCAATTCTGGGTAATTGAGACATTTTGGCCAATCCTAAATACAGTGGTATCTTGGATTCTCAAACTTAATCCGTTCTGGAAGTCTGTTCCAGAACCAAAGCATCCCAAAACCAAGGCGCGCTTTCCCATAGAAAGTAATGCAAAACGGATTAATCTGTTCCAGATTTTTAAAAACAACCCCTAAAACAGCAATTTAACATGAATTTTACTATCTCATGAGACCATTGATCCATAAAACGAAAGCAATAATCATTGTACTGTACTGTAAAATAAGTAAGATGGTATTGTAGATGATAGAAAATAAAATTGAATTTTTTTTTCTTACCTGCACTGATGATAGTCATTGTTTGGATGGGGGGCTTTTATCCATTTATGCAGTCACAGAGTCAATCAATCAGTAGCTGAACTGGGTTCCACACAATCACAAAAACGAATCAACCGAAAAAGCCTCAAAAACAAAAACGCCAAACTTAATCCGTTCCGGAAGTCCGTTTGACTTCTGAAATGTTCAAAAGCCAAGGTGCAGCTTCTGATTGGTGCAGGTGTTCTGATAGGCGACAACCGCATCAGTCGTTCGGCTTCCGAAAAATGTTCAAAAACCAGAACACTTACTTCCGGGTTTTCGGTGTTTGGGAACCAAGGAGTTTGAGAACCAAGGTACCACTGTACAGCAGAACTGAGTTTCACAAGCATAGCTGTCCCTTCTTCTGCTGCTGCTCATGCAGTCCAGCAGAGGCAGGCTGTCCCCTCTCGGTTGTCAGCGCTTGTGCGTGTCTCAAGCTCTTTTGCTGATGGGCAGTAGACCGAGCAGCTGAGCCAGGAGGATGCACTCCTAGAATCCTGCCCCCAAGGGCTTCTGCCACCTGCCCACCTGCTCCCAAAGGAAGCCCAGCAGATGTTTCAGGTGCTACTGAGATGGTCCCTGGAGCTGCAGTCAGACCGGACCTGCTTCGGACCAGACTGACCACGACTGCGCTGTTCACACAGGTGTGTTTGGAGCAGTGAGAACTACGGGGGTGGGGGTGGGGTGGGGTGCAGGGTGAGAGTTGCAACTAAGGCTTAAAACAAACAGACTCCTGTGGTCTTTTAAGAGCAGCCCGAAACAGAAACTCAACAGAGACTGCTCTCCCTAGCTCGGTATATAATTGATAGTTGTGGATTTAAAAAATATAGAAGATTATCTAACAGGAAATCCTAGGGTTTTGTTGTTGTTGTTGTTGTTGTTGTTGTAAGGTGGGGCTCAAGGTGGGGTTACAATGGATCTCCCCCTCCTCATTTGATCCCCACAGCAACCCTGCGAAGTAGGCTGGGCTGAGAGGAATGACTGGCCCAAGGTCACCCAGCGAGCTTTGTGGCCAAATGTGGATTTGAACTCTGGCCACCCAGGTTCTCTAACCATTACGCAACGCTGAGGTTTTGAGTTCCCAAACTGGGAAGGTGTATGGGGGCCTGCTCTCACGCCCTTGAAGAGCACAAGGGGGTCTTTTTCACAGCATCAAACCAAACATGACCTGCTAACGTCTGCATGCAGCTCTTAAAGGCGCTGCGCAGAGGCTGCTTGGAAATTTGGCAACCCTAAGTGAGCAAGTGACTTAAGAAACACAGTCAACTGTTGAATAAGTCACTGAGTGCAGACTAACCCACTTCATACAAGTTTTGGCAATGTTCCTGAACGAGCCCTTTTTGGGACGCAGTAGCTAAGCAAATTAATATAGTCCTGAAATACCAGGAGCATTTTTTTTCATCCTTGTGGCTGCAATCCCATCCCAGCTCTACCTGCGTGAGTGAGCCCCAAGGGAATGCACTGTTACAGCACAAGTCTACGTATATTTACCTGGAAGTAAGAGCTACGGTGTTCAATGGGGATTGCTCTCCTCAGGTACGTATGCGCAGGGTTGTGAGCCTTTATCTACTCTGAATCTGTATTTCTGTCACCTGGGTGCTTAATCCTAAAGGATGGAAAGCATGGCTTGCTAGAGAAACCTTGAAAGAGAGAAACTAGGGCACCAGCAGGAGGAAATATTAAACCCAGGGTTCCTCCAGATGACCTTATTGCGCATTCATCCTGATTTGCTCGCACAAAGCTTAGATGGTGGTTGAACAAGGTCAGGTCTTTATTGTTTAGATTTCCTTTCGTGGGGTGGTTATATGACAATATGCAATCGTCCCGATTTGCTTGAGGATTGTTTGCATGTCTTATTGTTCGTTTAACCTACACTTTTGAGAGAGCCTTTCCCTGTAATTTTCCAAACTGCAAGAAGTCTGTCGCTTTTTAAGCGGATTTGTTGGGCTAGGGCGACAGGGTGCTTTAATAAACTTTTATTACACAAACCTAAAATTCCACTATGCGCTTGAATCCCTGAAAACTGACAGTCTGGAGGAACCTGCATTTAATTCAGAGTGAGAAAACAGCTTTTAATAGATACTTTGGATCACCCTCTTTTGGAGGTAGGTGTGTAATTAGTAAAAGATATATGCACAACTCAGGTTATCCCATCCCAGTGCAGAGGTGCAACAGATTTACTCACCCTCAGAAGAAGCACAACCAAAACAGTGACTCATACAGAAGCAAATGGGGTGAGCACTGGTTTTCTTACTCAAGGAATCATATAGCTGGAAGAGACTTTGCAGGTTGTTTAGTCCAGCATTAAATGGTTGTATCTTGGTAAGTCTGCTCCATATACATGACAAAAAAGGAGATCATCATATTTCAGTGTGTTTTTGTTTCTGACTCCCCTCATTCTGGTAAATTCAGTTAATTTCACCATCGTTGCAAAATGGTATCCATTCATAATCCAGTCTTTTTTAATCTTGGTATTTGAGATGGGCGCCATTTGGCAGCTAAGTGATGCATAATAAAATTTTCTTACCAGAATGACATGCTCAGAAATGTATCTTTTCCCATATATCCCAGAATAATCAACAATGGGCTTAAAGGTAATTGACATCCAATTATAACTTCAAAAGCCTGAATAGTTTTCCCCCAGTCATCCTTCGTGTCTTCAGATTAGCTCCCACTTTTCTAGGTCTGATCACCATTCTTGCTACGTGGTGGGAAGTTAGATAGTCCCAAGAGTTTTTAGTTGTTATTATTATTACTGCTCCCACACATTTTATAAGCACTGAACATCATTCACCGCCACCAACCCAAGTATTATTCTAATAGACTATTTCCACTGTCGAAGCAGGTTTATCTGTGATTGTGTGTCTGTCATTCCAATTTTTCCACATTCAGCTACACAGCCATTTTATTTGCTGCTGAATTAGAGGGGGATGTGAAAACTCTGAAGTGGCATGGCATGGGCATTTAGAAGACCTCCCTAAACAGATTGTGCTGTCAGAGGGTATGTGTCAAGAATAAAATATAAAGCAAATTTGGAAAGAGGCTCCTTTCAAGGAACACAAAAGTTATGGGCGCAGAACTGAGCACAGCAGCATTTGCAACATATAGCAGGATTTACAATCTGGAGAAACACTTAATAAGTTTTAGAAAAGCTAAAGTGCTGTGAGGGAGCAAAAGGGAGAGCAGTGGGTTGAGAGAGAGAGAAAACAGTTGTCCCAAATGATCACTATGGTAATGATCAGATCACTACAAAGAACCAATTTCCACTTTTAAAAACAAGAAAATCGCAAATCAAGGTGAGATGCGAACGGCAGCACATACCTGGAGCAGATGTTGAAGCCTGGTTTTAAAAAAATGCTAGTGCGGTCAGTCCTTTTTTCCTGGGGGTACTCAAGGGTAAAAGGTACCAGCACATTTTTTTCTGGAAGGAAAACACGGGTTAAAAGGGTGGTCCTTACTGTGGTTTTTTAAAAAAGGTAAAGGACCGCTGGACGGTTAAGCCCAGTCAAAGGTGACTATGGGGTTGCGGCGCTCATCTTGCTTTCAGGCCGAGGGAGCTGGCGTTTGTCCACAGCTAGCTTTCAGGGTCATGTAGCCAGCAGGACTAAGCTGCTTCTGGCGCAATGGAACAGAGTGCACAGAAACGCTGTTTACCTTCCTGCCACAGTGGTACCTATTTATCTACTTGCACTGGCATGCTAGGTTGGCAGGAGCTGGGACAGAGCTCACCCCATCGCGGGGATTCGAACTGCCAATATTCTGATCAGCAAGTCCAAGAGGCTCAGTGGTTTAGACCACAACGCCACCCGTGTCCCGGTAACTTACTGTAACAGCACTGGGTGTGGTAATATTGTTAAAACCAACCCATGGAATGTGTTAGGAGGCTCTTTCTCACTGGCTCATTTTTGTCTCCCCTGCCCTTTTTCAGGTAAGATTCTGGTCCCTCCGCCACCTCTTCGTGAACTCGCAACACCCGGAGAGAGAAGAGAGCAATGCAGAGATGCCAGCATCGTTCTCCCTCTTCCTCCTGGTCCTGATCCTGCACGGCGGCCTCCCCTGCCCACAGAGCTGTGACTGCCCACCGGGGAGCGGCGTGGTGTGGTGCAACCGGAAAGACCTGGTGACCATCCCTTTCGACATCCCCCACGACACCCAGGTCCTCTACCTGGACTCCAACTGGATCACCCACGTCCCCAACGGGGCCTTCTACGGCCTGAAGCAGCTCCGCGAGCTTCACTTGGCCGACAACCTCATCGAGAGCATAGCGCCGGGGGCCTTCCGGGGCCTGGGCGGGGGGCTGAGGCTGCTGGACCTTTCCGGCAACCAGCTGGAGAGGATGGAGTTCGCCCCCTTTGCCATGCTCACCTGGGCCCGGCTAGAGCTGTACGACAACCCCTGGCACTGCGACTGCTCCCTGCAGAAGCTGGTGGAGGCTCTTCCTCTGGACGCAGAGACCGTGGAGGACGTCGTGTGTGCCACTGCGGAGTGGGAGGAATACACCGGGAAGACCTTAGCTCGCTTGCTCAACACCGGCGTCAACTTCTGCCTGGGCCAGCAGAGGAACACGGACCTGGCCATGCTGCTCACCATGTTTTGCTGGTTCGCCGTGGTCATCACCTATGTCATCTATTACGTCCGACGCAACCAAGCAGAGTCCCGGCGACACTTGGAGTATCTCAAGTCGCTGCCCCTGCCCAGCAAGCAGCCCAGCCCGGAGGAGCTGGAAGAAGACACCCTCAGCACCATCCTCTGAGAACCAAGGGTTCTGAGGAGGGCCCCCCCCCAACAAACAGAAACTGCTTTGAAAATGGTTATAAAACTATTGTTAACTGTTGTCAGCTTCTTCCTATCAAGAAACCTGGGAATTAGGTGTGTGAGTGAGGACCTTGGTGGGTTGGTTCCTCCTTAAAACTGCCCTTGGACCCCAGTTCTTGCTTTCCTAACCCTATGACCTCCTAGCAATTGAAAGAGGGCCAACCTCATATGCCTGCTGGTTGGAAGCCAAAAATGATTTGCTGAAGATCCGATTTCCCCCTTCTGCACAATTTCTTTTTCTGAATTACAGGCTGCATTGCTCCTATGCAGCAAACCCAATCCACACACACACACACACACACACACACACACACCCCTGCAGAGAGTCCTCAAGCTTCTCTTTTCCCATTTGCCAGGGATTTAGGCAAAGATATTACAGCTTAATGCTAGGGGGATTAACCATGAAACAATCATAAGTCCCTGTTCTCTTAATCCCTTATTTTGACTGGGGCGTTTCTGCCCCATCTGTTCCGCTGCAGCCACTTCCCTTTCAGTGGCTTTTTCTGCCTCCTTCCAGTCCCCTTTTCTCCACATTGTGTGGCAGGGAAACCTGCAGACGGAACAGCTGCATTTAATCCTGCCTCTTTGGTGACTGCAGAATGTAGGGATGTATAGAGCTGCCTTATATACTAAGTCAGACCTTTGGGTCTATCTAGTTCCTACACTGACTGGCAGCAGCTCTCCAGGGTTTCAACTGGTTATGAGTGGCTCTCCAGTGCTCCAAGCAGGGTTCTCTCCCGATCCTATGTGGAGATGCCAGGGATTGAACCTCAGACCTTCTGCATGCAAGCAAAGCAAGCAGCTTTCTCCTTTCTGGGCTGCAGCTAAGAAACCTGTATCCAAACACACATTTTCCCCACTCGCACATTACATTTTACAGACATACACTTTAAACAACTTGGGCCAGAGTTTCAAATGAAAGCAGTGTGTGTAAATAAGGTCTCCACTTTCTAGGTTGTAAGAAATCAATTTTCACAAGCAGCAACAACTATAAAGACACAGAGATTGCATGGATATTCAGTGCCATTCCAAAAAGAGGCTACTCAATGGGAGCTTCCAAAGAAAAGACCCTCCAAACTCAGGAAGTTAGGAGATTTAAGAACCCATAAAACAACCACTTTTTATTTCAGCATCAAAAAGGAAGTTGACCCCATAGCTGGGATGGCTAAAAGATCCCTGCATTGCAGGAGGGGGAATAGATGGTCCCTTGTGGTCCGTTCCAACTCTACAATTCTATGATTCACATTTCCTGGGCCTGAAACAGATTTAAGGCAGGCAATCTGTTTACAATCAGGTACAGTCAGGTAAGCATTCCAGATCCTTACACTTTGAACACAGATAGCAGGCAGGTATGATCTTAAGGTATACAGGTAGGCTCACTCATACCAGTAAGATCACTGGTTGAAACTTAGCCAGATCCAGTGTGTTTTCTGAGAGCAATGTAAGGCCCAAGACTCAAACCGGGCATTGGGGTGGGGGAGAGAAAAGATTATTTATTACTGGATTGCTTTAAATGTCCCCTTTTATAACATTGGTTAGAACATTGGTTCTAAAAATGTAACTGTCCTTTCAGGAGACTTCTGAAAGACAGAAAGCAAAATGTTCAAAATAAAATGTATGAAACCCAATAACATGGAGCTTGGTCCTTCCTTCTAAATGCGCCTTCGGCAATCTTTAACAAGAGGCTGTTCAATTTAAGTCCTCAGATTTCATCGTTTCTGCTTATTCCCTAGTGCTTCTGTTCCTAGCCACTTTTAATTGACCAAGCCTTTTAAGTAACTGAACCGAATCTATTTCCATATTTTCAAAAAAGAGGCCTTTGTTTCTCTCCTTTGCATGGCAAACTGCTGGCTATGCCTTCTTATCTGGTTATTAAAGACTGCAACTGCTCTAGAGAATTTATTTTATTTTATTTTTTTGCAATTATGGTAATCACACGGCACTTGAGCCAAAAGTCTGCAGCAGGGAGGGTCAGATTCAACACTGGGCAGAGGCAGCTGATAAGGGCTGCAACCCACCCTACACACACTAAGGAGTCAGCTGTTGCTGAAAACGGGACTTTTAAATACAAATGCACAGGATGATGGATGAGGTGGCAAAAGGGGGGGGGGTTTCAGCAGGTGCTGTCGTCTTAACATTGGTACTAAAAACTACCTGCTGAAAAAGGGGGCTGGGAGAGACCTCTTCCAACACCATTCATAATTTTATAACTCTCAAAAGCCCCCAGACACTTGACAGCTGTGCACACAACAGCTTAGAGGTTTTGACAGGTGCACACGATACCGGGATCGAGGCACATGTATGCTCCACCATGCGCAGGATACACGTGCAACAGTTTAACTTCTGTATCGCCCCTAAGAAAATATGCTGGAAGGGAAAGGTGCCATTATACAGAATCAGACCTCTGGGCCACACCAAGCTCAGAACTGTTTACACCGACTGGCAAGAGGTCTTCTGGGGTCACCCCCTACCCAGAGATCCCAGGGATTGAGTCTAGGTTCTTCTGCATACAAAGCAGATGCTCTACTACTTAGCTATAGCTCCTTGATCTCTCATTATATGTTTCCCCCTTTTATGAAGATGCCATTGGTCAATTCAGCTCAGTACTTACTACAACACTGATTGCCAGTGGCTCTCCAAGGTTTCAGACAGAGGACACTCCCAGGCCTACCTGGAACTGCCAAGCACAGAACTTGGGACTTTCTGCATGCAAAAGCATATGCTCTTGTCATTTAGACATGGCCCTGCCCAACTTCAGTCTCCTGGCCGCCCTCACACCTCTTTCATCCCAGCATGCAAACAGTGGAAAGGGACGCGAAATTGGCAGATCCATAAGTTGTGAAAAAGATCCTTGCTGGGGAGGAAGCAGAAATAACTGAAATATCCAGGAACTGCTGCTTGTGCGGATGATGTTGACTTGGGATAATTTCCGAGATACGATGCCCTTTGAATCCAATTATGTAAAAGCCCCGAGAATGCTTCTGCTTGGAAATGTTGAAGAAATAAAACATTCACCCTTTGTTGTTTTTATTTTCTGTCTCAAATGCGAAAACTACAAAGTGGTCCATCTCTGGCAGACGTTCTTCTTGGCTTCAAAGGCTGCTTGTGGATAGCCTACTAATAGACAGCACGTCAGCTGATCGACGCCTCAACTGCAATTGACAGAAACAAGACGCGGCGCTCTCCAAAGTTGAACTTGGGCAGAAGCAGCCTTTACAGTGTGCATCTCCAATGTTCTGAAGGCATCTCCAATGTTCTGAAGGTACACAGGCTGGTAGGGAGGAAGCCCAGCATGTTGGCCCTTAGAGTTCAGAAAACAATGGCTGCTCCCGGGCACTGCTTCTACTGCCCAAAGGTATGAAGGGACTCTGCCCAGGGCTGAAAGACGGAAACTGGGCAACCACAAAGAAGAAGGGAATGTGGCTGACCTTTCCTGTTGACCAGCACTGAAAAGAGAGAGAAGAAATAAATAAATAAATGAAGTAGGAGCAGAAGATCACCGTTTACATATCCTGCCCTGTTTGGCCCTCAACAAGAGGGGATCCTATGGTGGGGTGGAAACAGAGGGCCCTTTAGCAGGACCACTGCATATACATGCCCCTGCACTAGGAATCTTGTTCCAAGGAAAGGTGGGTTCTGTCACCTATAGATATTACAAAACGTGGCGTATTTACTTGCTACGTTTCATCATTTCACCTGCTTCTCATGGCTGGAAGGAGCCCCTCCCTCCTGGACCTGGCCTCTGAAATGGCAATGGACACACACTTCTCCTGTGCTCCCAAGCGGCAGTTCCCAAAATTGGTCCTGGGCAAGCTGGCATGCCGTAAGAAAACTCCTGGCATGTAACAACAACAAAAAAAGGAAGCCCCAGAACATCCAACCACAGAGGGAAGCTGCCACTGTTGTCTGTGTGTGAAGTGGCACTCTGGGACAGGGTGAAATCCAGATATTCAGTCACATCCTATTCTCAAAAAGAGGTGGTTTCTTGCATCTCTGAGTTAAGTTGCTCCTCTGAGCTTATCTTCTTCCAATGAAGCAGTATGCCCAAATCAGTTCACGAGAAGCACAGGGATTGAGCACCTCTAAAAGTGGGCAATTTATACTCTTCACAATCTAAACCTTTTCAGCATTTAAGAGGGACGTACATATGTGTCGGGCTCTCAGAGTTTGGGGGAAAGAGTCTCAAGGACTAGATGAAGATGAGGACTGTGATGATTCAACACAAAATGAAGCACACCACGAAAAAAATGATGACTTTACTCTACAAAAAGTTGGATGGAGTGCCCTGCCTTTGAGGGGGGCACGATTGGTATTATTGGAACTCCAGAACGCCCACAGGGAAGAAGGAAAAAATATGCAGAGAAGAGAAGAAATTCAGGGGTCCTGTATGGTGGCCTGGATGGCAAAAGACTGTAAACAGGGGGTGGGGTGAAGGGAAAGTGATGTTGTGATTATAAGGATGGATCAACAGGTTTATAACTGGTCTGCTGATTATGGAATTTGCTGGATTGGGGGGGTGGAGCCGGTAATCGGGGATGTAAGGTTAAATTGAGAATAGTTATAGTTTTAAAAGTGAATGGATTTTGGAAAATGTGAAAATATGGAGGCTTATAGAGGGAGAAAAAATTAGGCACGGGAAGATAAAATGGGAGTTTGATTTTTCAGTGATTTGAATATTAGATGAAAATGTTAACAATTGATTTATAAGTTGTATAAGTTACAAAGGTGTATTTTTATAAAGTAAGAAACTGTTGCAGATGATAAAAAAGGGATGAAAACCGGGGAAGGGGGGGGGGAGGGGAAGCCCACAAAATATGGTTTTACAATTATGAATGTAAGAAAAAATTTTCTGTTTTGTATTGTTTTTTTCTTTTCTTTTTTGCCCTTTCTTTTTTCTCTTTTTTCCTATTTCTATTTTTCTCTTTTTTTGGTATGACAATAGATGGTTGGATGGATGGCCTCCTGCGTACTGCCCTGGTTTGCTGGAGCTCCCTGGTGGCAGGGGGGGGCTTTGGGGTCAGGGTAGGGGGAGGAGGACAGAAATCCAAGCATAAAATGGACCATCTCTGACTGTTCACATACATGGGATACTTCTGTGGCAGGGGAGGACCCATGTGGGTGGGTAGGAAGGAGGTGGAAAAGGTGTTTATGTATGTACCGTTTTTTTCTTTTTTTTGTATTTTGTAAAATTAATAAAAAGTATGTTTTTTTAAAAAAAGAGTCTCAAGGACTAGAAGCTCAAATTAAAAAGCTTGAGATTTGTGGATTGTTGAATTCTGTGCCGAGTCCAGGACAGAATCATAGAGTGGTGCACAAGACACCCAGACCCCAACTGAACAGATCAGCCTCTGCCCTCCAGACACACAGTGTGCCAAAATCACAACAGTACGTGCTCAACAATGATTCTAGAATCCTTAAAGCAAACAAGACAAGACGCATTTCACAGCCCGTGAACATTCTGACCCACCCTAAAGAAGGTTACTGGTAGCATTCCGAACATTAGTGTCACAGTGGCCGGAGTGGACTACTTCAGAGTAACGACGCTACGCAGCTCTGCATTTTATTCTTTTATTGGTGCTGCGTATTTACAGTGCTCAAGTCATTGCTATTTACACGGAGCGATGTTGTCAGTCGGTTTCAGAACCTCCTAATGGCTTTTGGCGCGTCTTTCTCCAACACAAAAGCTTTGGCAGACCCATCCTCTTGCCCCTCCTCTTCCTGCGTAATTCTGGAGTTGGGGGGATGGGTCTTCCCCCCTTACTTGCCCCTTCCTGTCCCACCTGGGACCCTGGCTCCTCTACCCTGCCTGAGCCTCGGACACGACTTCCTGCTTCCCCACTGGAATCGGAACTCTCCCTGCTTTCCCCTTTGCTCGGGGACGGGCTTGAACTCAGGAGGGGAGGGACTTCGCGATATCCCCTGTCCCTCACATCCACCCCCCTCCCAAGCTCTCCTTCACCCCTCCCCAGGCCCCCCCCATGTGTCGGTGACGACTGGAAGCCTAAAAACTCGGTGCTCTCCGATCCCGTTGGTGTGAACACCTCCCCCCAGTCCTGCGAGCCCCCCCCTTCCGCCTGGGAGGACGGGAATCCCAAAAAGTCCGTGGCGTCTGAGCTGGTGGGGGTAAAAATGTTTTGCCAATCTGCTCCTGCCTCTGACTGGGTGGATCTTGGCGACACCCATACCTCATCCTCTGGTTCCTCAAACTCCGCTTCCCAGCGCCATGGTGAGCTGTTCTCCCGTGCCTCCTCCTCCTCCCCCTCCCTTTCCCTGTGCCAGGGCTTGGGTCTGTGGGGAAAGAGGGCGTGAAATTCTTCCACCAAGAATTCCTCCTGTATCTGAGTGGCGGGAACCCATTCATTCTGGGACGGTGGAGCATCCTCCCATGCCATGAGGTACTCCAGGCCCCCCACCCCCCACCTTGAATCCAGGATGGCCGTGGCCTCATTGAGTTGCTCCCTGTTTTCCCTCTCCCCCCCTCCCTCGGGGGTTTGTTCGCTGTCCCTGAGCCTGCTGCTTTCCCTGTACGGCGACAGCAGCGATCTATGAAACACTGGATGCACCCTCATGTCCTCTGGCAGTGCCAGCCTGTATGCCACCGGGTTGACCTGTTGCGTGACCGTGAAGGGGCCCAGCCATTTGGGTGCCAGCTTCTTGCACCTCCCTCTGGTGGGAAGGCCCTCCGAGGACAACCACACCTTGTCCCCCACCCTGATGACCTCCCCTTGTCGCCTGTGGCGATCTGCCCCCTTTTTGTACGCTTCCTTGGCCCTCTCCAAGTGTTCTCTGAGCTGCTGGTGCACCGTCTCCAGTTCCTCTGCCCAATCCTCAGCCTGTGGGCCCTCCTCCTCCTCCTCCTCCCTCTCCCTCTCTGGGAAAGATCTGAGGTCGCGCCCGTAATTGGCCTTAAAGGGCGACACCCCTGTGGAGACGTGCACTGCATTGTTGTAGGCAAATTCTGCTAGTGGCAAGCGATCCACCCAGTCCGTTTGCCGCTGGCTGACGTAGCATCTCAGGTACTGCTGCAGAATGGCGTTGACCCTCTCCGCTTGTCCGTTGGTCTGCGGGTGTCTAGCCGTCGACAAGCTGACCTCCACCTGCAGGAGGTTCATGAGCCGCCGCCAGAACCTGGAAACAAATTGGCGGCCACGATCCGAAATAACCCTTAAAGGTAATCCATGCAGTCTGAAAATGTGATCAACAAACAGTTTGGCTGTCTCTTCTGCCGAGACTGCCCTGGCACACGGTATAAAGTGACACATTTTGGACATGAGGTCCACCACCACCAACACTGCAGTCTTACCCCTGGACGAAGGCAGATCTGTGATGAAGTCCATGGACACCACTTCCCACGGCCTGTGTGGTGTGGCTAAGGGCTCCAGCAACCCTGGTGGCGCTGCTCTGACCACCTTCGCCCGCTGGCAGGTGGTACAGCCCCTTACATAGTCTCGAACATCTTCCCGCACCCCTGGCCACCAGAAGTGTCTCATGACTAGGTGAGCGGTTTTGTCCCTTCCAAAATGCCCCGCTGTAGGGTTGTCGTGCATCTGCTTGAGGACCGTACGTCGAAGCTGGGTGGTGGGTAGGTACAGCGCACCCTTGTAGAAAAGCAGCCCTCTGCGTTCTGCAAAGTCTTTTGCCTGCTCCCTCCCCCCTCTCAGTTCTCTGAAGATGCGGTTGGCAAATTCATCCGCTGCCGTCAGTGCTGTGAGTTCTGCCTCGCTCACCACAGCTGCTCCGCAGGACCATGCCGACGGGGGGAAAATGTGCCTTGGGGCTGGTGGCGCCTCCTCCTCCATGTACTCTGGCTTGCGGGAGAGGGCATCCGCCCTGACATTCTGCTCCCCCGGGATGTAGTGGATGGAGAAGTTGAAGTTCGAGAAGAACTCTGCCCACCGTATCTGCCGCTGGTTGAGCACCCTGGCAGTTCTCCAGAACTCCAGGTTCTTGTGGTCTGTGCACACCTGGATGGGGTGCTTTGCGCCCACCAGGAAGTGTCGCCAGTGCTGGAACGCAGCGTAGATCGCAAGAAGTTCCCTATCAAACACTGTGTAGTTGCGTTCAGGCTGTGTCAGCTTCCTGGAGAAGAAGGCACAGGGTCTCCACTCCCTGTTGGCGTCCAGTTGCAACAAAATTGCGCCCACAGCTTTCTCAGAAGCATCTGTCTCAATGCGTAGGGGCGCGTCCTGCACCACATGGAACAGGTTTTGGTCTGAGGCGAACACTCTCTTGAGGCTTTCGAACGCTGCTTGCGCCTCTGGTGTCCACTTGAACTTCTGCTTGCCTCTCAGGCAGTCCGTGATGGGAGCCGTAACGCGAGAGAAGTTCTTGATGAACTTCCTGTAGAAGTTAGCGAAGCCTAGTAGGCGTTGGGCATCTTTGCGCGTCCTGGGGCTGTGCCAGTCCAGGATGGCCTGCACCTTGTCCTTGTCCATCGCCAGCCCCTTGTCTGACAGCTTGTAGCCCAGGAAGTCCACCTCTTTGGTGTGAAACTTGCACTTCTCCAGCTTCACATACAGGTGGTTCTCCTTCAGGCGTTGCAACACCTCTCTGACATCTTTCACGTGCTGCACTGGGTCATTCGAGTAGATAAGGATGTCATCTAGGAAGACCAAGCATTTCCTGAAGAGGAGGGACCCCAGGACGTGGTGCATGAAGGCCTGGAAGCATGCTGAGCCCCCTTGCAAACCGAAGGGCATCACCAGATATTCAAAAGAGCCCAGAGGCGTGAACATCGTGGTTTTCCATTCATCTCCTTCCCGGATCCTGATCAAGTTGTACGCCCCCCTTAGGTCCAGCTTGGTGAAAATCTTGCCCCTGCGTGCCGCTGTCAGGAGATCATCCACTCTGGGCATGGGGAAAGCCACTGGCTCTGTCACCGAATTCAGCCGTCTAAAGTCCACCACAAGACGGCGCTGTTGCGTGTCTTTCTTGTCCACCCAGAAGACCGGGCTGCCCCCTGCTGCCTTGCTTTCCCTTATGAACCCCCGCTTGAGGTTCTTGTCGATGAAAGCGCGCAGATCCTCCAGCTCCTGGTCTGACATGGCGTACAGCTTGGCTGGGGGTATCGTCGCCCCTGGCACCAGGTTGATCTGGCAGTCAAAAGGCCTGTGCGGGGGTAGGTGGTCGGACTCCGCTTCGCTGAAGACCTCCTGCAGGTCCCAGTACTGCTTGGGTATTGCCTCACCCCCTTTGATATGCATGGTGGCCACCGTGGCTATCGGAGGCCCCTCCCCTGGTTGGTGCTGCATGCAATGTTCCAGACAAAAGTCCGACCCAAACGTGATGCACCTCTGGTGCCAACTGATGGAGGGGTCGTGGCGCGCCAGCCAGCTCATGCCCAAGACGATGGGGGGGTCTGAGATGGTGGTGACGTTGAACGCCAGTGTCTCTGAGTGCCTTCCCACCGTCATTCTCATGGGGGGGGTTTGATGTGTGATGGCCCCTCCCAGTAGCTCCCTGCCGTCAATGGTTGCCACGTGCAGAGGAAAATCCAACTGCAAAAGCTGGATTTGGTGCTCTTCTGCAAAGCTTCTCGAGAAGAAGTTGGCGGACGCCCCACTGTCAATTAAGGCGAGGACCGTCAGGGGATAGCCATTTGGGAGCGTTAGCGTCACTTCTAGAACCACTCCTGCTCTGGGAGGGGTGGGCTGGCTCTGCACCTCTCTGTGCGGGTGGGCGGGCTGGGGCTGTTGTCTGCTGACTGTGCCTGGCTGCTGCCCCTTGTCTCCTGCAGCCAGGCTTTCCCGTTTCCCTGCTGTGGTGCTGCGTCAGTGGGGGAGGGCACCACCGTTCCCGCCTTTCCTTGCCACTCCCTGCGATGTGGGCAGTCTCTGACGAGATGCTGGGGTGAGTTGCAGAGAAAGCAATTCCCGCCCCTTCCCTCCTTGCGTCTTGGCGCCGCTGGGGTTTGAAAAGCCCGCGCGCGCGCGCTATCAATCTGCATGGGCTCCTGGTCCTGGCTGGCTCCAGGCGTGGCTTGAAAGGGTTGTTGAGGGAGTGGCTTCTCCTGCGACCGTGGGAACCAAGCCCGCTTTGCGCGCGTCGCTTGCTTGTCGTTCCACCGGGATTCCTGCCTCACCCCCACCGCCAGAGCTGCTTTGCTCAGCTGATCCATAGTACTGGGCTTTGGACCTCTCGAGAGTTCATCCTTCACCTCCTCGCTCAAACCCAAGTAAAACGCAGCTTGCATGGGAGGCGAATCCAAAACCCACCCCAGTCTGTGCACCAGCATGGTGAATTTCGCCCAATATGCGCGAACTGTCATATTTCCTTGGCGTAAATTATGCAGTTCCTCCTTAGTCTGGTCCAAATGACTATCGGACGAATACATCGTCCTCAAACCTTCTAGAAATTGTTGGACATTTTTCATGCAAGGATTCTTGGTTGCGATTAATGGTCTTAGCCACTCCCTGGCTGCTCCGGTGAGATGTTCCACAATAAACGCTACTCTGTGCTCATCATCGGGGAACTCATTCTGGTGCAGCTCAAGAGCATACACGATCTCAGTCTCAAAGCCCTGAAACTCCTTCGGGTCTCCATTGAACTTGCTTACAAGGGTCCCTGCTCTCCTTCCTGGCAGCACTTGGACTTGGGGAGCCCCTCCCGCCTTGTTTTTCTCTGCATCCAGCTTGTTTTGGAGGTCTACCGCCACCGCCCTTAAATGCTGCTCTTTTTCCTGGAGCTCTCTCACCTGTTCCGCAAGTTGTAGCCGGTCGTCCTGGACCTTCTTAGTCTCCTCTTTAGCTGCCTTCAATTCTCCCTGCGCCTGCAGCGACAGCTGTTGCAGTTCTAGCTGGGCTTGCTCAGCGATCTGCCGCCACTTCTCCGCCTCGGACACGCTCATCCCGGCAACTCCGAAGTAGCCCAAAAATGATTAGGAGGTTGCTGTCACAGTGGCCGGAGTGGACTACTTCAGAGTAACGACGCTACGCAGCTCTGCATTTTATTCTTTTATTGGTGCTGCGTATTTACAGTGCTCAAGTCATTGCTATTTACACGGAGCGATGTTGTCAGTCGGTTTCAGAACCTCCTAATGGCTTTTGGCGCGTCTTTCTCCAACACAAAAGCTTTGGCAGACCCATCCTCTTGCCCCTCCTCTTCCTGCGTAATTCTGGAGTTGGGGGGATGGGTCTTCCCCCCTTACTTGCCCCTTCCTGTCCCACCTGGGACCCTGGCTCCTCTACCCTGCCTGAGCCTCGGACACGACTTCCTGCTTCCCCACTGGAATCGGAACTCTCCCTGCTTTCCCCTTTGCTCGGGGACGGGCTTGAACTCAGGAGGGGAGGGACTTCGCGATATCCCCTGTCCCTCACAATTAGCAAAATGCATCCTGCAACTGGTACTAACCCGAATGCGAGTAAAATGGATTATTCAGCTTTTTCACCAAGGAAAGAGCTGATAACAGGAACTAGGCCGCCGTTACTGCATAGCTCATGTTAGTCTAGCAGTAATCCAAGTGCGCTATGGTGCCCGTGTTCGACTGCAGAGCATGTTGAGTCCTCCAATTAATGCCTCATACCAACATGCATTATAGTTACTGTTATCCCTTTCTCTTACTAGTCCACAGCCCCGTCTAGGTGCTGCTTAGCCAAGACAGAAGTCATTCCAGCAGCTCCTATCTGGGGCAACAACAAGCCCTTATCAGCATTTCCCACAGGCTATAGCAGATGCTCCTCAAAATCTCGGCGAAGGCTGAACGCTTACCACTGTCAGAAGAGCTCCCTTCTTAAAGCAAGGGTGGAAAGCAACTAGTTGTGGCTGAGCACCGTCTTCTCCCTGTAAGAAACCACTGAAGAAAGGAGGGTAGGGGGGAAGAGAGATACAGACACCATTATTACAAGGGGCACTCACAGGCTGTTGTGATGTGATGCTGCAGGCCTAGGCTCCAATACAGACACACGAAAAGTAGTCTTAGGACAAAAAACAGCCCATTGGCCCTTGAAGCTGTCTTATGTCTGAAACTGCCTCCCAGACCACAGCCTAAAACTCCAAGACCATTGGGCTTAACCCTTTAGCCTTCTTCTCTTTCCCCCTTCCTCCTTAGGTTTATTTATTTTAAGCATTCAGATTAACCGAGAGAAGGTTGATTTGGATTACAACTCCGATGTCAGCGGGTGTGATGAGAACGACAGTCCGCAACATCTGGAGGGCACCAGGTTGGCGAGAGCCGATTCAGACCATGCTGCTTCTATTGATCTACCCTCTTAAGAGAGAGCCGTAGAACCTTTTGCTTATGTTAACCCTATAAAATATCATGTGTACTGGTGGTATAACCCTAATACTTCTGCTTTCTCAAAGGCATCAGAGAGCTGACAGGCGCTGCATTTCTGGGGCACGTGCAAAGAAAAGGGCAGGCATCACAGGGGGAAGCAGTTGTGATGGGGAGAATCTTTTTGGCAATATTGTCACCAGCAGCAACAGTGGAGAAACTGTGCTTGCCAGTCTCCTACCTCCTATGGCCTTTGTGCTAAGGAGGGCATTCGCTTCTGGGGTGCAGAACAACACACAATTAAGTGGGACACTTTAAAGTACCAAAGCAAACCTCCAGTTCTCATGCAACATCCTTCACCGTGACTACGGTACTTATCAATTCTCAGGGAAAGCATCTGTTACCCCTCAAAATAAAATAAAATAAACATGCACTGTTTCAGTGATTAGCATACGGGTGAAGGTTTAAAATATGTCTCACCTATTTACCTTTTTTTATCCTAAGATTAAAACACCAAAACAAGATGTTTTGCTAAAAACACCTGCTGAAAACATTTGTTTAGCAAGCCTATCCAGACATGTCAAAGAGGTTGATTCTATTGTTACTGTTGATTTTCATTGTTTATGAATGTTTTCTAATATTTGTTTTTAACTGTTTCTTTTACTGATAATTGAATTGCATTGTTTCATTTGTTTTGCAAACTGTTTTGAGGTTTACTGTATTTTTCTGTGTATAAGACTTTATCCCCCCCCCCAATTTTTTAAAGTTTAAAATTGGGTGTCATCTTATACACAAAATGTTGCAATTATTTATTTCTTAATTTGCCGCTCAAAAAATAGGTTCTTTTAAACTATTTTTAGACTCTGCTTGTGAACCACCTTGAGTTATAAACAGGGGAACTATAAATATTAGAAATAAGTTAGGGCTATCACTCAATTACAAAGTAGTCTCAAAGGAATAAATCTGATGAGTTTTAAATCGAGTAATAAGAGAATAGAAGAAGTATCTTCTGTTTGTTAAGATGATTTATGTGTATATATATATAGCAACTATTCTAGAAGAGGCATTCCCTTATGAGAGAGAAAGGAGTCCTTCTTCTAAGCAAAGCTTTTTTCTTTTTTCTTTTAAATGAGGCTCAATCAGAAACAGCTTTAAATTAAACAATATTAACGGATCAGCTTCAAATGCTATGGCCCATAAATAAATTAGTGAGCAAGATAATCAGAGCTATGGTTACAT
Source organism: Zootoca vivipara (assembly GCF_963506605.1). Lineage (NCBI taxonomy): Eukaryota > Metazoa > Chordata > Lepidosauria > Squamata > Lacertidae > Zootoca > Zootoca vivipara. Next base: position 112,027,896 of record NC_083277.1, read on the forward strand.
GCTGAATTGTGAGGTCCATGAAAGTTGCCTTGTGCTGAAAACAAACCACAGGATGCTGTCCTTTACGGTCTCTAGCTAACACAACATCTCTAAGGTCTCTCTTCTCATCCCATCTTTCCTACAACTGCTGCAACACATGTCACAACCGTCTTACTTGACTTCACTGGTTCATGAGCTCAATTTAAGGGGCTGGTTCTTTAATAAAAATAAATTTTAAAAAAATTTAAGGGGCTGGCACTAAGCTTTTAAAGCCCTAAACAGCTGGTGACATTCTTTCAAATGTCGTTCTTGCGCATGCTCTGCTCACCAGAAACTTTGGCTCTGCATTGAGGCCTGGTGAGCAACTGCAGCAGTGCCAACCCTACACTATGCTCTGCCCACTGAGCTTTGCTGGGCCCAGACCCTTCCTGAACTTTGCATAGGAGGCGTGTAAAAACTATTTTAAAAAACAACTTTTTAAAAAATTCAGGGGAAAATAGGTCTTTACCAAATGTTTCCCTGATTTTAATTTTTGTTTTGTTTTTTTCATTGCTCCCCCAGTATACAGTACCTGTTTGTTGTTGGCAATTTATTATTATTATTATCATTGCATCACTGCCACACAAGACACAATCCCTGGCAGCTCCCCCATGCAACGCAATTGTTCTTCAATCATATTTTAAAAGCCTGAAAATCTCAGTTTTCATATTAAAAGAAGAAGCACGCTTCAGAGCTTTGTGGCTGCGGATAAGCTTAAAAGCATAAGGGCAGTAGTGCCTGGGGAAATCTCACAAGCAGCAACAGAAGGAGGAGGAGGAGGGGAAGGGTGGTACTGGACCAGATTATCAGCACTCAGCATTTCAGGGCAGTACACTGCCTTTCCCCAAAATTACCGTATGTAAAATTGCAGGCGCCATCTGAGTTTGCTTAATCTGCAAAGCTCATACCAACCGCAGACTTTTGATATGGAGCTTTGATCAGTTTTATTCTTACATGCAGAGTAGTCCATATACAGCACTTGCAGAGTAGGAAGTGTTTTGTGATTCTTATCTCATTTAACATCACACAAAAAAGCTTGAGTCATAGGCTAAAGGACACTAAGAGCATGAGATCTCCAGTGAGGATTACCCCTTTCATGCAAAAGAACCCCCTTGCTTCAGCTCCCACATGCTCACCCTCACGTGCTATGAGCCCATTCATGACGACTGAATAACCTGAAGGAGGCCAGTATACCTGAAGGAGCGTCTCCACCCACATTGTTCACTGAGGTCCAGCTCCGAGGGCCTTCTGGCGGTTCCCTCACTGCAAGAAGCGAAGTTACAGGGAACCAGGCAGAGGGCCTTCTCAGTAGTGACGCCCACCCTGTGGAACACCCTCCCATCAGATGTCAAGGAAATAAACAACTACAGTCATACCTCTGGATACGAATGCTGCGGGTTGCGTACAACACGGGTTACGAACGCGCCAAACCCGGAAGTAACGAAACGTGTTACTTCCGGGTTCGGCGGTTCGTGCATGCACAGAAGCGTCGAACGACATCATGCGCATGCGCAGAAGCGTACCCCCGCGCGTGCGCAGAGGCGCTGACGCGGGTTGCATACAGCTCATATTGCGAACGGGGCTCCGGAACAGATCCCGTTCGCAACCAGAGGTATCACTGTACGTGACTTTTAGAAGACATTTGAAGGCAGCCCTGTTTAAGGAAGTTTTAAATGTTTGATTATTTTTTTTGTATTTTTAATACAGTGGTACCTCGGTTTATGAACACAATTGGTTCCGGAAGTCTGTTCATAAACTGAAGCATTCATAAACCGAAGCAAACTTTCCCATTGAAAGTAATGGAAAGTGAATTAATCCGTTCCAGATGGGTCCGCAGCATTCGTAAACCGAAAATTCATAAACCGAGGTGTTCATAAACCGAAGTTCCACTGTATTTTGTTGGAAGCTGCCCAGAGTGGCAGGGAAAACCCAGTCAGATGGGCAGGGTATAAATAAATTTATTATTATTATTATTATTATTATTATTATTATTATTATTATTATTAGTGCACTCCTGTTTTGCCTGCCTGCAACCCACTAGAGCTTCCTATGGTACACTTTTTACACTCAAAAATCCATACTACTTCTGTAAGATGTATCTGTCATGTGTGTAGCAGCCCTGAAGAAATTAAGCATTTATTTTGTGGCTGGGTGGATTTAAACCATGAAGTTCCTTTATCCAAATCCAATACTCCAGCCATGTTCACACTGTGCACTCATTGCATTTTCAGTGATGGGTTTTTAATCCATGTTTACACGTCTTTATAAAAAATGTATATGCGTACCCTTGTGCTTTGTTATAAGATACTATCATTTGATGCATTGTTTCTCAAATCAGTTTCCCACCAGAGTCCTTAAGCTGCTCCTAATTCTTTTTCTGTTAAAGATGTGAACACCTTTGCACAGGGTAAAGCATGGGTAGGCAAACTATGGCCTGGGGGCCGGATCTGGCCCAATCGCTTTCTAAATCCAGTCCACGGACGGTCCGCGAATCAGCGTGTTATTACATGAGTAGAATGTGTCCTTTTATTTAAAATGCATCTCTGGGTTATTTGTGGGGCATAGGAATTCGTTCATTCCCTCCCCCCCCAAAAAAAATAGTCCGGCCCCCCACAAGGTTTGAGGGACAGTGTACCAGCCCCTTGCTGAAAAAGTTTGCTGACCCCTGGGGTAAAGAAATACCCTCCCCCTGGTGCTTAACGAACAGAAACGAATCTGACACTAATGAAGTCCTGTTGATGTGAACAGCTTTGGGCAATAGGGGTGGTGGAGAGCTGTGAAATGTATCGTTGGTGGCGTGGAACAACTTCACTGCATTCTAAGGAGGTAATATAAATGCACACTCAGTCTACCACTGAGCTGCAGACAGGTCAAGGTCAAGGGCCCCTGGATGGCTAAGTCCAGTCAAAGGCGACTATGGGGCGCGGTGTTTATCCTGTTTTCAGGCTGAGGGAGCCGACGTTTGTCCACAGACAGCTTTCTGGGTCATGTGGCCAGCAGGACTAAACCGCTTCTGGTGCAACAGAACACCGTGACAGAAACCAAGAGCGCACAGAAACCAGAGCGCATGGAAACGCTGCAGAAAGTCTGAGGTTAATGGTGCAGCATATTATTAACTTGCTAACTGTGCTGTTTTAAATGTGGGATTTGGTATCTAAGAAAGCATGTTTTCTTTTGAAATGTTTAAGAGAAAAACTTTTTTGTCAACTCTGATGTCACTGACATTCTTTGTAATGCTTTTTTAAAAAAATCTTTAAGATAAAATTTTAGTTTCCTGTTAATTATGTTGTTTTGAATGCATACTTTATATTTCGCTTTCTCCAGTGGTGTTTAATTGAGGATTTTGTATTTCATGTCTTACTGTAGGTTGTGAACCGTTTTGAGATTTCCCCCCTAAAAATATAAAGCGGTATAGAAATGAAATAATAATAATAATAATCTGCTCTGTATCTAGAAAGTCCCAGGTTCAGTCCCAGGTATCTCCAGTTAAAAAAGGGGATCAGGTAGCAGGTGCAAAAGTCTGCTTTCTGACCAACCCTCTGGAGAGCCGCGGCCAGTCACAAATAGACAATAATGATCTAGACCAGGCATGTCTAACAGGTAGATCGCAACCTACTGGTAGATTGCGGGGTGTTCCTGGTAGATCCTGGTTGATCTCCGGCCCCTCAGCAATTTCCTTACAGAAAAGCAGAAAAGAAAAGAAAAACCAAATCTCCACAACTTTGGCTTCCTAAAATCACTGCCAGTTTTTTTTTTACATTGTGAGTAGATTGCAGTCTATTGGGAGTTGAATGTCCCTGATCTAGAGGGTCATATACTCCGACCAGGTTATAAGGCACCTTCCTAACATTTTGACACCTACAGCAGTACAAAGGCTGGAATGACATGGGGCTTACGAATTCCATTTCCAGTTTAAGAGCAACCAGACAACCTAAGCATGTCAATACAAACCATGGCAAGAGCTCAAACACGGGGCTGTTGCGGGTGCGAAACACGGCAATGATGACCCTGCAGTCGGGAGCATCACGATTTCCTGCCAAAAGAAAACAGAAAAAGGTGACACAGAGCAACATGGGCAGAAATCTGGCAGAGCCTACTGTTTTAGGCCTGTAGCCATTAAGGCCATGATGATAGGCTTTTAAAAAAGTATTGTCAATGCAATCTACAAAGACTGCTGAGAGCAGGATACTAGATGGGTAGGGCTTCAGTACCCTTGGTGTCTCTGTTGAGGCTTCTAAAACATCTGGATAATAGCCTGGGCTCAGATTGCAGAGATGGAAGTACACCAGACATCATGTTATGTTTATCTTTCACAACAAGGGTGGCAACCCTTTTTTCAGACTGAGGGTCATGTGCCCTTGTAGACAATCTTCCAAGGGGCACCATGTCAGCAATGGGAGAGCCCAAAGGCAAAAGTGGATACAGCAACTAATGTGACTGGAATGGTGCTTGTTTACTCCCTGCAGAAAGGTAATACAGTGGTACCTTAGTTCTGAAACTTAATCCGTTCTGGGAGTCCATTTGACTCCTGGAACTGTTCAAAAACCAAGGCGCAGCTTCCGAGTGGCTACAGGAACTTCCTGCACTCAATCGGAAGCCATGGAAGCTGCGTCGGACATTTGGCTTCTGAAAAACATTTGCAAACGGGAACAGTCACTTCTGGGTCTGCAGCGTTCAGGAGCCAATTTGTTCAGGAGCCAAGCCGTTCGACAACCAAGGTACCACTGTATGCTGGGTTTCTACATACTCTCACAAACCTCTTGCCACCCACCACCCAGTGAAGCAAATGGCATTAAGAGGGCAGGCAGACACATTCTAGCCAGGCGACAAAAACACTCAAGGAGGGTACGAAGGAAGGCTAGCGAAAGGGGTGGCTGAACAGAGTGTGTTGCCTGAGCCAGGCAGTGGCCTGCTTCAGTTGGAAAACCAGAGTTGTCTCTTTCCTGTTGAAACAAGTCTTTCCCATCAAATACGAAGCCACAAGGAAGGATCCGGTGTGCTTGCAAACTGGTGCTAACTGCTATCGTCCCTCCCGCGCTCTTTCAAAAGATTCAGGGCTCACACAAAAAACTGCCTGGTTTAGAATTCGGAATCGCATTTTAGGAATTTTGAACCAAGGTGCAGCCTGGACCTCTCCCTCTCTTTCTCTGAAGCCCCGGCCTTAGAGAGGATCACAGAATGCTTTAAAATGCAGATTAGAGAAGAGTTATTTTAAGCACTACCAAACACAAGCCATTTCGTGCTCTTAAGCTTATGCGTGGGACACTTGCCATCTCTCCAACAGGACAGGGTGAAAAAAAGGGCTGGTTCTCATTTTCCTTTTGGGAGCAGGGTAGGGATGGACATCCTGGTTTTTGGGTGTAAAAGCTCAACAGCTTTGCAGGTGTCAGGAATTTTACTTTCTGAAATATGGCAACCCTCTCTTAGGCTTGCCATTCATTCTCGGTCTCGTTGACCTCACAGGGTAAGAAAGGGGGTAGGACGAGGAGAGCCACACAAGTGCAAAAAAAACCAAACCACGAGGACTAGAAACTTACAAGTGAGAAGTATGTGCCTATGTATCCTCTGTCCATTAAAACAGATACACAAACAGCAACTGGGAAAAGGGTCAGCCACCACTTGCGTGCATTTGAAAAGAACAAAAAAAAAAGAGGCAAACACATTTTTCACTTGACTAAACAAATCTGCATAAGGTGCCTGAGTGTGCATACTCCAAAAAGTAAAGTAAGAAGCATTGCTTTATTGGGCTTGGGGGGAATGGTCGCCCCCCCCCCAAAAAAATGTTGCCTTCTGATTTGGAATAAAAATCACCATACTGGCCCAAATATAAGCCACACCCACAAATATAAGCCACACCTTTAAAATTCGGGGGGGGGGGGAGAGAATACCTAAATATAAGCAGCTCCCTTAAAATTCCGCAGGCACACACACCCGCAAACGGCAAATGTAGAAGAAAATCCTACAGCAATATCGTAGAAGCCCATTTTTAAGGCCGCAAATTTAAGCCACACTTTAACTTTTCATGGTTGGAATTTGAAAGAAAAAAAAAGTGTGGCTTATATTCAGGCCATTACGGCATGTACTGGCTTATTGTGAGAAATGCACACAGGCTTCCCAACTCTCCCTTTCTTGTCAAAAGTTTTGACTGTAGAGGACTTTACCTCTTATGACAACTGCAAGCCTCTCGCCACTTGGGTCCCAGACCATGGAAAGCACCTCCCCTCCAATCCTGGAACACAAGAATACAAAGTGAAAGGCCAAGAGAGAAACACTCAAGGTGAGACATCCATACTCTAGCAAAGAGAAGAGTTGGGGATCACAATCAGGGTGATGCTTGGTGCGGAGAAGTGGTATAGTATTTATACCACAGTGTGGTACAGTATTTGTCGAGTACTAGGCCTGGGAGACCACTGGATGACCTTGGGCCAGTTACGACCTCTCAGCCTAGCCTACCGCACAGGGCTGTTGTGAGGATAACATAGGAAGGGGAAGAACGCCGCCTCAAGCTCCTTGGAGGGAAGGTGGAATGTAATAAACCAACAAAAATGATAGCTGGAGGGCAGGACTTTTGCATATTCATACACTGATTATTAAGATGGGTTTTTAAGATAAGCAAGAAAATAATCAAAATGTTGAAGCCTTTATTCATTCTGTGGCTCGTGTGGGTTATAAAACTTAAGATCTTGTTAATTTTGTTTCTATTATTGTTTTTAAAAAAGCAGGTTTCCAGCCCTCCAAGACTACACAGATACACTTTCATTCATTCATTTTATTTGTATGCCGCTTTTCCACCCAAAAAATTATGCTCATAGCGACTTACAACAAAGAAACAGGGCATTTCGAACAAACACTACAAAAATAATTTCACAATAACGTTGCAAAACTAAAATATAGCAACATACCCCCCAAAACCCCCACACATTTCTATACTATAAATATAACAAGATTACTTAAACAACACGCAGCACCTAATAGCAAAGCTAACAGAGGAGCTTCACTTTCTAGACTATAAGCAATGCCTGACAAAATTCACAAGCTGGATGGGAATAGCAGAGTCCCCTGTAGTGAGGGTCTGGTAAGGCTTCAAAACCACAGCATGCAACTTTTTGTCCCTCCTCTTGCATGTGACCAGCAGAATCAGAATCCAGCAAGGTAATCAAATGCTTGTGCATTTTCAGAGTAATAAAAGCATGGATTTTTAGAACATCTACCGGTAATAAATAACAACATATTGGCGTTGGGGTGAACTCTCTGAAAACAACACAGCACCAGTCTCTCTGCTTCTGTTCCTAATGATGAAGGGAATGCAATACAGTATAAGACTTCCTGCTCGGGAAGACCCCAACCCCACTCCCTTTCTGAGATATTACACAACACCGTCCACGTTCTGAATCCTACCTTAGCAGCCTTAAAGGGCTAGAATCTTGCACCAACTAACACTCAAGTTATGTGCTTGTGCAGCACTTACGAGACACATATTTTTCTCCCTTCTTCTCACCTCTCCTCTCCATACAGGGTCTCAAAAGTGGTTTCCGACAGATCAGCAACAATGGAAGCTGTTTTCGACCCACCAACCTGCCCTTGCTGTTCACCTGAGAAGAGGATGGAAAAAGTCATTCTGAGGGAAACAAAACAACAGGAGGAGGAAGAACCTAGGACATTTCCTTACAGCAGGTATGGGGAACCTGACGCCTGGGGGAAATGCAGCCCCACAGGGCCTCTCAAACTAGCCCTTGGACCTATCCCCAGACCAAGCCCCTCTCACTGGCTCTTCTTCGCACCCTGAGTGCTTTTGCATGGCTGAGATGTGTCACTCTGATAATGCCTCTCATTTGCCTGGATAGAGGGGGTGTATAAGCAGACACTAGGTGACTGTGCAAGGTTAATAATCACATTTGTTGCTCTGGCTCCACCCACCACTGATATGCAGCCCTCAGCAGGGAATGAGACCTTCAGGCTGAGAAAGGTTTTCCACTCCTGCCTTATAGGAAATCAAACTATTTGATCCTCTAATCCAGTATTGTCCACCTGCAGGAAGGAGAGTCTGTATTGGCCAGCAGGTAATGGCTTTTCCCACCTGCCTTACCCTATGAGCTTTCATAAGTAACAGAATAATTGGGAGGGGAGACTGTTTGCCATTAGGGGGTGGTTGGTTTCACCTTTGCTGCCCTCACCTCCAGCCCAAGGAACCTTCAGAAGGGAGTTGCTGCCACAGGCATTATGTGTATTTTAATGAGCAGCGAAACAGTGAAATATTATGAGTCATGGTGGTGTGGAAAGTGTGTGTAAGAACTTAACAGGGCTTAGTTTACTTTTTGGTTGCTATTTTGTAGATGCTGTTAATATTGTTTTATAGATTATAAATGATGTATTGATTTGTTAATCGTATAATAGGACTCTTCCTTAATGTTTAGCTTATTTGCTTTGTTGACAAGCTGGAACATGTGGAGAGGAGAGCAACCAAGATGATCAAGGGTCTGAAAACTAAGCCTTATGAGGAGCGCTTGAAGGAGTTGTTTATGTTTAGCCTGGAAAAGAGGAGACTGAGAGGAGATGTGATAGCCATCTTCAAGTATCTCAAGGGCTGTCACATGGAGGAGGGAGCATGCTTGTTTTCTCCTGCTCTGGAGGGTTACAAGAAAGGAGATGCTGACAAAACATTAGAAAAAAATTCCTGACAGTAAGCTGTTCAGAAGTGGAACAGACCCCCACGAGAGGTAGTGGACTCTCCTTCCTTGGAGGTTTTTAAGCAGAGGTTGTATGGCCATCTGTCAGGGATGCTTTAGCTGAGATTCCTGCATTGCAGAGGGGGGGTTGGACTAGATGACCCTTGGAATCCCATTCCAACTCTACAATTTTATGAACAAGTGTTTTAAAGATTGCAATTGTTTCACTGATGATTCGTGAATGATTCTATATCATTTACGCTGCAATTGTGGTGTTCTACTATTGTGTCCTTTCATATTATAGTTACTTACTGCTTGTTAGCAGCTTTGGGATTCATCTGAATGAAAATTAGAGCAGCAATTCAATAAATAAAAAAAACATGACTTGCAGCTACTCTCCAGGGTCTCAGGCAGAGGATGCTCTTCCCCAGCAGCTGCTACCTGATCCGTTAAAATACAGACACACAGAGGTTCCAGACAGAGGCATAGCGGGGGGGGGGCATTGGGCGCCACATCGTGGGGGGGTGGGGGTGGCGGCACTTACCACGGGGCCTGGGATTGATGTGGTGGCTCGGGAACCTGCAGGCTCCACTTTGCCCAAAACGGCAGCATGGGGCTTGTGTCTGCCTGCCACCTCCCCTACCTGCCTGCCACCTCACCTACAGCTGAAGGGGAGGCGGCAGCAAGGCTCCATGCAGTGCACCTTGCCACAGCTCCCCCCGCCCCCATGAGTGGCTCACTCTGCTCACATGCCACTCCAGGAACCCAACTGGCTAGCTATGCTGCTGCTTCCAGAGGTGGCCAGGTATTGTATGTGCCCCTTCATTCAGCTACAGCAGAGGTCGGCAAACTACGGCCCGTGGGCTGCATACGGCCCGAGAGAGTCGTTAAACCTGGCCCCCGGCCCTTGCCGCCCGCTCGGTCAGTCCCTGCACAGAGCTAAACTGGCGCCAACACAGGGACTGACTTCCGGGACACAGCCACGGCTTCCTATTGGCTGCAGGAAGCTCCTGCAGCCAATCGGAAGCCACAGACACCTCCTCCTCCTCCCCCACCATGGCTCCGAAAGCCAGCAGGGAAAGAGCAGTGGGAGTGGGCGCATGCCCACGGGTGCCGCACTCCTGCATGTGGGCACAAATAGTTTGCCAACCCCTGAGCTACAGTCTCTCCCCTAGTAGTAGTTGGGAGTGGGAGGTGGAGGGGAGCCAGAAGGAAGCTTTTAAATAGAGGAAAGTGCTGGTATACACAGGACGATAAACAATCGCGTGCGGTAGGTCAGAGTACCAAAAATAAAAAAAGGTCTGAAATTAAAGGGTGGCGTATTTGTGGTAAGTACTAGGTAGGGAGAGCATTACATCTGCAAGCAACTTTGAGAGAAGATAAATGCCTGTATCCAACCCCCGACCAGCCACAGAGTTTACTGGGTAGCCTTACAAAAAAATCATCTCTCTCTCAGCCTCCCACACTTCATGGGTTTTCTGAAGATGAAGCAGACACCACGTAGGCTAAGTCAAGGTCCTTAGGTGAAGGACAGCCCACATATGAGATGCTAGTTAGCACAGAATTGGAGGCTGCCAGGGAGCAAAGGTCCCTGTCCCGGGCAGGATTTCAAGGCCTTCCCCTGTAGGGCTTATAGCAAGGTTTCCCAAACTTGGGTCTTCAGCTGTTTTTAGACTACAACTCCCATCATCCCTAGCAAGCAGGACCAGTGGTCAAGGATGATGGGAATTGTAGCCCAAAACCAACTGGAGACTCAAGTTTGGGAAACCCTGGCTTATAGGTTAGAAACTTATTGAGACAGACAGGAAGATGCAGAGTGGTGGGCTTGGAACCCATTTTCTGCATTTGCAGAATCCGTACAGCTTTACTAGTTACAAGCCGCTCAAGTTACTCACCGCTATATTCCAGGAAAGACAAAGAATATATCACCGATTCCCCCTGGACCGTGAAGAGCAAGCGGCTGCCATCTGGACTCCAACAGCCAGTCTTGGGGGGAAGACACATAAAGAGACACACTTTTAACTGAGGCATTTGTCAAGGAGGGTCTAAAAATTCTATGCTAAATGCATAACATGACTTTCAAGGTGAGAAATGCCACATTCGGCAAATGGGACATAGTCAGGACTGTTGTAGCCATGGATATTTCAGAGGCTGACTCATAAAAACCAAGGGGAGTCAGAGTGAGGCTTGAGTGAGTCAGGTTGCTACAAGTAGGGCTTGGAAGAAAACCCCCGTGGTCAAGCAAGTAATAAATGGAGGCCTTTTTTTGGGGGGGGGGATCTCAGCAAAGCCACAAACTCACTGGGCACAGGTTACTCTATGTTTCCACAGCAAATAATAGCCTACTTTATAGATTATTCTAACAATGATAGGGACCTGTAACCCTGCAGGTGTTGCTCAACTACAACTCACAACAGCTCGGAACATTGCTCATGCTGATGGGAGCTGTAGTCCAGCAACATCTGCAGGGCCACAGGCTCTGAAAGAGAAAGCAATAGAAAAGTAAGAGGGCCTGGGCTTCCGGTTGCTTTCGTCAACTATTTTCCCGGGCTGCCTCCCTGACTTACCTGGCAAGGACCTTTGATGGTTGGCCACTTCTCACAAGTCCACATCTGAACTTCCCACACCCTGCAAAGAGAAGCATGAGGGGGTAGAAAGAAGCAGAGCTACTTCTGAGTGCAATTCAGTATAAGGAAACGCTCAGGGGGGGGGGGGGAACTGTGGCAACGAATGCTTCTCCACTTTAACCTGCCGTCATGGTCCAGCACTAGACAAGACACAGAGGGCTAATCAATGGTGGCTTGCTAACCACTGGGGTTGGTGGCGCTGGAAAACAGGGAGGCCAACAGTAGGTGGCGCTAGAGCCAATGGCAGGAGGAGCTAACCAGTTCCAGTTCCATCCTCTCTGCTCAATTCTACAAAGGCAACTCTGAGACTAAGGAGGAGAAAATTGGTAGGCAGGACCAACCCCTGGACCGGTTGCAAGTAAGAAGGTGGGGGTGGCTGAGGACAGACTGAGGCTGGTGGGGCAGTGTGCCTCATTTACTTTAATGAAGCAGCCTCTCCTGGGGTTGATCCCATGCTGCTGGCTTCCAGGCCCTCTCTACTCACCTGAAGACTGCTGAAGGTGTGGCTGCTAATACTTTGCTGCCGTCAGGAGACCAAGCCAGGTATGTGACCCCACCTCCTCCAAACCACTGCAACTGGATGCAGTTTTCTGTGGATACATCCCACACCTAAAGGGAACAAGGTCAAACAGAGGAAGCTGTTTTGGAAGGAGCAGAGCCTTCTCCAGCAGGCAGCTGAGAATCAAGAGAGGAGTACCACAGTCATCGCTCTTAACCAGGCATCCCCAAACTCGGCCCTCCAGCTGTTTTGGGACTACAATTCCCATCATCCCTGACAACTGGCCCTGTTAGCTAGGAATGATGGGAGTTGTAGTCCCAAAACAGCTGGAGGGCCGAGTTTGGAGATGCCTGCTCTTAGCAGTATTGCACTTTTATTTTCTGTCTAGCTTTAACACAAATATGTCTCTTTCCTTCGATAGCTTGGAAGCCCTTCTGCTTCCACAGCCGATGCCCAGTAATCTCTCATTCTTTTCCTGTGGTTGTGAGCTACGGGCACACGAGGTCATTGCATGGCCACAGCTTTACATGCTCTGACCGCCACCACTTTTGTGGTCTCCCTCCCACATCATAAAGGCAGAAATTGCCCGTGGCACAGAATATGGTGGCTAGATTGTCAACAGGGACTAAGTGCATTGGCTCCACATTAATTTCTGGAGATGCTGTTGTTAGCTTATATGGCCCTAATGTGGTGAAGGACCCCAGTATTCTGATAGAAAGTCTCTTCCCACCTGTGCCTCCAAGGGCTTTCCGGGGTGCAAAGGGTGGCAATGAAAGAGTGATTCTTCTTAGTAGTGGCCCCAAATGATGAATACTCTTTCCCCCAAAAGGCCCTCCTGGCATCTGCTTTAGTGCTGTTTCGATGCCATGAAAGGACTTGTCTTTTCTCCCAAGTCGTTTAAACTGCTTTATTATTTCTTTTATTTCTTTTCCCCTGTGAACTGATGGTGATTCCTTCTCTGGTATGGAGGAATTAGTTGCTTGGCTCAGTGTGTTGCTTCTACTGACCAATGGGTATACTGTTACATTGGATCATTATTAACATTTCATTTGCACATCATCTAAAGGCTGTGGGAGCAGGCAAGTAATACATCTGGTAAATAAATGAACTGCCCTACTCACAAGCATGGCAGTGTCAACAGGTGAGGCTGAGAGGAGCAACCCTCCACTGGGTGCCCAGGCCAGGCTGGTCACGGGGCTGTGACCTGGGTGGCTGAGTACCTGGGCGCAGCCAGATGAAGGCCTGTTGGGGGACAGAAGAGGGAGACAATATCATTCCTCCACAGGCAGGAGGAATGCAAACAAAGAAGCAGTAATAAGCAGGGCTATTGACATTCTGTACATCTGAGATTACACAGCTGTCCTGCAGTCCACCATCCTGAGAATGCTTGCTTTCACTGCATAGGCAGCTATAGAAATCGGCAACATGCACATTGCCTAGTGAAATACCAGGAGCCAGAGATGAACATCAAAAGCAGGGGTTGGGAAACCTTTTGCAACCTGATGGCCATGGTCTCTTGTGGGCAACCTTCTGGGGGCCACATAACAGTGGTGGGTGTAGTCAGAGCAAAAATGCTCTCCATCCTTATCCAGGCAAGCAAGAGCTATTATTTAGGAAGACATTTAGGAAGACATTTAGGGAGACATTCCAGCCAGGAAGAACCACTAGTGGAGGGCACACAGCAAGGTCACTGAGAGCTGAGGCCTGGGGCGAGGGTCAAGGTCATAATCTTGAGGGCCAGACAGAGAGGCATGGAGGGCCACATTCAGGCCACGGACCTGAGGTTCCCCACCCCTGATCCAACCGTTGTGTACTGATTTGCTTGCACCATCTTATCAGATTGGATTGCTGGGGGGGGGCCTTTAGAGAGGTAGAGACCATTTTCTGAAAAATGTGGAAAAACAGGTGGATAAAGGTTGCGGATGCTACTTGGAGAGTGGCAACACGAGAACACGCCTTTTTCTGCAGTGGGTCTCCATTTGTGGAATGCTCTCCCCAGTGAGGTTTACCTGGCGCCTTCATTATACACCTTTAGGCACCAGGCAAAAACGTTCCTCTTTAATCAGGCATTTGGCTGATTGACATCTGATGCCCTTTTAAAATGTGTTCGGGAGGAGGGGAATTATTGGGTTCTTTCTGTCTTTGTTTTTATCATTTATTTTGTGTTTTAATATTGTGGTTTTATGCTGTGAACCACCCTGAGACCTGTGGGTATAGGGCACTATATAAATTAACAACAACAGGATACCCTTTAAAGAAATAGCCCAGGTTGAGAAAGGAATCCCTGACGATCTCAAGCACCTGAAACCTGCTAAGTCGGGGAATGGGGGAAACTGTGGGGGCTCTCCCATTGCTGACTCCCAGCTCCCATCAGCCCCAGCCAACATTGCTGATGATTAGGGATGTTGAGAGTTGCAGTCAAGCAACATATGAAGGCCTCGGGGGGGGGGGTTCTCCTACCCCTTTGCTAAGTGTTTCCTTACAGCTCAGGCCGTGGCAACAAGCAGCCCCTGGGCCAGTCAAACATCAGACAGGCCCTGCAGCAAGTGGCTGGTTACCTGGTGGAAAGCGAAGTGGGGTCCAGATGCCAAACCAGCACACAGCTGTGGCATGCCACGGCAAGGATAGATGCACACAGCGGCTTCCATGCCACTGATGCCACGTTCCTCTGCAAGCGATGCTTCAGGATCGGGATGGTGGCACTGCAGAAGAGAAGCAGGGAAGAGGGAACCACAGAAGAAATTGAACCAGAAACTTTCCAGCTAAGGGGATAGCCACGGGCTATATCAGAACAAGAACTGGCAGCTCTGATTGGCCCAAGGCCACCCTGTGATCTTCATAGCCAAGGATTCTGAAGTCACATTCAAGCCCAAAACTTTTGGCCACAGCGTTCTGCTGGTTCACAGGGTGGACCTGACCTCTGCTCATTAACTCCTTGTTTACAATGGCCAACGGTGCTATGGCCAATGGTGTTGAGTTCTACAGAGGGCACAGGCAAAAGATGGTGCAGAAGTCTCCTGCGGTCTGTTCCTTGGGGGGGGGGTTAATTAGCACCTGCAGGTTGCTAGGATCCTTGGAAAGAATGCTGGACTAGCTCAATCTGGCTTTGACCCAGTCAGCAAGACACTTCTTGTTTTCTAAAGAGTTCACACTCAGGAGCACTTAAAGGTAAGTTATGCTTAACTGACAGGAGATCTGGTGTATGCACTCTTGCATTGTAAAGTTCAGAAGGCATCTATGGAACATGAGGTCACTGGATTAATTAAAATATATCTATTTTGTTCAAGACTAAGGTCAGAGCACCCGTATGGCAGATTACACTCCTCTGGGAACTTTAACTTGTATCCCCAACACCCTTGGCCAGCTTAGTCCCATGTCAGCACTGAGGTCTGCCCACCTATTACAGGCTGGGAAATAATTACATAATTCAATTCAAACCTAGAAATGACAGGAGAGAGCTGGAGTGTCCTCATGGCTTGCGAGGAGACCCTCCCCAGAGCCTGAAGAGGATGTCAGTGAGGGCGGAGGAAGCCCTGAAGAGACCAGAGGTGGAGGGAGGCTTTGTTTATGCTGCTCAACCTCCCCGCATGACAGCTGATGTGAGAGTTAGCACAGCAGCAGCAGCCGCTTTCCTATGTGTCCTTCAGCCTTTTGCCGGCCCCTGAGCTTCAATTCTAGTTGAGAATACAGTATTTTTAGTATGGATTGGAGAGAGAGCAGCAGAGAGGATGTTTAAAGGGTGCTCCCCACTTGCGCGATTTTCACTTATGCATGCAGGGGCCCAGAACATAACCCCCGTGGAAATAAGGGAGGGGGCGCCTGTATTCTTTTTTGAGGCTCAACTCACTCATTGGGTTTAAAAAGAAAGAAAGATTACGCTTTATTTGAATTTAACTCAGTTATTTTCCTTTTTTTATATATAATAATTTTTATTGATTTTTTTAAATAAAAACAAAACATACAAAGCATATACAATAAACTCTGTCCCTTCATTTTCCCTCCACCCACAAGACCACTTCTGCCCCCAGTGATACCCATGGGCATTGGGAAACAAAGGGGTCCATTTTAAGCTGGGTTTGACCTCCCCCCTCCCTCCTCCCCCCCCCTGCCCTTGCCCTGAGATGACAAATTTGCAAACCATTATGCTAGGTTGCACTGCTGCGTGCTGCTGCACACTGCTAGAGAGATTCTGGCATGCAAGCTCCATGCTTTGTTATAATAATAATAATAATAATAATTTATTATTTATACCCCGCCCATCTGGCCGGGTTCCCCCAGCCACTCTGGGCGGCTTCCAACAAAACAGAAATTCTAAAATACAGAAATCCATCAAACATTAAAATACAGAAATCCATCAAACATTAAAAGCTTCCCTAAACAGGGCTGCCTTGAGATGCCTTCTAAAGGTCTGGTAATTGTTGTTCTCTTTGACCTCTAGTGGGAGGGCATTCCACAGGGTGGGTGCCACTACCGAGAAGGCCCTCTGCCTGGTTCCCTGTAACTTGGCTTCTCGAAGTGAGGGAACCGCCAGAAGGCCCTCGGAGCTGGACCTCAGTGTCCGGGCAGAACGATGGGGGTGGAGACGGGACCGAGGCCATTTAGGGCTTTAAAGGTCAACACCAACACTTTGAATTGTGCTCGGAAACGTACTGGGAGCCAATGTAGGTCTTTCAGGACCGGTGTTATGTGGTCTCGGCGGCCGCTCCCAGTCACCAGTCTAGCGGCCGCATTCTGGATTAGTTGTAGTTTCCGGGTCACCTTCAAAGGTAGCCCCACGTAGAGCGCATTGCAGTAGTCCAAGCGAGAGATAACTAGAGCATGCACCACTCTGGAGAGACAGTCAGTGGGCAGGTAGGGACTCAGCCTGCGTACCAGATGGAGCTGATAAACAGCTGTCTTGGACACAGAGTTGACCTGTGCCTCCATGGACAGCTGTGAGTCTAAGATGACTCCCAGGCTGCGCACCTGGTCTTTCAGGGGCACAGTTACCCCATTCAGGACCAGGGAGCCCTCCACACCCGCCCGCCTCCTGTCCCCCACAAACAGTACTTCTGTCTTGTCAGGATTCAATCTCAATCTGTTAGCCGCCATCCATCCTCCAACCGCCTCCAAGCACTCACACAGGACCTTCACCGCCTTCACTGGTTCAGAGTTGTTCAGAGTTGCCTGTGAGCAGGTAGATGAGGCCCTGCCAATCCTAACAGAAATTTGCTTGCTCACGTGCGGACAGGAAAACCCCAACCCTCTCACCTGCTTGCATTGTAAACACGGATGGAGTCATCCAGCAGGGCCACGGCAAACTTGCTGGTGTGAGGATGCCAGGCGAAGGCTCGGATTGAGCAGCCTGCCCTGGAGGGTGAAGACAGGAAGAGGGTAAGGGAGCATTAGGCAAGTCTCATTACACAAAGAGTCGGATGGCAGCTAGGGGATGTGGAAGCTAGACACATTTGGGAGGATGGGACCCAGAGTACACACTCAAGGAAGGCTACATGCAAACTGGTTACCCCTGAGCAGAGTATATTCATCTCGTATACATAAGCAGGATGGCTGAGTATTGGTTTAAAGGAGGAATTCCTCCATCACCAATATTTCATTGCGAAACTGCGGGTGAAGTGAGGATCCTTGTTTGTGCTGGTAATTATAAATGAAGAACCAATGAGTGGTAGTTATTCCAGTTTCATCAATCTAGTGAATATAAGAGTGGGGAAAGGCCAAAGCATGTTTGTATGGGTGCAGATCATCCTGCAGGGACCACTCGGAAATAAGCCATTCATACCTATACTGCACAGTTTTAGTGCCTAGATCCAAGGTTCAATCTCACCAGGAGGTACAGGAAGATGTAAACAAATGTACCACTGCCTCCTTGCTTCAAATCGAAGATGAAGCAGAGATTTCCTCTACACCCACTGGGTACTTGGAGCTTGGAGGGAAGAGGCAGAGCAAGCTGAGCCATCTCCAGCTCAGAGAGAGCCAGTGTGGTGTAGTGGTTAAGAGCGGTAGACTCGTAATCTGGGGAACCGGGTTCGCGTCTCCGCTCCTCCACATGCAGCTGCTGGGTGACCTTGGGCTAGTCACCCAGCCCCACCCACCTCACAGGGTGTCTGTTGTGGAGGAGGAAGGGAAAGGAGATTGTTAGCCGCTTTGAGACTCCTTCGGGTAGTGATAAAGCGGGATATCAAATCCAAACTCTTCTTCCTCTTTAGCTCCAAGCTAGAGGAGGGAGCTTGCCTCTACAGTCGAGAGATACTCCCAGTGCCCCTTCTGTACAGGGGCAGAGCAAGCCTCTGAGCTGTTGGAGGGGGGCTTGTCTGCACCCCCACAGCTCTAAACGTAGAGCTGAAAGGCGATTTCCCCCTAGAACTGAATTCCGAGATGTAGCATAAGGTCAGGGGCAATCCTTGCCCTGATGGCAACTCTTTTTTTGGACAGTCCGTTAAAGCCAGTGAAAAATTGCTGTCCCCTGCCTAGCACCTATATAGATAGGAAACTGCTCAACACCCTATATGCATGCCAAGAAGCGTACACATACATACACAGACACACACACACGGGGCAGGGGAGAGATAACTTACCAATCCACAGCCTGGGAGAACTGTGCTATCATGTCTTCACTTTGCAGCTTTGGAGGAAAGGATTGACAGAGAAAAAATTAGTACTGTACTTCTAACAGCAGTCACTCATGATGTGACCCAGCTTTAAATCTGGATCTGAAGCAAGCTACGTGTTGAACACAGTGTCAAGGGAACTGGTGGGTGGCCAACATGTGAGTGGAGTGGGGAATAAGATTCCTTCTAGAAAAAAAGGGGAGGGGAAACCATGCAATTAGTGTTCAGTTGCCATGGCTGTTCTCCACTCCCCTCCACCCCAGCCCTGCTCCCACTTTGGATCATTAGATTATCCACCGACTGCCATTGTTCTTTGGTCCTGCTCAGGCCTACTTTGCACAAGCCTCACCGACAAATGGGGAAAGAAGGAGCCATGGAGAGAGGAGACCCAACAGCAGAGTGCTAATGTGTAGCGGGATCCTGCTTTCATCCATCGGAGAGCTGCAAGGGCAAGGAAAGGAGATGGTGGAAGAAATCTGAGTCATTTGTCAAAGCAGTGTGGAGCCTCAAGACAGGATTTGGCAAGCAATGGATCTTAATCCTATACCCCGGATGGGGTGGGGAGATTAAAAGCAGCCCCAAAGAAAAAGACAGTGTGACATCGAAGCATCTTTGCAGTGAGTTTAAAACAGGGATGGGGAGCCTGTGGCCCTCCCTCTGTTGTTGCATAACAGCATCCATCAGCCCCTGTCAGCATGGCCAATGTTTGCAATGTTTGAGGTAGATGGGAGTAGGAGTCCAATAAAATCTAGATGCCTCAATTCTCCTGTACCTGGTTTGAAGTGGGGAATGGGTCCAATATGTACAACTGTATTGAAAGCTACCTAGCTCCTTTGCAGAATCTGTCCAAGGCAGCTCATCCATCTCCTGGTCCAAGTCACCCTCCTCCTCTGCATATGCAAGCTCTTCAAGCACTCCAGCGATTCCAATGTCACGCCTAGGGGCAGAGCGCATTGTGAAATCTCCTGCACATCAACAGGGGGAGGCGGTGCTGTGCAAAAGTTATTTTCATTGTGCAAGCTACTAATGGGTAAATATGCTATTTAATAGCAAAGGGGGGTGTACATGTAAGGAGTGCAAAACTTTCCTCCCAGGGACCAGTTATTTCCCTAATAGTCTGACCTTGCTCTTCAAAGGTGCTTTCTCCTCAGTGATGCTCTGATAGCAGCACAATACTTGCCTAAGTGAGAAAGCATTGCATGATGGGCTGTGGGGAGGCAATCAGTGAGCAGAAGGAAGGAGGACTTTGCATTCTTCCCCTCTGTGCCCCATCTGCTGATAATGAGTTCTTCCCCCCTCCCCAGCCTTCCTAGCTCATCCCTTTTCCTATGTGACTGGGGCAGATCTGTTTTAACAGGCAGGTCAGATCAAATTTGGCCCATACTCACCAGGCATTGATGCACCTCTTCCATAGTGACTCACGGTGATGGATGAAGGCAGGCTTAGTGCTGTGTTCCTGTCGACTGTGAGCTTTCAGAGTTTCTTTGGGGATGGTCAGGACAGGCAAGTCTTCTAGCTGTATAGCCAACCGAGACAATCAATAGAAAGTGAAAAGGCGGGGGGGAGGGGGAGGAATGCTTGAACAAACAAACAAAAGTAGGAGAGAGAATCAACCAAAGCAAAACTTTTGTTTGCACTGCAGTCCACAGATGCAGGAACTGGAATTCATGGGTGCAGAATTCAGAATAGGTAAAATCTTGCACTTTGCGGGAGAAGAGGAGCACGTTTCTAGTCCTTCAAGCTGATTGATGCACTGGAAAATGTGCAGGCGACACATAGTGAAATAAAAATAGCCAGAAACTGGGTCGACGTAGGACTTTTCTTATTAAAGGTGTGAAGCTTCATGCACGGCATAGAACTTTGTCCTTCCTTATGACTAGCAGATGTAGAATGAATTGTGAAAATGTGTGCAAATCTGCATAAGATGTGTAGGTCACAGAATTCAGATGTGCAGCATAACTTTTTACTCCTATTTTAAGTATTGAGCACATGATACAGGCAACTCCCATCTTGTTCATGTTTGAAGTATGCATAACCACGGATCCACGCACCATGTTCAGCACCAGAAAAGGGCAGAAGAGGCTTACATGCACTCCACCGACACACGCCATGACCTGGAACGTAACCCCTGTGTAAATAGGAGTTGGCCATATTTGTTTACTAAATATCCCCACCAGTATTCTTTTCAATAATTTCCTCTGGATGACTGCTCCTTTTCTGGCTTCACATTTATCTGACAAACAGCATGTTCAATTAGTAGTTATGGAAGCCTTTTGACATAAAATAGCCAAAATGACTCAAGTACTAGCTAGAACGTCTATTCCAGGCATCCCCAAACTTCGGCCCTCCAGATGTTTCGAACTACAATTCCCATCATCCCTGACCACTGGTCCTGTTAGCTAGGGATCATGGGAGTTGTAGGCCAAAACATCTGGAGGGCCGAAGTTTGGGGATGCCTGGTCTATTTTCTCGCCACCTAACATTAGTTTCTTCCTGTGACTGAAAACTGTTGCTTACCTGTCCTTGGAAAGAAAGTGGAAGCTTCTCATAGCTGCGGCCAGAAACCAGGGCATTGTTAAATTCATAAAGTGTGATGTCTCCCGGAGGCGGAGGGGGTGGGAAGAGTGCTAGGGAACACATCCTCCTGGGGATCCAGACAAAAAGCCACACGTTGCAGTGAGAGAGAAAATATTTTGCTTGTTCAATGCCATCAAATGTACCATTTTCATATTTTTCTAGTATTCAGTATGATTTGGACTATATGTTTACCGAATTTCCATGCAGCTTAGAAGAACCACCACTTCAAAAGTACTTCAAGTCTTTCATTTTTGAGGGGAAGGGGAGTCATTTTCAGATTCTCCTAGGAATTGAGATGCCTTAGAAGATATATGTGCTCATTAGGAGGTATCCTAACAAGTCCAACCACCCCAGTGTGCTCTGCATGTCTTTACAGGGAGAACATAATCACATTGACTACCGGTAGTGTAAATGTTTAGTGGGAAAGGGCAGAATGAATCCAGACTCCCCCTGCTGAATTGGTGCTATCACCAATGATCCAGCCAGTGCTACAGCTCCTGGATTGGGCTTGTGTAGTGTAAGAAAGAAAGAGATAAAATACTTAGGAATATATACAATTGTGAGTTGTTTCCCTGTAGAAAGTGTTACTTACTTCCAAGCAAATATGTACAGGATCAGGCTCTAAGTCTGTTCTCAGGTGGCGTTAAAGAGAGATTCAACGAAAACCATTAATGCACTATTGTTTTGTCAAA
This sequence comes from Zootoca vivipara, assembly GCF_963506605.1. NCBI lineage: Eukaryota > Metazoa > Chordata > Lepidosauria > Squamata > Lacertidae > Zootoca > Zootoca vivipara. The sequence goes on from NC_083277.1 coordinate 112,049,580, forward strand.
GACATGTTGAAAAAAAAGAAAAAGTCTGGAGAGGCCACCATCCACTTTTGTTAAGTAAGGGAAACTGTAAATAGCAAGCGTCTGAAATGCAGGGGCAATGTCACCAGGTGAGTAGCCCCAGAACACTATGCCATAGGTCTGATTCCGTGTATATATATTTTGCAATGTAAAGTTCAACCAGAGGATTTTGTCCCCAGTAACATACTAAACATGCTAAAATGTTCCTCTATAATCAGGCCTGTGGCCTTCAACTATCTGTGGCTGTTTAGAAGTGGGCAGCGTGTTTTTAATGCATTTCTTTTTCCTATTGGCTTTAATGTGTCTGCGTGGGATGGGTTGTTGTTTTCTTTGTTGGTCCATTCATAAATTATAGAATCGTAGAGTTGGAACGGACCATCTGAAGGCCATCTAGTCCAATCCCTGCAATGCAGGAATCTCAGCTAAAGCATCCATGACAGATGGCCATCCAACCTCTGCTTTAAAATCTCCAAGGAAGGAGGGTCCACCACCTCTCATGAGAATCTGTTCCACTGCCGAACAGCTCTTACTGTCAGAAGGTTTTTCCGAATGCTTAGTCGAAATCTCCTTTCTTGTAACTTAAAGCCACTGGGTTCGGGTCCTACCCTCCAGAGCAGGAGAAAACAAGCATGTTCCCTCTTCTATGGGGCAGCCCTTGAGATACTTGAAGAAAGCTATCATATGAACACTGGGAGGAATGTGGAGGGAAAGAAAACGCCATGGTGCACCTGCAACAGTGAAACTGGACACCTCCATCTGCAACAAAACATGTCTCTCCTGTATCAGCAGGTGCTGTGACTCTCCAATGGTTTGACTTTAACCCCCAAAAGCACACTCCTCCACTGTCTCTTCAGACAGATGGATGACAACAATCACATCTCCTCTGTCGCCTCTTTTCCACGCTAAACATACCCAGCTCCCTCAACCATTCCTCATAAGGCTTGGTTTCCAGACCCTCAATCATCTTGGTCGCCCTTCTTTGGTTGTTAAGCTGCTTCAGGTCGCCCTGAGCAAGATAAGGAAACTAACAAATTCAACGAATGACAACGATGATATACTTATTCCAGAACTTCTTTAATTTTTTTACACTACCCAAAGATATGGCTTCCTTTTTTTGGCGATGTAAAGAAAGAGCGAGTTAAAACTTATTTCCAGGGTTCAGTTCGCTTGTGGCGACGATACTGCGAATACCCTTAACGGCGGCACAGAAAACTGTCGTTAACGCAGGATTTAGTCCAGGAATTTTTTTAAATGCTGCTCAGTAGCCCGGGGAGCATTATTAGCTATTGGCTGCCTCCCATGAGCGTCACAATGCCATGGACAAAATGCAATAAAAGCAGCAGGAAGGAATAGCAAGCTGCTCCTGTTGGCCAGATAACGACCCCTGTATGGGCCAGCTATATATTCCTGCTATGCGGGGAGGGGGGGGGCTGGACTCGACGAGCCTCAAGGTCCCTTCCGACTCTATGACCCTAGGAGGCCGAGGCCCTGCGCTGCAGAGGCAGGGCGGCCTGGTGAAGGAGAGGGCAGCGGCGACGCCTGCGCTTCCACAGGTGAGGAGGAGGGGGGGGAATTCAACAGGTGGAGGTTTGCCTGACAATTGATCGATTAATAGGGGATTCACAGGCCTGCCCACACCACCCGCCTCGGAAGCGGCCCTCACTCACCCTCAGGCCCGCCGCTTTCGACGTGCGCGAGCGCCGCAAACGCCTCTCAGGCGATTTTGGCTTTTCCCGGGCGCCGTTCGGGCAGCGGCGACGGGAGCCGCGAGGTGCCATAAGAGCCCAGCAAGCGAACGCCTCGCGCAGCCGCAGTCGAGGGAGGGAGGGAGGGAGGGAGAGCTTGTATTACATATGGCTGAGCTCGCCACCTACTGGTTCTGGCGGGTAGCGCAGCACTTTTCTCCCCCAGTCCGGCGCGCGGTCCTTTTTTTAAGAGACCGACGCCCAGTTGCAACACACAGCAAGACGTAGGCGGGTTGCAGGCTGATACTATTGAATTCAAGGGCCAGCCCCACAAGGCGATGTGGTGCTGTGCGCTGCAACATACGTCCTTTCGCAGTAAGACTTGCATGCATGGACATAGCCAGGATTCCCTCCCCGCTGTTTTTCTGTTTTCTTTTTTATGTATTTTATGTATTTTCAAGTTTATACATTTCACTAATTTTATGTCACTAATTTTGTAATCATTTTGACATTTCAAAACTTGACTTCCTTACCCCGCCTTCTACAGTTCCTTAAATTTATTTTTCATATCTTCTGCATATTCAAATTCTTAATTTGCTCATTTATTCATCTTTAAATATATACTCTTATAAAACTGCAGGTTGTTGCAATAATCCTGCCAATGTTTTTATCTGCTTATAATTTATAAACCATTTCCATTCTTTTATTTAATAATTGTTATTTTGATTTCTTATTCTTCTGGTAAGTTTCGCCATTTCTGCATACTCCATAAGTTTTTGTATCCATTCTTCTTTTGCTAAGACTTCTGCTTCTTTCCATTTTGAGGCAAGTAACGTTCTTGCCGCTGTAGTTGCATACGTGAATAAGTTTCTATACGTTTTAGGTAGTTCTGTTCCTATAATTCCCCAAAGAAAAGCCTCTGGTGTTTTGCTTTGTTTTTTTTTTGTTTTTTACACAAAGGTTATTTTAAACATCCTTTTCATTTCATTATACATCATTTCCTTTTCTGTTTTTTTCCTCGGTCACTTCTGTTTTCTTCACTTCTCACTGTGACCCCAAAGTCATGTGCCATGTGTTTCCATTTATGTGATTTTCATAAGTGCCATGCTGTGGGTCCTGATTCATGCGATTCTCACCTGTGGCCCCCTTGGAATAATTGGGGGTGGCCAGGGGGCCATATGATTGGGAAGCACTGCTGTAAAGCCACTCGTAAAATGGGATAAATGTCCCAGAAGAGGTTGCAATTCTTTTGTGGCAACGAGATAATGTGAGGAGTAGGGGTGCTCTCTTTTTTTAGAGGCCCTGCTCTTGGTGTATGGAAATGTAGAAGTGATTAAATTTAGAAGTAATTTATTTGCCAATCTATTTGTCAATTCCTGCTCATTGGAGTCATCTGTTCGGGATGGCAGCCGCCACAGATGACTTTTTTTTTACAATATTTTGTTCAGGTTGGCATCCATAGGTGCCAAGTCCAGGGGGGCCTGGGCACCCACTTTTTTTCATGAACCATTTTTTGATGTTCCAATGCATATACATAATATTTGCATATAATTTCACATTTCTTATATTTATACATTCACATTTTCTATTACAGTGGTACCTCTACTTACGAATTTAATGCGTTCCGAACACACATTTGTAAGTCGAAAAAAATTGTAAGTCGAATCCCATAGGAATGCATTGGGAGAAAAAAATCATAAGTCGAAGCAACCCTATCTAAAAATTCGTAAGTAGAAAAAATCATATCTAAACCGCATCCAAGATGGCAGACGGAGCTCCGTTCGTAAGTAGAAAAATTCGTAAGTAGAGTTATTTGTAAGTAGAGGTACCACTGTACATTGTAGATCCAAATTTAGTTTTTACTTAATTGTGTCATACTTTCCCCCCTCGTGACTTGAAGACTTCCTAATTTTGTTTTAAAAATTGTTATTGTGTTTATACTTTGATTTGTTTATTAAACATTTATTCTTGTATTCTATATTGACTTTGCGAGATCAATCAATGCATATCAATAGGTTTTTGTTGGAGCATCTATTAGCCATGTATTCCTCTACACACTTCCATTCTTGTTTCAGATTCTGATTTGATTGCATTCTAATTGTTGCCATCATTTTTGTTACTGTAATTTAATAAATTCAAAGAATTTACATTGCCAATCTGTTAGTAATGGTCCTTCTTGACATTTCCAATTTTTGGCAATCAATAAGGCACACACACATCGAAATGTGAGACTGATATAAAGGAGAAGGCCATCGCTTGCATTTGGAGAGCTCCCTCTCATTTGTTTGCTTCTCTCTCTCTTCCACATCAACAATGCCCACCGCTGGCTGAGGTCATGGAAGTCGCCTCAGAGGGGCTGAAAGGCAGCATTAAAGCTCTGTGTATAAAAACATTATCTTGAGCCCACTTGAATTATCATTATCCTTACTATCTATCTATATATAAATGTTCCCACTGCGTGTGTGGATGTAACACCCTTCCCCTGTAACCGCTAAACTGAATTCCAACAAATTTGGCCACAACATTCCATGCCCATCTGGCGTAATTTTTTTTTCCAAAAAAGCACACCTTTCACACCTAAAATAATGATTGTTAGGGAATTTTAGGGGGGGGGCAGCCAAACGAGGCTTCATTTGGGAATCAAGATTGGCACAAATGCCCTCAAGGGGACCCCGTCTGATCCTACAACACCACTCTAGTATCGCACCTACACGAACCCCTCAATCAAGCCCTGCGTAATAAAGGCTCCCTTTCCTACCCTTTCTCTGTTGCCTGAGACTCTATGTAACCATATTTCTTTATGAATGAATACCATGTATCTGTATTTCTAAATGAAACCCCCTTTTGCTACTCTGGCCAAGGGCTCTCAGGGATGCAGGGAACAGCCATAATCCTTTAAGCAAGAGGTCACGTAGCCAGGGTGGTGCTCCTCTGCATATCCATAATCCATTCAGGTACCATCTCCTGCCATTCCCGACCCTCCGAAGCCAGAGGCAATACACACACCTGGACTCATTGTTTTCCCCGCCAGGTACTCACGTTTTACCCTGTCACAAGTGATGTATGTATGATGCTTTTGATGTGCATTATGGGATGGTGGTGGGAACTTTTAAAAATTCTTGCAGCCCTGTTCACGGTGTTCAGTCTGGCATTGAACCTGCTGCGCAGTAATAAACCTTGCTGTTTGCTCCGGATTGTGGCTGGACTCCTTCCTTTTATACTCCACAACGACCACAGGCCCTTGCCTGATGAGCTGGGTGGCTGAGCATTCTCGTACCCAGAATTTTGCCCTAACAATGATTAAACACAAAAAGTGGCACCCAAATTATACATCACCAGCAGAAGGTCTGAAGACTCCAACAGCATCCAACAGAAAGACAGATCGCACGCTGCTGCCTCCAAAGCCGCGCCACCAGATGACACCACAAAATTCCACAGCAACCAACTGAAAACAGGCCTTTTGCAAGCAACAAGGCCCAACATTGCCCAGCAGACTGACTAGGCCACAGCAGACTAGGCCGCTTTCCAGACTAGGCCAAGTGGAGGTAGGGGCCTGCCTGGGGGGGGATGGGGGGCCGAATAGGGGCAGGGATAGGTAATGGGTCAGAACAGGGTGAGGGGAGACACAGGGATGAAACCTGCCCTCTCCACAGTATCTCGCCTCGGCTTTGCAGACTAGGCCACTTTCCAGACTAGGCCTTCCTGGAAGGGCCAGGAAGGGGAGGCAGTCTCCACCATTCCGTCTCTGACATCTAGTCACTTCTTCCAATACCAAACTCATGTGATGAGTGCCAACAGGACTGTAGGGAAAACAGGGCCACCGAGTGAACAAGGGAGAGTTACCGTGTTTCCCCTTTTTTAATACGTAGTCAAAAAGTAAGCCAGGGCAACAATTTTAAGCATTTGAGAAATATAAGACATACCCTGAAAATAAGACATACCCCCATGCCTGCCAACTGGGGGCCTGGAACCAGGAGGTAAAATGGCGTTTAAAAACGCCGTTTGAAGTGATTTCAGCTTGCCTCCCCGCCGCCTGGAACCGGCTGCTGCAGCGCGCAGCAGCGCCGGGCGGAGCGCCCAGCAACACGGACGGAGCGCTCAGCAGCACCAGGAGGAGCGTCCCACCGTGCCAGGCGGCGGGGTGGCAGGCCTCCTTGGCATGGCGAGGAAGAGACGAGGCCGCTGGCTCGGGCGCTCCTGAGTCCTGACCCCAGCCGCTTCTACGCGGCAGCAGCAAAAGAGACGTGCGGCCACATGGAGAGGCGAGCGCCCGAGCGGGAGACGCGATCTCTGCAAAGCTCTGCACTCACTTCATCCGCCCGACGGGAAAGCGAAGTGGGGAAGAGAAAAAGAGAAAAAACCGAAGCGGCTCTTTTTCTCTTCCCCACTTCGCTTTCCCGTCGGGTGGATGAAGTGAGTGCAGAGCTTTGCAGAGAGCGCGTCTCCCGCTCAGGCGCTCGCCTCTCCATGTGGCCGAGCGGGAGACGCGATCTCTGCAAAGCTCTGCACTCACTTCATCCGCCCGACGGGAAAGCGAAGTGGGGAAGAGAAAAAGAGCCGCTTCGTTTTTTTCTCTTTTTCTCTTCCCCACTTCGCTTTCCCGTCGGGCGGATGAAGTGAGTGCAGAGCTTTGCAGAGATCGCGTCTCCCGCTCGGGCGCTAGCCTCTCCATGTGGCCGCATGGCTCTTTTGCTGCTGCCGCGTAGAAGCGGCTGGGGTCAGGACTCAGGAGCGCCCGAGCCAGCGGCCTTGTCTCTTCCTCGCCATGCCAAGGTGGCCTGCCACCCCGCCGCCTGGCACGGTGGGACGCTCCTCCTGGTGCTGCTGAGCGCTCTGTCCGTGTTGCTGGGCGCTCCCCCCGGGCGCTGCTGGGCGCTCCGCGCTGCAGCAGCCGGTTCTGGGCGACAGGCTAAAATCACTTCAAATGGCATTTTTAAATGCCATTTTCCCTTCTCAGGGCTGACTTCGCTGGGCGCGCGCTACACCTGAACCAGGAACAGCTGATTTCAGCGCTACAGCTGATCTGTATCTGCATGTGCCAGAAAGTGTCATGTGTGATTGCACAGAGCACCAAGCCTTAAGACATCCCCTGAAAATAAGACACCGTGGTTTTTTTTGAGGAAAAAAAGTTATAAGACGGTGTCTTAAAAAGGGGGAAACACGGTATCAGCATGTTTATGGAACCCAAAGGTTTGCAGAAGTGCAAAAAAAAAGAGTTTTAAAAAATAAAACACTGAAGGGGCCATCTTTCCCGACCCCAAATAGCCCACACAGGACTGAACACACTCAGTTACGCCTGCCACAGACTGCACAAAAGTCTTCCCCAACATGGTGCCCTCCAGATCTTTTTGACGACAACTCCCATCAGACCCAGCCGAAACGTGTCAAAGGCACCAGGTTGGAGAAGGCTGCTGTAGAGTGACAGAAAAGAAAGGAAAAAGAAAACTGTGGGATGGGGAAAGAATTATGCACTCAGGCAGGAAAAACACTGCAACATTTTGTTGCAGATCTGTTTATTCTACTTTCCAGTACTTTGCTCTGATGGGTCAGGATTTACATACCCAAAGAGAGGTGTCAGCAGCTTTGGCTGTCCATATTTGTCGTGCCCACAAAACCCTATTTTAAGTGTGTATGGGCATGTGAGCATGTGTGCCTCTGTGCATCCATGTTTGTACAGGTTAGGTAATGCGAGCCGAATGCAATAGCATTCTTGTGCAGTCATATGTGAATATTGTGGCACCGTCCACATGATCTTTGCTTCATCGTGCAAGCCCACGTTTGTGCACCTACTTGTGCATGTGAGTATGTGTGTGTGTGTGTGATCACTACTCCATTTATGCCCCTCCTGGATCCCAGCCATTGGTTAGGAAAGCTTCCAGTCCCTTCTCTGGGGCTTTATTTTCGTCTCACTTTTATTATATTTATCTTTGTTTTTCCTAGCAGCCGCAGGAGTTATTTTAATTTTTTTCAGGATATTAAATAAACGCTGTGGCTGGGGGGGTGGGGGCCCAGAAAGCCTAAAATTCCTGCCCCATCAGAAAGAGAGAGAGAGAGAGAGAGAGAGAGCAGGAAGGGCCCAATAGGAGCCATGTCTATTTAGATGGAGCCTTAGCCTTGAAGAGATCAGAAACACCACAAGCCTGGCTCGAGTTCTCTGGTGTCTGGACACAAACATAGGCAAAAGGCAGGCGGGAAGAGCAGGGAGTCAAAGGGAACACACAGTATGCGCCTGGCTGAGAGCCGCTGATGAAATCAGAGGCATGAGACTTTCCCCTAGTCAGATAACACCCTTAGGAAGCTAGTACCGAAAAGTGCTAATTATTTAGCACCCAGAGTGTGCCAGGGACCTAGGCAGTATACAGAAACGATGCGCTCCCATTCCAGAGGGTTATATAGTCTATGTTGGAAGAACTGTTGGAAGGAGGTCAAGGGGTAGTCAGTGGGGAGGAGTGGGGCAGGAAGTGGTGCAGACTCCCTTCCCTAGGGAGGCAAAGTTTTCAGAAGCTTGGAGGATTAGTGGCTGGTCAGAAGCAACACCAGGCTGGGGTCAAATGAGATGCACGGCTGCTGCCTAAAATAGCAGCTGCTTGCCTCGCTCCACCACCACCACCCAAACTGCGACATCTAGTAAATCTTACCTATCTCCTGGTGCCCCTGGGTTCCATATTTTTCCACCCGAAAGCAAGAGCAGCCAGATATGTGGGGAGGAATGCTAGGCTGACACAGGCAAAGGCAAACTTGTTGTTATGGGAGGGGAAGCAGGAGGCGGACTACCATAGAGACAGATGTCTCTAAAAGTTATGAGTCGATCTTGCCCAAGGCCATCCCCTACGGGGGTTTGGAAAGGGCTTCCAAGTCTGTCTTCCTCTCTTTTTCAACCTGGATCCATCTGCCTCCATCTGTTTCAGACCATCTGGAGATATTTGACAACTGGTGTTTCCAGTTTTTGCTTTCCAGAGGCAAACACATACATAAGTATATGGACCACGTGTCTGAAATAGTGCAGGAGAGCAGTCCTGGAGCCATTTTGACTCTCCCAAATTGACCTCAAATGGGAAGGAAATGGGAAAGCCTCTCCATTGTCTTTTGCTTACCTGTCTTAAGGCCGTATTTGTGTATGAATAGGGTAAGCCTGTGACCTGGATTCAGGAATTAAATTATTTACCATCACAAAAGAATGGCCAGGCTGTCCAGGTAAAGCAATCAGTGACCATGAACAGATATCCTGGCAAACAGGATTTTTGCCTCCTGTGATGTATTTCTGATGTAGACAGCCTCCTTCTGTGATGTATGTATGATGTTTTGGGGGATGGTCAATTTCAAAAGTCTATATAAGGGTTTGTGCACCTCTCCTCCCTCCTGCGTGTGATGAGTGGGAACCAAGTTGCAATAGTTCCTTTAACAAAGATCAGGCTTACTAGCTGCTTTGCTTTTCAATATACTCTGGTTGGCCTCTGTTATTTTCTCCTACCAACAGGGAACCCACTTAAGGACTCTATACGGGCTCTTGGATACCCCATAAGCAAAAGGAGCTGTTTTTTTCTTATAACAAAATGGATTCTGGTATCTCATGTTGAGTGTTTTCCCCATGGGTGGGGAACCAACAGTGTTTTGTTTTAAAAAATTGTTGTTGTTTAGTCGTTTAGTCGTGTCTGACTCTTCGTGACCCCATGGACCAGAGCACGCCAGGCACTCCTGTCTTGCACTGCCTCCCGCAGTTTGGTCAAACTCATGTTCGTAGCTTCGAGAACACTGTCCAACCATCTTGTCCTCTGACGTCCCCTTCTCCTAGTGCCCTCAATCTTTCCCAACATCAGGGTCTTTTCCAAGGATTCTTCTCTTCTCATGAGGTGGCCAAAGTATTGGAGCCTCAGCTTCACGATCTGTCCTTCCAGGGAGCACTCAGGGCTGATTTAAAAAATTAACAACCAACAACTTAATTTGACAGAGTGTTTCAGAGCATGCACACCCAAATGGTTTCTAAAATATGTATCATTTAAAAAACAGAACTATTTGCCTGTTTGCAATATTCCACAATAGCTTTCAATAACAGAAACATCTGCTACTGGAAGGAATTTTTTTATTTTGTTTCGACTACGGCAGAACAACAGCTACCAGAAACATCTCAAGGCTGTGAACACGCCACCAGCTTAAAACATAGTTAGACGATGCTTTTTCTCAATCTTTGATTGAACCTGGTTTTGGGGATAGAGGGAAGCATCAAAACACAGCATTTTATGAGAAATTGTGGAATGGATACATATGATTGATATGGATTGTGACTAATGTCGTTTGTACCCTGCTTCCCAATAGAGCAATGGGCCCAAACTTGATGCAGAGTAAACAGAAGTATGTACACACCTCAAGTTGCCTGCAAACATATCAAAATTGGAGTTATAGCTATTTAGGGAAGCTGTAATCTGTAAGATTACAGGAGCTTGGTCTCAGCTCCTGCCAACCTAGCAGTTCGAAAGAACGTCAAAATGCAAGTAGATAAATAGGAACCGCTACAGCGGGAAGGTAAACGGCGTTTCCATGTGCTGCCCTGGTTTGCCAGAAGTGGCTTTGTCATGCTGGCCACATGACCTGGAAGCTGTACGCCGGCTCCCTCGGCCAATAATGCGAGATGAGCGCCGCAACCCCAGAGTCGGTCACAACTGGACCTAATGGTCAGGGGTCCCTTTACCTTTAATCTGGAAGAAGGAGAAGCTATAATCTGGAAGGAAGGAGAAATCTTTTCTTTTTTTAAAAGATAGACCACCTTGCAACACTAAGTTTTCAAAGGCTGCACCGCAAAAATCAGAAAAGTGTAAAATAAAAAGGATTGCTACATTCCAATCCACACACTAGTCTGGGAGGTGCAGAGCTGGTCAGCGCACTTTGAAATATGGACCGATCCACTTCCTCAAGTATGCCTCATTTTAATACAGTATGTTTAAACTGCCAATAACTTTCTTGCCACATTCGGAGAAGTATAAATAAAACCAGCGTATAACTAAATTCCCATTTGCACCTTGGTCTGCGAGGTGTGGACCAGGTCCGTTCATATTGGAATTCACAAAGATCTAATTTCACAAGCATCCTTAGCTAGCACTCATGGTTAAAAGTGATCCCCTTTCAAAAGCTATTGGAACATTGGTGGCAAGATGATACCAACTCTCACTCCTCTTTCCTCCTGAGAATTCTTTTTCCAGGTGAATTTATTCTTATATCCGTTCCAATCAGTGCCAGATTTACGTATAAACTGAACAAGCTAGATGTACATTTCCAAAATATAAGATTAAAAACAAAATTTAAAAACCTACGTACAGCAGCAACAGTGTTTTATGTTGTGTAGGCTCCTAGGATGTAAGTCATGGGCCCCGCCTGCTAGCCTGCTCCCTAAAATATCTGGTTTGCTCATTTCTATATATAGGGTGCCTACATTCTGCATGGACTGGTTGCATGGCAACATGTGCAAATGGCTTTAGATACCTATTAGGTCCATAAATTACCATCTAGCACAGGCATCCCCAAACTGCGGCCCTCCAGATTTTTGGCCTACAACTCCCATGATCCCTAGCTAACAGGACCAGTGGTCAGGGATGATGGGAATTGTAGTCCAAAACATCTGGAGGGCTGGTTTGGGGATGCCTGATCTAGCATATATTCAACACAAAAAACAGCAACAATTTGTTGTTGACAAAGGACAGCTGGACCTATAAAGGGCCCTATTACCTTCAGTAGCTTAGGGCCTCATCAAACCTAAATCCGGCCCTGGTTCCGACGTAATTGTGTATTAACTGAACATATCATTCCTTATCGCCAATGGAATTTTGGATAAGGAACCTCCTCCTTTTGTTTCATGGAGTAAAATGTGTGAAATCGGGGGCGGGGGGGGCGGTAAAAGCCATATTCTTTTCGCTGTCATTCCAGTGACACACCAGAATGAAATTATTCCGACAGGCAATGGCAGAGATTGAACACTCACACATTTCTGAAAGATAGATAGCACTGCTACTTTCTCCCTCCCAACCCCCTTTTTTTCTGCCAAGCTGCCACAAAAAGCCAAGGAATGAACTGCAAAGCATTCGAGAAAGAGAAGCAGTTCATAGGCAGCAGCCTTGGACCTTGGGCGAAGACCTCCCCTCTCCCCCAGCTGCCACCCACAACAGCCACTCAGGCGAGTGTGGTTAGTGGAATAGTCTACACACCATCAAAAACACACCGAATGGTCCGATTAAGGGCCGACCTCCCAGAAAGTCAATCACGAATCATCATCCACATAAATTGGGCAGGGAGCCATGAGTTTCTCCCTCCTTCACTCCCAACCCCTCTGCACAGGCCTGTTCTTTGGAACAGCCAAGGTTCCTCATGTCTAGGGGAAAAACAAAACGAAGGGAAGGGTGAACGGGAGATTTAGAGAAAAGCTTTGAAGACTTTGCCTGAGTTTTGGTTCCCCTCAGCTCACCAGCTTCACAAATTACCAAGAGTAAAAAAGAAGAAGGATTTGTGTGGATGTTGAGGAAAGATTTCTAAAATAATGAACTGCCCTGGAAAATGTAAGGAGCCGCAAGCAGGCGAGGACTGGCCAAATTAAGCATTGTGAGTTTGATCCAGATTGAGGCTACAATCTTAAACCTTGACCTCTGACTGTTAGGTCCAGTTGCGGACGACTCTGGGGTTGCGGCGCTCATCTTGCTTTACTGGCCGAGGAAGCCGGCGTTTGTCCACAGTCAGTTTTTTCGGGTCATGTGGCCACCATGACTAAGCCACTTCTGGTAAAACCAGAGCAGCGCACGGAAATACTGTTTACCTTCCTGCTGGAGCGGTACCTATTTATCTACTTGCACTTAGACATGCTTTTGAACTGCTAGGTTGGCAGGAGCTGGGACCGAACCTTTAAACCTCTTTAAAGGTTTAAAGAGCTTTAAACCTCTTTTGCTGACCACCAGCATTACACTTTCCATTTTTAAGTTCGGAATAGAGTAGTCGCTTTGGAAGACGATCATCAGGCATCCGCACAACATGACCAGTCCAACGAAGTTGATGTTGAAGAATCATTGCTTCGCTATATCTGTATTATCCTCTCGGTGTTGCTCCACTCTCACTGCGCTTAAACAGGGACAGAGTAAAGCAGGGATGGGAGGACACTGAGGGGCTTGTTGTTTTTTTAGACAAAACAGTTTTAACAATGAAATATAGCAGAGATGGGTACAACCAAAAGGTTAACACAACAGTGCCTTCCTTTCTCAACTCACTTTTCGCTGCACTCAAACTTTTTTTTTAACTGCCAGTGTCACCCCCTGCTCATTCTACGCAAACCTCCGCCATTGTTTAAAATACTGTATACACTTTTTAATACTTTGACCACACACAAACACACACCTGCTGATACAATCTGCATTAAAAAACACACACACACACCAAAACCTTAAATGCTGAGTTAAGCAGAAACACACTCAGGTCAAGTGTTGTTTGGCTCTTAGCCAGAATTTAAACATATTTGAATATGTAGCCTGAAGGTATGTTTGAGGCTAAATATCATGCTCAAAAGGGGTCTGCTGTGGAAACTAGCGTCCTGTGTTCAATCCTAGCTCAGCTTGTAATCTCAAGTAGCTCAAGACAAACCCCAAACAGCCACGATTTGTTAACAAAAAACTTGAGTGCTCCCTCTGTCATTGTAACATGCAGTATTATTCAGCCTGTGTCATTACTGTGACATCATCACACCTGTCTGTTTTCCTGTCTGACATCATAAACAACTGCTGGGCAGTGCTCAAGGGGCTTCTAGACTAGCTGTTTGTTGAACATTCAGATGGATAACCGGGGGGGGGGATGGAGGATTGCACAAAGGTTACGTGATGTCACCTATTTATAGAGATTTCGTCCTGAAATGGGCATTAATTTAAAAAATGCATGCATCACTCCCCAGCATCTTTGAGATTGGGTCGCAATTTTCTGTCACTTTCCTTATCGACGTTTTTTGCAGCTTGCAAAGGGACGGGATGGGGGTGGGGAGAGAGAGAGAGATAACAAACAACTTTTTTGTGTGTGCAAATAAACAGGCCATCATCTTGAGGATGGAGCCCAGGCTCAAAGTGTAATGCCATATCATTCTTGGTGCTATGACCTAGCGGAGGAAGAAGGAGAGAAGAATTTGATGCCTGTCATCAGCTTCGGCATCAGGGCATTCCCCAGGGAATCCTATCGCCAGGAAAATCAGGAATCAGGAGCAGCAGTTGTAACCATTTGCATGTCTCACCGCGGCAGCCTAGCCAGCATTGCAGTTGCTCCCACCCGCCCCTGCCCCCTCCCTCTTCTGTGTTTGTACTGGCAGAAAGAGATGCTGATGAATTGAAGGCCTCTCTCACTCTCTCTCTTTTAATCTTTCAGAAACCAAAAAAGCCCCAAACTGAAACTCCCAGAGATCAAAGGGCTGGCTGGAGCCCAAGGCGCTGTGAAGAGCCGGCCTGCGGCAAACTTTGCTTGGCACAGCTCAGCCCCTATGGAGCCACCCAGCACACAAGCTTGACTTTGGAGGAGGCCTTGAAAACCTTAGCCAAGGATGGGGAAGAGGGCGAACGTCACATTTCCAGAGATGTTGCGCCCCATCTACCAGGTACGTGGCAGAGACCATTCTGCCTCTGCCTCTAACGTCTGCAATTCATATGTGTTCAAAGTACTCATTCAATCTGCACGATAACCCTGAAAGGTAGGCCAGCGTAGTATTAAAATGATATGCTGGGTGGGAGTCTGAGAGAGAGAGATACTGTATTGGGATTCTCTGAATGCCACCTTATAAGGCCATAACAACAGGACCTTATGTGGGGGAGTGAATTAAAAATGGGAGCTTCATGGTTCACAGCAGACCCTCCAAGTGTCCCTATTTTCCAGGAGCAGTCCCTGATTTACAGAAGCCGTCCCAGGAGTCAGCTATACAGCTGCAAATAAAACGTTTAAAATGTGTTGTGAAGCGCAATATACAAATGCGACACTAGATAGCGACAGTGAGTTATGCCAAATTCAATGTGTTTTTCAAAACGTTTTTTAAAAAAACATTTCCACAGCATTATTTTTAAAGTTTCTGATTAGATCCCTGTTTTCATCTGAGAAATATTGGTGGGTATGGAGATAAGCGACAAGGAGATAAGTAACTATACAACCTTCAGAAGAAGAAGAGTTTGGATTTGATATCCGGCTTTATCACTACCCGAAGAAGTCTCAAAGCGGCTAACAATCTCCTTTCCCTTCCTCCCCCACAGCAGACACCCTGTGAGGTGGGTGGGGCTGAGAGACTTCAGAGACGTGTGACTAGCCCAAGGTCACCCAGCAGCTGCATGTGGAGGAGCGGAGATGCGAACCCGGTTCCCCAGATTACAAGTCTACCGCTCTTAACCACTACACCACACTGGCTCTCTCAGAAGACATCTGAAGGCAGCCCTGTATAGGGAAGTGTTAATGTTTTGTTATGTTTTTATATATGTTGGAAACCTCCCAGAGTGGCTGAGGAAACCCAGTCAGATAGGTGGGATACAAATAAATTTATTATTATTATTATTATTATTATTATTATTATTATTTAGGATGTCCCTATTTTCATCAGAGAAATGTTGGGGGGTATGTTTGTGATTCCCAACAGCTTGTATTCAGATGTGTGCCTGTAGGAATTACATTCACAATGGAAGTTGCAGTACTAAACACACTTCCATAGAAGGAAATTGAAACCATGCATAAGACTGCACTGTTAATTCCACATCTATTATTATTATTATTAGTAGTAGTAGTAGTAGTAGTAGTAGTAGTAGTAGTATATTTATATACTGCCCTATACCCATCTCAGGGCAGTTCACAGCATATTTGTGGGAAGTAGGAAGGTCCATTCTACTGGCATATGTAAGCAGAGTGGGATTTATGGGATGTGTAACAACACTCTTCCCAAGCAAATACACAAAATACTTCTCCATAGACAGCAGTGCTAATCTTTACCGTGCCTTTTTGGAACTGTATTTCTGAATGCCTTTCTTTCAGAAATGTAACTCTATGCCTTTCTGCTGTCTCTGAATTTGTAAACGTAAAGGCAAGATCTCTGGGTTGTGGCCTGGCAATCAAATTTTATGAGGAAAAGCCAAATAAACTGGGTACGTTTGTCCTAAAGAAAATGTTTTTTTGTTTGGTTGTTTTTTTTTACTCTATCTATAGCTCAGTTCTCTCCTTAAGATGAGGTCACAACCTCATAGAAAAAAAGTGTAGAGCAATAAAATATCCATTAAAATGATACAATCAGCAATATTTCAAAACAAAAGGAAAGCATAAACAACAGCACGTTTAAAAACAACAACAACCAAACACTCGTATTATATTATTGTAAAGGATTTTGGGGAGAAAGAATAATAGAATTGTAGAGTTGGAAGGGACCTAATAATAATAATAATAATAATCTCCAACCCCTTGCAATGCAGGAATCTTGCACTGAGAAAGGAAGTATCTCATCTCGCAGGAGGTAGTTCCGCAAGTGATAAAGGTAAAGGTAAAGGGACCCCTGACCATTAGGTCCAGTCGTGACCGACTCTGGGGTTGCGGTGCTCATCTCACATTATTGGCCGAGGGAGCCGGCGTATAGCTTCCAGGTCATGTGTCCAGCATGACTAAGCCGCTTCTGGCGAACCAGAGCAGTGCATGGAAACGCTGTTTACCTTCCTGCTGTAGCGGTACCTATTTATCTACTGTATATTCCCACGTATAAGACTACTTTTTAACCCAGGAAAATCTTCTCAAAAGTCAGGGGTCGTCTTATACGCCGGGTCATATTTCTTATACGGCGAGTATATCCCAAACACTATATTTTAACTGGAAAAGTTGGGGGTCGTCTTATACGCCCAGTCGTCTTATATGCCGGAATATAAGGTACTTGCACTTTGATGTGCTTTCGAACTGCTAGGTTGGCAGGAGCTGGGACCGAGCAACGGGAGCTCACCCCGTCGCGGGGATTCGAACCACCGACCTTCTGATCAGCAAGCCCTAGGCTGTGTGGTTTAACCCACAGCACCACCTTGCGTCCCTTCCACAAGTGATAAGTTGCTATAAAAAAAGGCCTTGCACTTCCATCTTAAGCTTTGACGCATGAGGCATGTGGAAATTTGATATGAGGGGAGAGGGAATATGCTAGCAGCGTTCAGAGATTTGAAACAGGCCAGATGGAAGAGTGAAAAGAGAGAGAGAGCGAAATACAGAGAGGCAGATGTAGGAGAAACATTAGGAGAAAAAGCATAGCAGTTCCCCCACCCTGCCTATTGGTATTTATATATTTATTTAAAGGAGTGGAGAACCTCTGACCTGGGGGCCAAATATGGTCTTCCAAACCTCATTATCTGGCGCTCTGGGCTCTCCCTAGGCCTCACCCCTCGCCAGTCCTGCTTTGGACCATCTTTTGCCTGATGGGCCTCGAACTCCGATAACAGGCCCCTCCAGAGTCCAGGCAGCTCAGTAGCCTGACTTGGTATAAAATAGCTTCCCCAGTTCCTACCTCATACTCCCTCGCTTCTTTCAGGGGAAGCCCTGCTCCAGGTATCACAAATGAAAGGATTGCCATCCCTAAAATGAAGTGAGACAGTTGGGGATGGAGGGCAGGTGTGGCGAGGGTGTTGGAACAGCAAGGCCTTCTCAGTGGTAGCCCCCATTCGTGGGGAATGCTCTTCTGAGGGAGCTGCACCTGGCGCCTAGTTTGATGTATTTCTGGCATCAGGCGAATATATTTTTATGTCCCTGACCTGTGCTGAAGGGCAACATGAATCCTTTGAATTAGGGGCAAGGAACCTGAGGGCCGTGTTCCCTTCTGGTCTGCTTTCTGGGGGCCGTATGCCAAAGGTGGGTGGGGCCAGAGGCAAAGGTGAGTGGAGCAATTAACCTGCTGTTGCCTTGTACTTAGTCACACTATTTTACTATCTCAGTATTTTCTAGTGGCTCTCCAGGGTTTGAGACAGGATTCTTTAGCTACCCTACCAACAGATTTTAGGGTTTGAACCTGGGAACTTTAGCATGTGACGTGCGTGATCCGCTACTGAGCTGCAGCCTCTCCTTGTGAGATGAGTTTTAATAGGTGGGAGAGAATATATGAATTGCAATTTTTCCCTCCAGGCCCCCACATGTGTGGGTTGATCATACAAAGAGATTGGTTTACCGCTTTGTTTAAGATGTGGGGCTGAGTAGAGTTCAAAGTCCCCTCCTTAGCAGAAAAGTTGAAAGCATAGGAATCGGCTGACGCCTTCTTTTAATTAAGTCCAGCTGTGAAGCAAGCCAGCTCCCCCTTTCTTATCCCAGATAATCAGATAACAGACTAAGAAGTAAGTTTTAAAATGCAATTTACTTACAGTCATGCATTCGTTCTCAGCAGCAACAGCAGTAAAATAAACACAGGTGAAATACTTATATTTACAGTATAAGCAGCCTCAGGCTATTGGATATATGTTTGCTCCCATCGCTGGTCAAAGAGGAAGAGAGAGAGGGAAGGAATAGGAAATACTTCTTTGAAGAGAGAAGGGGAAATGATGTCACACAGGGCCTTCTCTACCAATTACGTTTCTATGGTCGGAATCTGCCTGTAAGCAAGGAGCCTATCAGCTCCTTCACATACTAACTTGCAAGAATATGCATCGTTAGATTTGGCTTCAAATCTCCCACAATCCTCACTGATGATCTATGTGAGGATGGTGGGAGAAGGAATCTGACAGTGTCCAAATATTTATTTAAATGAATAATTTGCCATATATACCATGGATCACACAAGAAGGGGTAAAATGCTGAAAGATAGGTGGAAGGGTTGAACCAAGTTTTCAGAAGCTTCCATTTTTCTGCTTTTTTGCTGCAAAATTGCAATCCTTCATTTTCATTTGTCAAACAAATGCTGCCTGGAGGACGGGTTCTCCTCCTTCAGAGTGTCACGACACTTTAAATCAGCATTTCCCAAAATTGGGTCTCCAGCTGTTTTTGGACTACAACCCCCATCATCCCTGCTAGCTAGGGATGGTGGGAGTTGTAGTCCAAAAACAGCTGGAGGCCCAACTTTGGGAACCACTGCTATAAAGCAAGGAACCTGTGGCCCGCCAGATGTTGTTGGACTCCACCGCCCGTGAGGCCCAGCCAGCATGGCCAATGGCCAGGGATGATGGGAGTTGTAGTGTAACATCACCTGGAGAGATGGAGTTTACCTATTCCTGCTTTAAGGACAGTAGACCAGGCATCCCCAAACTGCGGCCCTCTAGATGTTTTGGCCTACAACTCCCATCATCCCTAGCTAATAAGACCAGTGGTCGGGGAAGATGGGAATTGTAGTCCAAAACATCTGGAGGGCCGAAGTTTGGGGATGCCTGCAGTAGACGCTTCCACCTGTTTGCATGTCCCTGAAATTATTCCCGCTTTTGCAAAACATCCTATTTTAAAAAGTGTGGTGAAGCTCCACCCTAGTAAATAGTAAAGGGTAAAGCGGCCCCTGACCATCAGGTCCAGTCGTGTCCGACTCTGGGGTTGCAGCGATCATCTCGCTCTATAGGCCGAGGGAGCCGGCATTTGTCAGCAGACAGCTTCCGGTTCATGTGGCCAGCATGACAAAGCTGCTTCTGGTGAACCAGAGCAGCGCATGGAAACGCCGTTTACCTTCCCGTCGGAGCGGTCCCTATTTATCTACTTGCACTTTTGATGTGCTTTCGAACTGCTGGGTGGGCAGGAGCTGGGACCGAGCAACGGGAGCTCACCCCGTTGCAGGGATTCGAACCGCCAGCCAACCTTCTGATCAGCAAGCCCTAGACTCTGTGGTTTAACCCACAGCGCCACCTGGGTCCCTCACCCTAGTAAATACATAGTGTAAATACTAGGGTGTTGTGGAAGTAGCAGCAGCAGGGTTTATCCCATGGAATGGAATTGGAACATAGCTGCCAAGTCTCCTGTTTTTCGTGGGAACCCCCCCGGATTTTAATCCGTTTCCTGCTGTTATCCCGAATAGAAAAAAATCCCGGAAATCCCCTGGATTTCCTACCTGCCAGGGAGGCTCCATTTCGGGTGCCGCTCTGCCCATGTCTGGGCACCGGAAATTGGGCAGAGCGGCACCGGAAGTTGCTTCTACGCATGTCCAGACATGCGTAGAAGCGACTTCCGGTGCCGCGCCGCTGCTGATCCTGCATTTTTCAGCGGGAGACTTGGCAGCTATGAATTAGAAGCTGCTTAGGGAGCTTCTGTGCCTTCCTTTCCTCAAGGATTGGGCTGGGGGCAGGGAACTGGGCAGGCATCTGTCAGGGATGCTTTAGGCTGAGCTAGGATATCCTGTCTTAAGGCAGTGGGTTGGACTCCTTCACGATGTACCGATTTCCTTCCAGCTCAAGGCTTCCGTGTGGGGTTAGAGGCGAGGGCTGCACGTGGCCATGTGTTTCCGCATAAGGCAAAGGGAGAACAGATGCTCTCCCAGCTGCGCCTGGCTACTGTACATTAACGGTGGGTGGTCCACGCAGAGGTTGTTCTGGTGAGCGCTTTGAAGGCTGCTGGAACCGCCATGGGAGACTTCGCCCCAGAGGGAGGCTGGGCGGCCCCCTGGCGTTTGCAGGCAGCAGATGCCTTAAGCCAGAGGCTTCTTTTTGGAGGGAAGCATTTTATCAGGCGGCGCAGTTTGGTTACGTTAGACTCTTAAGCATCATGATCTTATCTCCACCCCGCGCGCCGTAGTATTATATAGCAATGTGTAAACTGTAGTAAACCAGCTTTTCTGTGGCTTGTTGCTGCCCCGCAGCTCATTCTGCAGATTGGGGTTTCTGGCCAAAAGCCCTGCATAGATTTCAGAACCAGGACAATTTTCCTTTTCATCGTTGTGTATGATTGCCAGTTTGCTCTTTTTAATTATGCAAACTGGCCTTGCTTCCATGCCATTCGCTCCATTGCGTTCCAGAGCAACTTCCCTTAAAGGCGAGGGATAGCTCAGTTGCTAAAGCGCAAGACTATTCATCTCAGGGTTGTGTGTTCGAGCCCCACACTGGGCAAAAGATCCCTGAATGGCAGAGGGTTGGACTTTCCAGCTCTGCAATTCTATGATCCTTCACTGTAAAGTGTTACAGGATTGGTTTTTTAAAAGATTGTTGTCCCTGTTCCTACAGTAGGAGTCGGGAACTTTTCTGTGACCTGGGATCTGCATTCATGGGCAATGTTCCAGGCAGGTCGACAACATGCCAGTGGGACCAGAGGCAAAAAATGGACAGAGCAACGGATGTGATTCTAGTTTTACACAGGAGGCTACATTCTCCATGCAAAAGCCATAGATTTATATACCCCCCCCCCGAAAGGGACAGAATAAAAATTTAAAATTGGCAAGCCTGCCACTATAGGGAGAGCGTTTTCCCCCACACTTTTGTCCCAGGGAACTGGGTAGTATTTGGGGGCACGTGATGTCTGAATGTCAGAGACTTATTTCCCATTGTGGATTGGAAGCCTCAAATAAACATGTCCTGGTTTGTTTGGTTTTGCCTCTTTGCTCTGTTCAGGGCCGGCCCTACGGCCAGGCTGGGTGGCACAGGGCGCAGCAGCGCCGGCTGCTCCGCCGCTCCACTGCGCCCTCGGCAGCAGCGCTGCGCGCTAAAACCACCCACTCGCCCGTTGCGCAGCAGTGCCTTCGGCAGCCACACTGCGCGTTGAGCCCGGCAGTCCGCCCGCCCGTTGCGCTGGAAGACGGGGTGCCGGAGGGATCCGTCGCACCATGGCGCCAGGGCGCCAGAGGTGCTTAAGACGGCCCTGGCTCTGTTGTTACATTGGCATGTGACTGCGTGGGTATGAGCTACCCAAAAAGTTGGTAAATCTTTCCAGGATCTGGACCAAAGAGAAGTATTGGCAGGATTGTGTCCAGAAAAGGGGGCAAACGGAGCTCAGGGTAAAGACTAAAGCAGCGGACTTAATCTTTTCCAAATGCAGAACCTCCTTTTAATCCCAGGCTGCAGCATGTGACCCCTGTTTCATTTATTTAATTCTGTTGTCACTTTTACTCTTTCTGCCTAGATCTGTCCTTCCTTCTCCCTATCTATTAATCTTGCTTCAAATGGTGGTTTTAATGCTTCTGGCACAGCTCATCTTAAGTACCATAAGGTTGCAACTGTCCAATGGGGTAATGGAAACATTAAGATTAAGAGGAATTTAAAATGTGATCCTATAACTATTTACCTGGAAATAAGTCCCACTGGATTCAATGGGATTTACTTCTGAGTAAACACTGATCGACTAGAGCTGTGAAATGTGCATGCAGTTCTACTCCCCTGGTATCAGTACATACTTAGATTTCCTGTTTTTGCCACATGGGAGCATATTGATGCAGTCCTGAACAATTGAGAAATTGCACTCACACACACACACCCAATACTATAGTACTGTACATTTGAACCTCCTCTCTGCTAGTGCTGGGATATTTTCCCAGATATTACTGGGATTTCAAAGGTGGAAGGTAGTGAAACCTGAAAATTGCGTCTTTTGTGTTTTTGTAAAAAAACAACCTTGGGACTTGTCTTTAAAAAAGCTCAATAACTTTCGGGGAAATTTTACTTTTTGAAATATGGCTGCTCTCCCTGTGCCCTGAATGGTGCCTAAATTCACCTTTTCTTTAATGAAGTCTCTTCAGTTCCATGAAAAGCCTCACCACCTCCTTTATTCCCATAACAGCAGTTACAAAATGTTAGGATGAAAACTCCAAGTTAATTTGATATACCTGCCAAATAACAAACAGATCTGGAAGCCTACAGAATTTAGTGGGCATGGGATCACCTGGTGAAATCAATTGGTAGTAGATCTAGGAAAGACAAAATAAAGCATTTCACGCAATGCATGTTTTTTGGAATCCACTGGCTCACGCTGCAGTCCTATGCGTACTCAGAAATAGGACATAAAATTATAGAAGTGGGAGGGTAACTCAAAGGTCATCTAGTCCAACCCGCTATTTTTTGATGCAAGAACTCCTTTGCTACAGCATCCCTGATAGGTGGTCATCATCCAGTATGGGTTGCAACCTGAGAATGATTCAAAGGGGTCTATTAGTGGCTATAAGCAATGGAAGCTATGTGAAGTCTTCATCTTCAGAGACAGAATGCCAGCAGCTGGGAGTGACAGCAGGAAAGTGCTATGGTCTTAATTTATATTAATTGATGAATTTGTTAATTCACCAAAGCATTTTTATCCTGCTTTTCAGTCTACAAATATCAGTGATGACACAGCCCTTTCCTGCTCTCAGGTTTACAGTCTAAAATACACGACACAAAAGTAAAAAGGGTTGGGAGTGAGGAGGAAAAGAGCAAATTCATACACTAGTTATTGTTTACTCGGTTCTTGAAATGAATTGCTAGCCTTTCAGCAAGATTGACGGACAGGTTCTGCAGTCCCACCTCTCTCCCTTTCCTATATATACAGTCATACCTTGGAAGTTGAACAGCCTAGTTCTCGAACGTTTTGGCTCCCGAACGATCGAAACCCAGAAGTGACTGTTCCGGTTTTTGAACTTTCTTTTGGAAGCCAAATGTAACGATGGGGCTTCCATGGCTTCCGATTAGCTGCAGGAGCTTCCTGCAGCCAGTCAGAAGCTGCGCTTTGGTTTTCAAATGTTTTGGAAGTTGAACGGACCTCTGGAACGGATTCTGTTTGACTTCCAAGGTACAACTGTATATCCTGTTGGAACGGCTGCTCCAGATGCTGGACTAGATGGGACCTTGGTAAGATCTAGCAAGGGTCTTCCTCTGCTCTCAATGAAAACCAAAAATAAACAGGGGAGAGGTAGCCAGCTACTGAACCTGTTTCCGTAAACAGCTGGAACCATATTATATGAGCTGCATGGAAGTATACTGTACGTACAGTATAATTAAAATGAACACAGTAAAAATCTTGCAGTGCCTTTATTGTGCTCTCCTCTTGATCGGCTTTCAGTAGACTTTCCCCCTTTGCTTTCCCCAGTTCTGTCTCAGCATCTAAAGAAGTAGAGATCAGGCTGCAGGAAAAGAGGGGAAGAGAAGCGTGTATGGTATTTTTTCGGTGGGGGATCACTTCATAGTTTATGATGGGCTTTGTATATTGGACTTGTAACATCTGACATATTGTGGAGAACCGGTCATTGAGCAGCAGTGCTTTTAACTGTGAGGAAACATCAGTGGAGGTGAGGAAGAAATCTGGCTTGGGTCATAGCCAATGCTGATATTCCGCTGGCACAAGAGACTTCACAGGGGGGAGCCTTTGTTTGGGGAAAGTTGGTTTGAGAATGATCTTCCTATTTGATACAGGTAGGTAGCCGTGTTGGTCTGATGCAGTCAAAACAAAATAAAAAAAATCCTTCCAGTAGCACCTTAGAGACCAACTAAGTTTGAAGTGTGCATGCACATGAAAGCTCATACCTATGACAAACTTAAAGGTAAAAGGTAAAGGGACCCCTGACCATTAGGTCCAGTCGTGATCGACTCTGAGGTTGCGCGCTCATCTCACATTATTGGCCGAGGGAGCCGGCGTATAGCTTCCAGGTCATGTGGCCAGCATGACAAAGCCACTTCTGGCAAACCAGAGCAGCACATGGAAATGCTGTTTACCTTCCCGCTGTAGCGGTTCCTATTTATCTACTTGCATTTTGACATGCTTTCGAACTGCTAGGTTGGCAGGAGCTGGGACCGAGCAACGGGAGCTCACCCCATCACAGGGATTCGAACCGCCGACCTTCTGATCAGCAAGTCCTAGGCTCCGTGGTTTAACCACAGCGCCACCTGGGTCGCCATGAAAAACTTAGTTGGTCTCTAAGGTGCTACCAGAAGGATTTTTTAAATTTTGTTTTCCTATTTGATGTAAGTTCAGAGCAGTGATTTTGTGTTTTGGGGCTCAGAACCTCACATCTGCACTATACCCAGGCTCTTGGGCAAGTTACTTACCTTTTGGCCTCACCATGATTTTGTGAAATGGGCACTGCCATATTGCGAATGGGCACACGTCCACAGCAGCCATTTGTAACAGTGTCCACAGCACGTTCTCAGAGTTCCCAATGTGCCCACTGGCCCAGAATTGCTGAAGACCCTTCTTCCATCCTTGTAAAGATGGCTTCAGACAGCAACACAACAGTGTAGCCACAATGGCGCCCAGTTATCGCTTAATGTTGTGAGGAAGAGGACCTGCTGAGCATCTTATATATTCCCTTTAGGCTGGGCTAGGACAATATAGCGAATCCCAAGGAGTTAAAGTCAAGGCTGGCTGGTGTTAGCTGTAATTGCTGCTCCTTCTGACGGGAGCTTGTCTCTTCACAAAGGTCCATTGTGCCCTTGTGAAAGCCTTGCTGACAGAAGGCCTTTGTTCCAAGGGGGGCTGGGATCTCGGGTAGTCACCATTTCCCAAACAACAGTTTGGGGGCTTTGCGATGATTGCCCTGCGGGGGTGTGATTCCTTCTCCGCTATGGGAACTAAACGCAGGAGAATCCCATATGGCCCCCTGCCTGACCTCCAGAGGCAATGCCTACCTCATAGTCACTGAGGTTACCTACAGGCAAGCCGACCGATTCTCAGGCTAATGAGGCACTGCAGTTGCTACCATTATTTTTTTTAAAAGCTCCAAAAAGTTCTGGGACTACAGCTGCTGTCTGCCCCCACCCATCCCTTAAGAAACAGCAGTGCCCCCTGTCCTGATTGGGATGCCTTTTTGTCCCATTTTCAAAGTCATGAAAAAATAAAATTGCCATTGAAGTTTCTCTAGTTATCTCCCGTTTGGACTACTGCAATGCACTCTATGTGGGGCTACCCCTGAAGGTGACTCGGAAACTACAATTAATCCAGAATGCGGCAGCTAGACTTGGTGACTGGGAGCGGCCGCCAAGACCACATAACACCGGTCTTGAAAGATCTACATTGGCTCCCAGTACGTTTCCGAGCACAATTCAAGGTGTTGGTGCTGACCTTTAAAGCCCTAAATGGCCTCGGTCTAGTATACCTGAAGGAGCGTCTCCACCTCCATCCTTCTGCCCGGACACTGAGGTCCAGCACCGAGGGCCTTCTGGAGGTTCCCTCGTTGCGAGATGCCAAGTTGCAGGGAACTAGGCAGAGGGCCTTCTCGGTGGTGGCGCCTGCCCTGTGGAACGCCCTCCCAACAGATGTCAAAAAGGAAAACAACTACCAGACTTTTAGGAGACATCTGAAGGCAGCCCTGTTCAGGGAGGCTTTTAATGTTTAAGAAATTAGTGTATTTTAATGTTTCTGTTGGAAGCCGCCCAGAGTGGCTGGGGAAACCCAGCCAGATGGGCGGGGTATAAATAATAAATTATTATTATTATTATTGTGAGGGACAAGGGATACAGGGAAGTCCCTCCCATCTTAAGCTCCAGCCCATCCCCAAGCGCTGGAGAGAGTAAGGAGAGCTCTGCCTCCAGCGGAGAGTCAGGAAGTGGTGTCCGAGGCTCAGGCAAGGTTGTGGAGCCCAGGCCGCAGGTGGGACAGGAAGTTGGACGCACGGGGGGGGGGGAGGCCAATCCCCCCAACTCCCGAATTGCGACGCAAACGTAGGGGGAAGAGGTTGGGTCTGCCAAAGCTGTGGTGCTGGAAGAAAACGCGCCAATCGCCATTCGGGAGTTCTGACACCTCACCTTAAGGATGCATTTTTACTGCTCTGAACACTGTAAATAATCAGCACTTAATAAAAGCCTTAAAAGACCATGCTGGAGTCGTTACTCTAGAGTAGCCATACCAGGCCCTCTGACAATTATTATTATTATTATTATTATTATTATTATTATTATTATTATTATTATTATTATAATATTTTCCCCATTGTACACTCACCCTAATTTGCTAGACACCTTGGAAGTTGAACATCTACCAATGAATCTGTACATGTCTGGCCCTGAATGTCACTGTATTTCAGGGGATTGTGGGGGCATGTATAAGGGTACTTACATGTAGAAGATCTGGGACTTGCCCAGGGGTAGGCAACCTAAGGCCCGGGGGCCAGATGTGGCCCAATCGCCTTCTCAATCCGGCCTGCAGACGGTCCGGGAATCAGCGTGTATTTACATGAGTAGAATGTGTCATTTTATTTAAAATGCATCTTTGGGTTATTGGTGGGGCATGGGAATTCATTCATTCCCCCCCCCCCAATATAGTCCGACCCACCACATGGTTGGAGGGATGGTGGTGGACCGGCCCATGGCTGAAAAAGGTTGCTGGCCCCTGGACTTGCCCATTGTGAACTGACAGTGTACCATAGAACAGGGGTGAGGGGACTTCAATATTGTGTGTCTTCTTTTCTAGAATCCCTGTGGTCTTCCCATGTGGTCTTAAATTTACAAAGCAAGAATGAATGCCATACTATTAAGCAGCTCTTAAACAGTTGAGGCACGCCTAGTCTATGTTAATAGATCCCGAGTGCGAAGTTTTCTTCTTGCCTCACCTAGTCCAGCATCCTTTGAAGAAGCCCTAGCAACTGGCAGACACCAGGTGCTCCACCAGAAACTGGCCAGTAATGCTCCAATAGGTGTGCTCCTTGTGTATCCCTTTCCTAAAAGCCACAACAAACTTTGCAGCTGTGCCCTGCAGAGGAAGATCCACTACGGTGACTCTTTCCCCATTTAATCTTGTGAGTTGCGAGTTTGATTTATTATGTTTTCCCCCCGAATGGTGTGTTGTAACTCCAGCGCTGCTGCTGGGGCTTGTTTTGCGACCAAAAGGCAGCTTTTAAAAATAAATAAAAGTAGACCTCAGGGTTACCCAGCATGACTGTGAGGCTGTTAACAACTATAAAGGCCCAACCCATAAATAGCCACAACATTGCAAGCCTTCGGAGTGCAATTTTATTTGAATTGTGGTACAGAAGCACTGGGTTGTGCTTTCCTCCAAACATAAGAATCGAGTTTCTTTAAGCTTCCCCCACAACATAGCTTATATTTTATTCTTAATTAAATTAAAAACAAGCAAAGTCCAAACTGTTATTAAAAAAAATATATCCATGTGAGATGTGCCACTGAGCAGGCAAAACGTAGGTTTTTATTTTTTAATATTTTTTTTACTTCTGTTGCTGAAATAAGTGTACCGCTCTTCTTACACAGATGCTGAACCATATCTCCTTGGTAGGGGGTTGGACTGGATGGCTCTTGTGGTCTCTTCCAACTCTATGATTCTATACTTGCTTAATAATGGGTAGCCCTCACTCTCCCAAGAATGTTTAGGCATGCTGACACCATCAAATGATGTGCAGCCCATGAACAATGTGGGAAGAAGCACCCAACATAAAGAAAGTCACAACCTGAAAAAGGTGCCCAAATGTTATAGGAGAAAAGCGGCAGACACAGGAATGCCATCTTCCATGGCAGCCTCTTTGTAATGTGTCATGCTGCCAACCGAAACGGCAGGAGGATCTAAGGAAAATGGAAGCAGTTCAGCAATATGCATCCACAGAAAGGCACTGTCCCCAAATCAGAGTTGGCCATACTATTGGGCAGAGAGAGGTGGCATACAGGGGCGTACCCAGGATCAAAACTGGGGGGGGGGGGCAAGAGAGGGGAAGAGAGAGGGAAGGAAGGAAGGAGGAAGAGAGAGAAGGAAGAGAGAGAAGGAAGGAAGGAAGGAAGGAAGGAAGGAAGGAAGGAAGGAAGGAAGGAAGGAAGGAAGGAAGGAAGGAAGGAAGGAAGGAGAGACGGGGTGAGAGAGAGAGAGAAGGGAGGGAGGGAGAAAGAGAGAGAGAAAAAGGAAGGAAGGAAGGAAGGAAGGAAGAGGTGGGAAGGAAGGATGGAAGGAAGGATGGAGCTTCCGTCCGCCCCGCCCCCCCCAGCTCAGGCTGCTCCTCCCCCCTCCCACGTTCCTGTCGCTAGCTGCAGCCGCGGAGGGGGCAAAAACAGCCCGACTTCCTTAACCCGCAGTGACTTTCCCCCTTCAGTTTTCGGAGGGAAAAAGTGCGGGTTATGGTCCGTAAAATACAGTAATTATTATTTTTTGCTTCGGGGGGGGGGGGAAGCTGCCCTCTGCCCCTCGCTGGGTACGCCCATGGTGGCATATGTCAAAGATAGCCCCTGTTTGTTACTTCTGACCACTGTGCTCTGCTACTTCTGCTCTGCTACTTCTGACCACTGTGCTCTGCCAGTCCTACAACCCCAAAATTAGCCTGCTGAGCCTCAGGTATGGTGAAGGTCACTACCTCATTATCAGCACTGAAATAAGATTCACCTGCCAGTCAAATCAACTTCTGAACATGGAATGTGGGACACCGTTTTGCTCTTCGCCACAGGCGGCAAAATGTCTTAGACCAGCCCTGCCCCCCAAAATAGGGGCATGTTGCCAGTAGCTCCCCATCACTGATGATTAAGCCAGAGGTCTTAAAGCAAATTAAACCCTTCCCCCCCAAATAGGTGCACTTAGCAAATTGAAAATCTGGCTCCGTATTTCTGATATTAACAAGGGGTTTTCAAAATCCCAATGGATTGTAAAAAAAATGACACAGAACTTAAACAACAACAAAAAGCATTTCAAGATTATAAATACTCCATTTTTTTCACTTTACGTAGCAAACAAAAAACAAAAGAAACAGAGCAAGTTATAGATCATGCTGTTTTGCACAGAGAAAGTCCCCCCAATTAACAGAGAGACTACCCTGATTAGATAACAGATGCCTCACATTAAAGAGGCCTCTTGGAGAACCCAGTTGCCTCCTTCCCTCTGTTAATTTGTCATCATAATTTAAGGCATAAATATACTTCTAGATTAAATACATGGGGAGAGGGAGCTCCAAGGGTCTTGTAGCACCTTTGCGGGACAACTTGCCCCTTTTCTTGACTTCTACAGAGTGGTTGGCCTTTGTTCCTCTCCAACCCTCTTTACCTCTGTGCATCTAGCAGAGTGCATCAGAAGAAATCTCTGGATTTCAATGAAAAGAGTCCCGTTTTTAACAGTATGGCGCCATGTCCACCAACTGTCTGAATATAGTCTTTTATCCATGTGGGGACGGCTTCCATTCCCATGGTCCTCAGCTTGGTACATGCATTCTAAACCAGAAGCAGAGGCATAGCTGGCACTTGCAAAAGACATCTGGAACGATGTTATACCACCGTCACTTTGCCATCCAGACTGCATGGCCTTTGCCAGACTTGCATTGACAGGAGAGGGAGCAGTGCAGGATGGCGCCCTTGTTGCGTGTGAAGAACAGAGAGATGTGTAACTGGATCGCCATCCGCCCCCTTTCCAAACTGTCCTCTGAACTCGCCTGCTACTGCCCAAGAGCAACATGCTTCGTTTTAAATTGAATGGGATTTTAATGGCAAAGCTCCCATTACCTGTACAAATCCCCAAACAATGGCTCCCAATTGCATATAAAAGGGCTTCAATTTTTTCCATGCTCCACCAGTCAGTTCTATTCCCCATTAGTCCCATGCATGTCCAGACCCGGAGATGGCTTCTGTACCTTTAAGAGTATCACCAGTTATGGCTTTTCTTATCAGTGCTGCAGTGTGTACCTGAAAAGCCGCCTCTAGTGGAATTTGCCCTAGCTTGCCATCCTTAAAGGAACAGCAGCCCCTTCCGAATCTGGACCTATAAAGCCTATTTGCCATGTCCTGAGCTAGAGATTGCGCTTGCCTCTTTAAGAGCTCTGGACCAGGGGTATGTTCCGTGGAGGCAGGTATTCCACCTTAGTCTCAAAGCTGCTCCAGACCTCTCGCCGCCTTCTTCTTTCCACCTGCTGCAAGACTGCTGCTCACTGCACAAAGTTAGAGGAGGTGATTCAAACTGAATGCTCAGTGGGTTGCGCTAGACAAAAGGCGATTCCTATACATACCCTGAGAAAAACCCACTTTATTGGTGCCCTGCCTGAGTTGGCCGACTCTGCATGGCATGACTTCAGATTTCTTGTCCATTCCCTTGAAGTGACCATGCCGAGACCAAGGCAGGGACGAGCTTTGGTTGTAACCATCCAGAGGATGACCGGAGACTTAGCTTCAAAATTTTGGCTCGGATATTTGTGTCTTTGGCCACAACGTCGTGGACCTTCAGGGATCTCTCAGCAAAGTTTGTTTCGGGGGGTTGGAGGGGAAGTGAAATTTGGCACGAGGTCTGCATCTGTGCTTTCCCCCGGGAAATAAATTATTTCGCTCAGAGGCATTAAAAAAGGGTGGTATGCTGAAACAAAGGTGGAGCAAGCGCCCAGCCCCAGCGACCTAGATCTCCAGCAGGTTGCTCTGCTCTGGGCTGGTGGCATCTTTCTCGTCTCCAGGGAGGCCGTCCTGCAAGGCAGCGCTGGGAGAACCGGCCACTGCGGCCACCTCTTCCCGTTCTGCTTCCCCATCGGGGGGCTTCCCTACCCCCATCTCATTGTGGGTCTTCTGGTGCTTGCTGAGGTGGTCGCTACGGGTGAAGCGCTTGTTGCAAAGCAAGCAGGTGAACTTCTTCTCCCGGGTGTGGGTGCGGACGTGGCGCTCCAGCTCGTCCGAGCGGGTGAAGCGCTTGCCGCAGAAGAGCCAGTTGCAGACGAAGGGGCGCTCCCCGGTGTGCCACCGCAGGTGGGCCTTGAGGTGCGAGGCCTTCCCGTAGACCTTCCCGCAGCCCGGGATATGGCAGCTGTGGATGGGCTTCTTCCGCAGGCTGGCTGCCGAGGCCCCGAGCCTCTCCAGCTCTTGGCAGTTGGGGCAGTCGCAGGTCGACCGGCCCGCCGTACTCCCAAAGGAGCCACCTCTTCCGGACTTCAGTCCAATCCCACCTTCCATCAGGGAGTTGTTGGCCACCGGCTTGGGCTTGTACATCTCTTGGGGCAGCACATGTTGACCTGAAGGGAGAAGGTGCGACGAGGAAGTGATGCCCACAGCCGGGTATGGAGCAGGGTTTAAGGTGGTGAATTCAGAAGAGTAACTGGGCAGCTGGGGGCTGATGGGAGCCTGGCTGGGCATGGTCTGCAGGGAGCTCTGGAGTCCATCTGACTGGGGCTGGGAGCTCAGCCAGTTGCTGTTGGAGTGCATGTCCCACCAGGAAGCCGTGGGGTTGCTAGAGGTGGTGGAGATGCCCGGGTGGATGCCGGCTTTGTACCAGGAGCCATAAGGGTGTGCCATGTCCAAAGAGGTGTAGACACTGGGGAGGCAGTCGGAGGAAGGGTGCCCCTTGGAAACCAGCAGGGATGATGGGTCTTGAGATGTTGGGGAGGCTGGGAAGGAATGGGAGAACGGGCTATAATCATTGCTGTAAGTGGTGGAAGCTTGAGGGCTTGCTGAAGGAGACAGGAGCCCATTCCCGTTGGGGAAGGTGGCCGTATAGGAATCTCCCATGCCTTCTGCGCTCCAGATTTTTGGAGCGAAAGGCTCCACACCCAGAAGATAAGGTTTCCTCCCCAAGCTGTCCTCCGCTTTCCCCAACAGGGTCGAATCCAATTTGTGGCAAGTGTCCGTCAACATTCCCAGGGGGCTGGAGCCATTGGAAGCTTCTTCCTAGATGTGGATTGGGGGGTGGGGGTGAGAGAGAAAAAGAAAGCAAAAATTTTTGGCAAAGGGAAATTGAATATATCGTTTGCGATTACTGTACTGTGTTTTTATTTTGTAGTATTACGCCCTGAGATCTTCAAAGGAAGAGCAGTATATACATATTTAATGAAATAAATAAATAAAACAAATTGCTGTTCAGCATGATGTCTGAACTTCAGCTTGTGGTTTGTCTCCCCGAAAGCAGGAGCGGTAAGCCAAGAACAAGCCTTAGCTACAGCTCATGGTTTGTTTGGAAAAACCATGAGCCGGGTTCAGATAAAACCATGGCTTAGCACACAGCTTTGCTCCAGAAACAAGAGCAGGGGAGGAGCAAAGGACCTGCGATTTTGACAAGATGCACTAGCATCTTAAGTTTAAATCTTTAGTTTAGCTTATGGCTTTAAGCGATGTGCAGCCAAGGCTGCTACTGTGTGATGATACTGATAAGACATTGAGCAAACCCTCAACATTGAAACAAATATGAGCCATGAAAACATGTGGCATTTTTGCACAACTTCACTTGGATTAAACTAGTCTCAGTGTTTTTGCAATTGCTGATAGCCTGCTTTTCTGTCACCTTCCCCCTTCTTGGAACTGAGCTGTGAGCTACATTCGCCATGGGGTTTAACCTTCCTGTGAGATGTTTTCCACACCCCAACAACACTCACTGAGAGAATCAGAACCATTTCATAACAGGTAATTTTCCCATTCCTGTTCTGGGCTGCTGGCTGTGTTAAATTCTGTCCACACCTTCCCTTTGTTCTGTCGGTTTCAATTAGATGGTAAACCATATGGTCTGGAAGATCTATCTGCTTCCATACAGTGCCTAGTTGTCACATAACTGTGGTAGTCAAGGGAGGGCCTTTTTAGGTTTACTGGAAAAAATCATGCCCTGTATCATGGAAAAGGTCCCCATTTCGTATCCAGAAACAAAATTTGAAAAGACTTGAAATTCAAGTAGTTTTGCATTTCATTCTGGCTGTTTCACAAATCTCACCTTGTGGCATCACAGCCAGAGGTGAAATTCAAACCCTGCTTCTAAAAGCAAGGAAAAATACTATTACAATGTCTGTCTGTCTGTCTGTCTGTCTGTCTGTCTGTCTGTCTGTCTGTCTGTCTGTCTGTCTGCCTGTCTCTGACATCAGAAATTAGTCTGGGCAAATGCATTAATTTTATCTTTAAGAACTGTTTACTTAATTCTAGTATGTACCTACAAAGTTCATTTCATTCACCCAACCTGACTAAGACAGAATTGACCATACTATGAACACCCACAGGACATTGTCTAAACGAAAACCATTTTCAAATTAGTTGAACTGTAATGTCTTCCAAATTGACTGTAAGGTATAAAGAAGGGACAGAGAAGCTCCCATCTGCCCCAACCAACATGACCAATGGTCAAGGATGATGGGAGTTGCAGTCCATCAACATCTGGAGAGACAAAATTTCGCTATCCTTGAGTTAAGGCACACATTGCTTATATATACATCCCTGAGACTATGGCTGGTCAGTCATTAAGACATGTTGCTAGACTACAAGACAGGGAAGAAGGGACTGTAGTCTAGTGTTAGAATGCATGCTTTGCATAGAGAAAGTCTCACGCTTAATTCCATATTTAATCCCTTTAACCTATGGATTAAAGGACTGGGTGACAGGTGATGGGAAGGACTCTCTGCTAGTGATCCTGGATCCAGTGCCACTCAGAGTAGTAGGGTTGCCAGACTCAATAGTGGGCAGGACTTCTGTGCCTTTAATTGCCCTGCTCTCTTTTGAGTCTGGAAACCTTAAAGAGAAACCAGCAGACCCTTTGTTTAATTTCCAAGCAAAGGGTCTGCTGGTTTCTCTTTAAGGTTTCCAGACTCAAAAAGAGAGCAGGGCAATTAAAGGCACAGAAGTAGTGTCCACTGTTGAGTCTGGCAACCCTACAGAGTAGACAACCCTGCGTCAGATGGACAAATAATCTGACCTGGTATAAACTTGCATTTTACAGCCCCTTATGGGAGTGGACTTTGGTACTATGGCATTCTGAGCAAGGACAAAACTTGCCCCCGCCCAGAAAAATAATAATTTTATTTTCACAACAATTCCTTTTGGTACAGTTGCTTTTTTATGGATCTTCTCAGCAGGTACCCATATGAATATAGGGTTGTTGTTGTTGTTGTTGTTGTTGTTGTTGTTGTTGTTGTTTGGTTCCCCCTCAACTCTGCACCCTGTGTGGCACCCATCCTGAATCTGGCCCTGGCCCTTGCTCCAACTCAGTTCTCATGGTAAGGTTCTGCAAGACAGGGAGTAACTACAGAAGTATTTTGAAAACTTTGGGAGATCAACAACAGCTGGGGAAAAGATAATGTATTTGGGGGCTCCGTTAATTTGTCTTGCACGGTGAAGCTTGTAGCTGCCACTGCATTGACTAAAAAAAATGACTGTGTTAAAATGGTACAAAGGTTAAGTTGCTGAGGCCGATACGAAATATCTCCATTTCAAAAGGCCAGACTTTCAGGAGAACCACAAACGTTGGGAGAGAGCGTGCTTGGCACATCTTAACAGTGGGCAACTGTGTTCACTGCTGCAATGGTTTCTCCTGGGTGGGTTACGCAGCCGCAGTATTTGTATTTGTGCCTTCTCCTTCATTAGCATGAGATCGAGACCACTGGCTTTAGGCGAGAGCCTCTTGATCAGATTGAAGGCATTTAGACTTTCATTTTGCACATGATGTGCTGACACAAAGCACCGCTTGAAGAAGCTCTACCCAGGGTGCCATGTCCTCTGAGCATCCATGGCTGCTCCTTACAAGTATGGCATTTGGCGAGTGGTAGAGAAACCAGCAGGGACGCGGGTGGCGCTGTGGGTTAAACCACTGAGCCTAGGGCTTGCCGATCAGAAGGTCGGCGGTTTGAATCCCCGTGACGGGGTGAGCTCCCATTGCTTGGTCCCTGCTCCTGCCAACCTAGCAGTTTGAAAGCACGTCTGTGTGCAAGTAGATAAATAGGTACCACTCCGGCGGGAAGGTAAACGGCGTTTCTGTGCACTGCTCTGGTTCATCAGAAGCGGCTTAGTCATGCTGGCCACATGACCCGGAAGCTGTCTGTGGACAAATGCTGGCTCCCTCGGCCAATAAAGCGAGATGAGCGCCGCAACCCCAGAGTCGTCCGTGACTAGACCTAATGGTCAGGGGTCCCTTTACCTTTTAGAGAAACCAGCACCCAAAGAACCTCAATTTATGCTTAGACAGGAGGGCCACAGAAGTCGGTACGTGTGATGCAAAGAGGTTTGACAGGTGATGGTGTGCGGGATAATTGCCAGTGGGTGTTACAGGCACCTTACTCGCCCTTTTCTGACTCTCATTCATGTGTTCTCAATCCCATATGGGGTGGGGAAGATGATCAGGTATTGGGGATGAGTGGCGTTGCTCAGTTTGCACCAAAAGAGTTGCCACTGGGTGGGCAGAGGAGACTGAAAGACCGAGGAGCCAATGAGAAGAGCCTATTTCGCACATCATTGATGAACACGAACACATGGGCTGACAGCCACTGGCATCTCTTCAGATGAAGGCATGGGGAAAGCCTATGCATGTTCTGACCACAAGCAAGTGCAATCTCACTCCCCTACCTCTCAACGCAACAATCTGCATGCTCCCCATAACATCTTATCCAGAGGCCTGTTCCACACAACTGGACACCTAGCATTATGGCGGCTGCCCTCCGCTTGCCTACGGAAGACCTTCCTCTTTTAACAAGCCTTTTCCAGTCTGCACCTGTACTAAAATAGTTTTTAAGATTTTTTAAAACAGCTTTATCCCTTCTTGTTTTCTGCCCTGGGATGAAGGGCGGGATACAAATTTAACAAATAAACAACTAGCGCAACCCATCAACTTCCACAATTTTATACTATCATGAGTCTCTAATGTAAGAATGGAAAATATTTTTGGGCTCTGCCAGCCAGATCCTTATCAGATTCTAGCCTAGAAGGCGGATGGTGGATCTGGAAGGTGGATCTGGAAAGTGGATCAGGTGGTGCCTGGCATCACTGTGTGCTGTGATTTCAGTTTTACTGTTCATCAGCTGATGGGCACTGGAGTTCCCAGGATTCTTTGGGGAAGTCACATGCCTTCCCCATATGATGCGGGTGTGACCTAAGTTAGGGAGAATCAACATCAGCACTCTTCACCCCATAGCTGCCAAGTTTTCCCTTTTCTCGCGAGGAAGCCTATTCAGCATAAGGGAAAATCCCTGTAAAAAAGGGATAACTTGGCAGCTATGCTTCACCCTTGAGCATTGCCTAGGCCAGTGTTTCCCAACCTTGTGCCTCCAGATGTTTTGGGACTACAACTCCCATCATCCCTAGCTAGCAAGACCAGTGGTCAGGAATGATGGGAATTGTAGTCCGAAAACAGCTGGAGGCACAAGGTTGGGAAACACTGGCCTAGGCTGGCTGGGGCTTACGGGAGTTGGTCCACCAACATCTGGAACGGACCATGTTTCCTACTCCTGCAATAAGTGGTTCATGTTAGCCCTTGGGAATTAATCATATGCATCTGCTTTAAAAACTTCTCAGCGTAAAGAACTCTGTGTAACTTCACAGATGCAGAACAAGGCTTAAGATAATGATGAGAACAGACTAAGACAACCATGCAATTTACATGACATTATTTGTAAAGTCATCGCCGTACACCAGAGAACAAAAGGAACTCAAGAAAATAAGCAAGGGAATAGTTGTTGTATGGTCAGTTTTGACCACAGGAAGCGGAGGAAGAGAGGAGGGTAAGAGGAACACGCAGGAGAAGCTGAGGCCGTGGCGTCTCTGGCTTAATCAGTAGGTTTAGCAGGAGAGAAGGAAATCTCAGGTTTGCAAGCTGGCAAGCCTAGATAAACAATATTTAAGTCAGGTCTCAAGTTACTTCAGGTAGACGTCTAATGCCAATGAAGAGGTTGGCAGAACTTGTGGGGCTGGAAATGGCAAAAAAAATCCTATAACAGTAACTGTCCTATTCAAAGCTATTCTCTCTTTCTCTCTCTCTGCTCAAAAACACACTTCTGTGCTAGCAAACAGTAAATGTGTAAGGGGTGGGTGGGGAAGGAATGCCAAGTTATATCCTAACTCATCCCTGCCATCTAAATCTTGCTTTTGAACATCTTATTATTGTTGCGACTTCTGAGCAACTCCTGTTTTCAATCTCCCCAGGTTCCCTCCCCCCACTGCCCCGCTTAATGGCTTCTTTTAATTAAATTATGTTGTGGCATTTTAAACCAAGCTCTTTCCCTCCCCCAAACAACTTCCTCTTCGTTTGCCCCCTTTATGTTTTTCAGTCTGGAGTTTCACATGAGCACAGTTTGCCAATACCGACACACAGTACCACATTATTATTATTATTATTATTATTATTATTATTATTATTATTATTATTCACACCAAATGTGCTCTGTTCTCAGTTAATCCCTCAAAGGTTTAAAAAGCAGGAGCGGGGAACCTATGGCCCTCCAGATATAGCCAGACTCCAATTCTCAAAATCATTGATTTAGCAGCATTTGGGGACAATACAGGTCCCCAACCCTGACTTAGAGCCTCGTGGGGTCCCTTTCTCTCGTCACCAAGACTCGTGTTTAAGACCTTTCCGTGAGCGAGAGAGGAGAAGCCTCCTCTAGAATTAGAACATTTCCATGACGGAAGATGCTTCCAGATTGAATAAACAATACAATAATAATACTAGTTCAAATCCTCATTCATTACTATGAGTGCAATGCATTATCCCCCTTCATGAGAACTCCCTTGACCAGCTGGGACTTAACTTGAGCACTGGCACAAAAATAGAGGGATATGTTCATTCACATTTAAACTGGTTTTGGTCCCTTTGTAGGGGTCACATCCTGGAGAACCAGACTTTTACATTCAGTGTTAGTGGTGGAGTGGTACGTAAATGCGGCACCTCCCAACTATTCTAGTACTTCCATTCATCCTCCTTCCCTCCAAACACCCCAAAAAGGGTTTTTTTCTTGCCACCAGAGCAGATGGAGGTAGAGGATGAGGGTGTAGAACCTGGAATGGAAGATGTGGAGGATACAGCGGCTGCTGGACCATCTCCCTCTTCATCATTCACCTGAAAGGTGAAGCCCACTTCTCTAGGCTCCATTAGGTATGCAGGAAGCTGCCTTATACCATGTCAAACCCTTGATCCATCTAGCTCAGTTGTGTCTACACTGACTGGCAAGAGCACCCAGGCTTTCAGAGAGGGTTCTCTCCCAGACCCACCTAGAGATTGAACTTCTTGCATGCAAAACATGTGAGTTATAGCAACACCATCCATCTGTCAATCTTTGGGGGAAGAAGGATGTTTCCCTAGTGCAGGCATAAGCAAACTCGGCCCTCCAGACGTTTTGAGACTACAATTCCCATCACCCCTAGGGATGATGGGAGTTGTAGTCCCAAAACATCTGGAGGGCCGAGTTTGCCTATGCCTACCCTAGTGGCCCAGGAGACTTCTGTGACCAAGGCAGTCCTCAGAAGCTTCTGAAATGGCTGTCAGAAAAAGAGGAGCAGCTTCAGTTGGGTGAGTTGTGCTCTGATGCGTCTCAGCGTTGCCTGCTGTGTAGGACTACTGTTTTGTGTCTAGTTACACCAAGGAAAAAGTTTCCTTTTATGAAGCAGTTCCTTGCAGGAAGGGATACACTGCCCAGTTCATGTTGCACCCTCCTTTGACCACGTGGTGCATAATAATTTGTACGAAGCAGCAAGGGTGTGGCTAATTTATGCAGGAGTGTCTATTATGATGTGGACTAGGTAAGTGTTCTTCAACCTTGATTTCCCAGATGTTGCTTTGGACTCCAGCTCCCATCATCCCCAGCCAGCTTAACCCATAGCTGCCAAGTACCCCGTTTTCCCCGGGAAAACCCTGTTTTTTCATACCGTTTCCCGACGGTCCCCTGCATCACTTCGTCTCCCGTTATTCTCCCTTATATTCTCCTGCCGGCGGCCATTCTTTCCCCCTGCTTTGCCAATCTATGGGTACCAAAAATGGCCGGCGCCGAAAGTCGCATCTACGCACTTCCGGACATGCGTAGACG
Source organism: Zootoca vivipara (assembly GCF_963506605.1). Taxonomy (NCBI): domain Eukaryota; kingdom Metazoa; phylum Chordata; class Lepidosauria; order Squamata; family Lacertidae; genus Zootoca; species Zootoca vivipara. The sequence goes on from NC_083277.1 coordinate 112,088,775, forward strand.
TGACTTCTGTTGCCGGCACCGGCCATCTTTTGTGCCCATAGATGGGCAAAGCGACATCACACGGCTGCCGGTCCTGGATTCTGCAGTCCAGGACTTGGCAGGTATGGCTTAACCAATGGTAAGGGATGATGGGAGTTGTAGTCCAATAGCATCTGGGGACCCAGTGTTGATGAACACTGTACTAGATGACCTTTCAATTTCAACTTACAAAAAGTATTTTGGAGATGGTCACGGCCCACAGGGATACTGGCCAACACCACCACTTTCGTAGTTCATAAACACTCTGGGGCATTACTAAGAGTTTGTTTAAAGATTTAGATGTGTTATCCACAAGTACAAGAACAAGGCATTCCAAAGTGTTTCAACATGAAAAAACAACATGTCGGAACGAATCCCTTATGTCCTAATATGTTGTGTGATTCTCTAGCCAAACTCAATGCTATTAGCTGCCACCAATGGGTTGTCAGGATACTAGGTAAATTGCACTTTGTCAGCCTTTGCCAATCTGCTACCATCCAGATGTTTTGAGCTACAATTCCCATTAGCCCGAGCCAGGACAGCACAGCGAGAGGGAGAACTTAACATAGGGCTGCCATTGTTGGCTGCTAGCACTCCTTACAAAAAACATTTATTGCCCTCATATTGTGTATCTTCATATGCCTTTAAATACTGTGCACCAAGACTGACAATCCCAGAATCATAGAGGTAAAAATCAAGAGCTCATGGTCTTTACAACATTATTGACAAGTGTACAACAACACACTCACATTCTGAGATAACAAATGCCACTATCCAAAACAAAATGTGAAATCCAATCTTCACATGCCAGCTTTTGAGTGGCACAATGTGGTGTCAAATCGGAACTATGTGTGAATAGTTTGGATTCAGTCTACAGTTGTTGGATATCGGCACCTAGGAACTGAGTGACGGCTGTCCTGAAGAACGCCAATAGATTGTTGGTCAGGCACTGCTGAATGGAAGCCAAGTCAGGTGCTGACTGAGTCTCAGTTCCTTGCGCTGTCAAATGAAGAACTAAAGTGTCCAGTTTTGTGTCACCAAAACGAGACGTTTGCATGAATTTTGCATGTGCTGATTTATATGCACAGAGTCAAATGCAGAAATAATTACTAGAATACAAGTAGATCTACAACATCTTAGTGGGAAAGGCTGACTAGGTGTGACCTCTGTCTCTGCTTAGTTGGCTGTTGTCAGTGGGCAACTTCAAGACCTCATTTCTGCTCTCCTCCCTTCTTTAGGGTTCCATATCTTTGAAACAGCCTCCAACCAAACAGCCATTCAAATACAGGACTCCTTGAAAATGCTGAATGAAGGCCTCGAAAAAAGACACTCAGCAGGTGTCTTAAGTCAGTTTTTCAATTATCAGTTTTAGCTGCTTTTATCTCTATTTTATCTTACTGTACTGTATTTTATCTTACTGTACACTGCTTGGAGAGTAAGGGGTTAAGAAAGAACGAAAGGAAAAGAGAGGACTGTCCGTCCGTCCCCAAGCCCTTCAAATAAAGGACTGTTCTCTATGAAGTAGTAGTAGAAGAAGAGTTTGGATTTGATATCCCGCTTTATCACTACCCGAAAGAGTCTCAAAGCGGCTAACATTCTCCTTTCCCTTCCTCCCCCACAACAGACACTCTGTGAGGTGAGTGGGGCTGAGAGACTTCAGAGAAGTGTGACTAGTCCAAGGTCACCCAGCAGCTGCATGTGGAGGAGCGGAGACATGAACCAGGTTCCCCAGATTACGAGTCTACTGCTCTTAACCACTACACCACACTGGTTCTCATGGGGAACAAATGAGCACCCTATAACAGGCATCCCCAAACTTCGGCCCTCCAGATGTTTTGGACTGCAATTCCCATCATCCCTGACCACTGGTCCTGTTAGCTAGGGATCATGGGAGTTGTAGGCCAAAACATCTGGAGGGCCGCCGTTTGGGGATGCCTGCCCTAGAAGGAATGGAAGGCATATGCAAGCTATGGAAGGCCTTGTAAGCTATGGAAAAGAAGTTTTTGTACCTCAAGGGAAGCAAGTGATCTGACATTAAACAAGCAATGCTTTAATTTGAGCCAGGGATCAGTAAAAAAAAAAGGTAAAGGACCCCTGGATGGTTAAGTTCAGTCAAAGGCAGCTATAGGGGTTGCAGCACTCATCTCACTTTCAGGCTGAGGGAGCCAGCGTTTGTCCACCAACAGCTTTCTGGGTCATGTGGCCAGCATGGCTAAACAGCTTCTGGCGCAACGGAACACCGTGACAGAAACCAGAGCGCATGGAAACACCGTTTACCTTCCCACTGCAGCAGTACCTATTTATCTACTTGCACTGCGTGCTTTCGAACTGCTAGGCTGGCAGGAGCTGAGACAGAGCAATGGGAGCTCATCCCGTTGCGGGGATTCGAACCACCAACCTTCCGATTGGCAAGCCCAAGAGGCTCAGTGGTTTAGACCACAGCACCACCAGGGATCAGTATCAAAGATTGTTTAGTATGGAAGGAGTTCATCACTGGAGCCTATGAAGACACATCTAATATGTCAGCTATTCACCACCATGTATTGTGGAACTGCAGTAAGCCCCTACCTATCTGCATTTAGAAGGGAAGGCCATTGTGGTTTGAGATGACCTGGACTTTCAGATAAGCATAAACCCAAGTCTTTATTTTTGTTTCAGTCAAAGAAATTACTGTAAGTACTAAACCACTAGCTCTTATTTAAGACTGTTGCCCTAGCACAGCCTTCACCAACTTGGTGCCCTCTAGCTGTTTTGGACTACAACTCCCATCAGCCATGACGGCTGCAGCTGATGGGAGTTGTAGTCCAACAACATCTAATGGACAACAGGTTGGTGAAGGCTGTCCTGCCAGAATCCAGAGAACCAGCATTTACCTTTAGTGGGAGGCCATCACTGTGCCTTCTGCACAATTCCTTCCTGGTTCCCACTGTTTACTTTTCCTCCATCCTCTAAGCCAAGCAGGACTTTGAATGCCTGTGGCAGCTGTGGGTGGACAGTGAGCAACAGAGCCTGGGAAGGGAACAGGACAGAAGGCTCTGCAGTGGCAACTTCTTTCACTGCCTCAGGACTTTTCAAACTAGGGCTACAGCCTAGCAAATATGAGCAATGAGTCATAGGCCTTCTATTGCAAAAGCCAGCAAGCGACTTGCCTTGAGGTCAAGCAGCAGATTCCTACCCTGCTGGAGCAGGAGAGTGTAATTTCTATTCCTGCTCGTTGGGTAGTTGGCTCGGAATTTGTTTGCTCCTGAGGAGAAATTGTCATCTTAGAAGCTGTGTTTTTATATGTTTCATATTTCGTTATTTGTGGTTTATACCATCCCTTTCTCCCTCTCTTTCTCCCCGAGCTGGGGCTGTTTTTTATGAGGATTCCGGTCAGGCTGACAGGGTATGCTGTCTTTTCCAAGCATAACAAGTCAACAGGGCCCACAATAAGCTGAAAAATGCGCTTTTTGGTGTGCGCGCACATGGGTTGTTTTGCAAAAATGGACTTTAAAAAACTTTTGGTTAAAAGGTACTGTAAAAAAAATTTTTTTTTATTGATTTTACACATTAAAAACAAAACATCCGCCTTTTTCCCATCTGCCATCCACAGGCCCCCTCCTGCCACGAGAAAGTCCGGTGAAGGTGGACAGTCAAAGGTGGTCCATTTCATAGTTGAATTTATCCCCTCCCCCCCTCCCTCGCCCCAGAGCCCCCCTACTTTTTAACCCAGGAAAATCTTCTCAAAAGTCGGGGGTTGTCTTATACGCCAGGTCGTATTTCTTATACGGCGGGTATATCCCAAACTCTATATTTTAACTGGAAAAGTTGGGGGTCGTCTTATACACCCAGTCGTCTTATACGCCAGAATATACGGTAGCAGTTTTACGGCGGGGCAAAACGCAGATGGGCTTTACCATTCAAGCTCGCCTCCTGCATAGAAGACACACACCAGTTAAAAACCAGGGGATGTCAGTGAATCTTTTGAGCAAGGTTAACACAAGGAGAAATCAGCTGTGAAAGCTAGGATCAAGACCTAGCCGAAACTGTTATGCTCTTTAAAGTCACACTGATTTCAATGGAAGAAATGTAAACATTGTAAATGTAAACTCTTTCCTGCTTCCTTTTTCAGATTTTCAAGGCTCCGGTTCATTTCACTAGATCTGATTTTTGCCCAGATCCCTTGGAAAAGTGACCTTTGTGTGCACACTTTCGCTCTTTCTGTGGCGGCTGATCTGGGGGAAGGGAGAGAAGTGTGGTCAAGTGTGGGCCTATGGCACTGACCATAGCTGCCAAACTTTCGGATTTGAAAATAAGGGATCAGCAGCCTCACCTGTCCCGGGAACAGTCTATGGCAGGTATCCCCAAACTTCGGCCCTCCAGATGTTTTGGACTACAATTCCCATCTTCCCCGACCGCTGGTCCTGTTAGCTAGGGATCATGGGAGTTGTAGGCCAAAACATCTGGAGGGCCGCAGTTTGGGGATGCCTGGTCTACGGTATATCTAACAATCCAGGATAGCAGTGGGAGACAGCGCTGGAATAAGGGAATTCCCAGCTATAAAGGGGGAAGTTGACAGGTGTGGCTTGGAATAAGGGAGTTTCCCGCAAAAAAAGGGGAGGGTTGGCAGCTATGGCACCGACTTAGAAATCCTAACGTGACCATCAGCCAAAAGAAAGTTGTTTACCCCAGGATTAGAGATACGGTAAGGTTCTCAAACAACAATGCTATAAATTCCTTTTTACAGCCCTATCATCTGGCCTACCAGCTTTCAGTAATTTAGGCCAAGTGAGGTGGGAAAACTGGGCTATATGAACCTGTCCCTGTTAAAAATAAGTGTGAGGGAGAAGGATAAGTTTATCACCGCAGTGAGACTTGGCCTTAGTAGGGACCCATAAATGTGGCTTACATTGTAAGCTGGGTATAGCCTTCTATATACAGTGGTACAGTCCCAGCATGGCCACTTATTTAGGAAACACATCACCCAAAAAGAGGACAATCTGCATAAAATGTGCAGAATATAATTTATATGTATAGGTGCACATTTAGAAATACTTAATAGAAATTAAATAGAAAGAGGCACATTTAGAAATAATTAATAGAATTTAAGTAGAGATGCAATCTCTACTTAATGCAGATGCAATAAGGCAGGCATCCCCAAACTTCGACCCTCCAGATGTTTTGGACTACATTTCCCATCTTTCCCGACCACTGGTCCTGTTAGCTAGGGATCATGGGAGTTGTAGGCCAAAACATCTGGAGGGCCGCAGTTTGGGGATGCCTGCAATAAGGGATGCAGGTGGCGCTGTGGGTTAAACCACAGAGCCTAGGGCTTGCCGATCAGAAGGTCGGCGGTTCGAATCCCCGCAACGGGGTGAGCTCCCGTTGCTCAGTCCCTACTCCTGCCCACCTAGCAGTTCAAAAACACGTCAAAGTGCAAGTAGATAAATAGGTACCACTCCGGAGGGAAGGTAAACAGTGTTTCCGTGCGCTGCTTTGGTTCACCAGAAGCGGCTTATACAGCGAGGTGACCGCTGCAACCCCAGAGTCATCCGCGACTGGACCTAATGGTCAGGGGTCCCTTTACCTTTACCTTTAGAGATGCAATACAGCTCACCATAATGAGAAAGGTGTGACCAGGTGAACTGTGTTCCTGTTCAGCCTACTGTCCAGATACCCAAATGTTGGTGAGGGGGAGAGCTCAGTCAGTAGAGCATGAGACTCTTAGTCTCAAGGTTGCCTGTTTGAGCCCCACATTGGGCAAAAAGGTTCCTGCATTGCAGGGGGTTGGGCTAGATGACCACTGTTCCCTTCTTAGGGTTCTTCAAACTGAACCTGGACTGAGCAGCCTGTCCTCTGGAAAGCTGTAAGCAAATCAATATGGAGGCAAACATACAGCCCACTTGATCCTCCTTTCACAGCATGTGCCAGAAAACTTAGAAGTCTTCCATTAACCCAGTTTATCCATATCAGGAAGCTTTGTAACCGGATAGGATATTGACTCATGGTTTGAAGTTGGATTAATATCCTGGCTTATTCCGAAGCTGCTACCCGTATTTTCCTGGTTCAGGTAGAAGTGGGAAACTATGGTTAGAGGCTTAGAAGATCAATTGGTGTTTGTGTGAAAGGAAGAGTGAAGGAATTACTTATTCACCTCCCAGCTTTTAAAGCCAATATATTGACCCAACTGACTCAGTGTTACGAACACTAGAAAAAGGCCTGCTAGAACAAACCAAAGGTCCGCCTACCTTTCTCTTCCCAACAGATACTTCTAGGAAGCTTACAAGCAAGGCACAAAGGCAACAGCCTTCTTTTGTTGTTTATAGTCCACAGCTTCTGGTGTTGTCTCTCTCTGAGCATTTATTGTAGTGCGTTTTCATTTATGAAATTTCCGTGCCAATTTTTCATAGAAGTCCCGGAGCGGTTCACAAAATGTTTCGATAAACCACAGCAATAAAAGATACACTGACATTATCAAGTCAACAAACGATGCACATTCAACACTCGATCTGAAACAGCCTCAGAGTTCAGAGGGGGGTTGGGGGACTAAAGACGCTTTGGCTGAAATTGCAGAAGCAGGGAACCAGCATCACCAGTGATCAAGGGTGATGGCCATCTCCACTAGGGAGCGATGCTTTCTCTGTAGCAGCACCTACTTTGCAGAATCCAGTGCCAATGGAAGCGATTCTGGCTACGTCTCTACTGGCTTTTTGACACAAGCTGGTCACATGACTTTTCAGAAGGAGCTGCATGTTGGCTAAGGGCTATATTGGAACTCTTTGGGTAGTGGGGTTGGCCAGGATTTCTGCTGGAGTCTTTTGGGCTGTGTTTATTTTGATACCAATTTTAAACTGTAAAAAGTGTCCCCGGTGATAGATTTTGATGTTTTATTTATTTTTAAAACATTTTTTCTTGCATTTATATTTGACATTCCTTCCATCACACAGCCCAAGGCAGCATAAATACGGCACCCAGGTGGTCCCCCATCCAAGCCCTGACCGGGCTTGGACCTGCCAAGCTTCGGCAAGGTTTGTTTCATAGAATCATAAATCATAGAATTGTAGAGTTGTAAGGGGCCCTGAGGATCATCTAGTCCAACCCCCTGCAATGCAGGAATATGCAGCTTTCCCACATGGGGATCAAACATGCAACCCTGGCTTTACCAGCACCATCCCCTAACCAACTGAGCTATCCAGTTGGTTTCTTATCCAGTTGGCAATAGCCTCAAGTGCCTTCAAACCATACCCTGGGGTCTGTCTGAAAGCACAGGAGGCCCTGATTTTCACACCACCATCGTGGCAGAGAAGGTAGCATTTAAATGACGAATAAATTAATGAACACTGATTGCCCTCCTGATCCAATGAAGGCATGATTGGGAGGAGTCGGGACGAGTGATGTGCTACCTGGCAACAGCCTCCACATCTCTATGCCCTTCTTTCAAAACCCATAGCTGTAGAACCAGCTACATTTCTAACAAGGTCATGTTCACTTTTGCTAGTTGGTTTCAGCTTGTGGGTTTTCTGCAGTGTCCTGGAGACATTCCTGGACTCTGAGAAAACCAAGAGAGGAGACAGCAAGCCCATCCCAGACTCGAGATCACCAGCAAATGGAGACAGGACCCTTTTTTTGGAGGGGGGAGGCATTAACATCTATTTGCTTTCACCACAGACAAGATCAATAGAGTCCTGCTGGCTACAGACTCCCCTGGGACATTCAGTGCCAGGCTTATTCACACAGGTCTGGTGCCCCACAATTTTGGCAGCGCCGTTTTAATTTGCCGGCGTTGTTGTTGTCGCCTTGGGATTCTCTGCAAACATTCCTAGCCTTACACTCCCGAAATCTGCTTCTCCCGAGCCAAATGTGGCCTGTTCAAACAGACTGGAGATTCTTGCTGGCTTCTGCAACACAAGCAGAAGCCACTTCGGATCACATGCAAGCCAGTGGAGGTGGAGGCAGGCCAAAATGGCCTTGGGGAAGGTGGTTGGCTACCACATCTTACTGGCTACTGGGCTGGGCAAGGTGCCAAGCAAGGAAGCACCACGGCCTCCCTTTCAGCCCCAGGAGAAGCGAGAAATGCCAGGACTCTCAGTTATTCGCACAAAAGATGAAGGCACTTGGGCACGCTAAGACGGCAAGAAGAGTTTGGTCCAGGGGTCGCCCAAGATTTAAGGCTCATCAGCACAACTGGATTTTTTTGGGTGGTGGGGGAGTGCCACGGGTCACAGGCCCTCTGGTCACTTTTCTCCCCATAAGAGAAAGAGTGGAAATATATGTGGGAATCTGCTTTGCTTTTCCAAGGGAGCTGGGTGAAAGTCGGATGCAACAGAATTAACCTGAGCCTCAAAAAGCGCATAGATGGGAAAGAGGAAGTGGGAGGGTTTCTATTGGGGCTAGTAGATAAAGAAATCTTAAAAGTGGATCAAATATTTTTTTAATGTACGCCACTGTGGCTGCTAGAATATTGTTGTTGTTGTTGTTGTTGTTTAGTCGTTTAGTCGTGTCCGACTCTTCGTGACCCCATGAACCATAGCACGCCAGGCACTCCTGTCTTGCACTGCCTCCCGCAGTTTGGTCAAACTCATGTTCGTAGCTTCGAGAACACTGTCCAACCATCTCGTCCTCTGTCGTCCCCTTCTCCTAGTGCCCTCAACTCCTCCTCCTCCTCAATATTAATTGCCCAGAAATGGAAATCACAGGAGATTCCTTCAATTACAGAGTGGCAAACGAAGGTATTGGAGTATATGGAAATGGCCAAATTAACCCATAGAGTTTGGGACCAGGACGATGAGAAATTTTTGTTAGAATGGAGTAAATTTATTGATTATGCTAAGGACAATTACAAGGGAATGAAATTGCTAGTTGTAATGGCATAACTCCTACATCACTGAGACTGTAATTAAGTTAGAAAATACGAGAGAGGATTGAAATAGTTTACCATTTGGTGGGAGGAGGGAAGCCGCAATGTATTGGATTTACGTTCTATAGATGCATTATTGTATTCTTGTTTAATTGAATTGAATAAAAATTTATTGGTAAAAAAAAAGAGGAAGTGGGAGGGAAAGCGGGTCACTCTTCCAACTTCCTCCTTCAGCTCTATGTCCCGTTTAAGGGAGAAAAGGGCAAGGGCAGTGAGAGGGGGTCTCAGAGGCTTTGTGGGTGCCAAGGGAAGACCAAGGGTACCATTGCACCCACGGGTACCACAATGGTGACCTCTGGTCTAGTTCATTTCTTGTCTAGAACACAAGGAACCATTTGTCACTTTGCACTACAGATAAGTAGTTCCACTGTCACTTTGTCTCCTTTAGGAACAACCGTTCTGTAGCAGGAGTGAGCCTAAAGATCTCTGACAGAGAATTCCCAGCACTATTTCCAATCAACAAACGGAAGGACATTGGAAGATACAACCTCTTCCTACTGATTGGATCAGCAAGGGCCTTTCAGACAGAAAACTTACCCAAAATAAATATGGCCACTTACACTTTGTGGCTCACCTGACTCAGATAGGATCCCGTGCAGTGTTAGATATGAAAGCTAGGAGGGAAATGACACCTTAAGCCTAGGTTATGGGTGCAACAACAGAATGTCTAGGCACACTTTTTTAATAACAAGTATACAAAGCTGGAAATGAATGAACTGCCGCTAAAATATTATGTTCATTTTTCACATGGTCTAGTCTTTCCCTTGCACACTCCCCTAATATTCTTAAGAGGGTCTCTTATCGAGTCTTCAGAGAGCAGCTGGGAGTGTGGAGGCAGAAAAAGGTCCTCCTTTCCTTCCACTCTGCAGTTTTAAGCTGAAATCTTAGCCGCAGTACTGCGCCCAGAACTCAGAAACTGCTCACGCTAATGAAATTCCTCGTTGCAAAATGCGCCTAGAACAATGGGAATTTCAAACACTGGGTCCATGTTATAACGATGTGCCCTTCTGTGGCGCAATGGGCCAGTGTGTCTGGTTGTTAACCAGAAGGTTGGTGGTTTGAGTCCACCCTGGGACGGCTGTGGGCAAGATTCCTGCAATGCAGTGGACTGGACTAGATGACCCTTGGGTTCCCTTCCAGCTGTACAATTCTATGATTTTATGACGTTTTGACAGGTGCTCAACAAACTCTCCCAACACTTCACATAGAGAAGCATGCGTGCTCGCTTTGGCAGCACATATACATAGAGAAGCATGCAGAGCCAGCCTCAGGTTTCCGGGGACTCCTGGGTATCAGTGGGCCCCTCCTTTGCCCCGCATTTCTCCTCAAGCCAAACCCTTCCCTCTTGACCCCTTTCATTTAAGCTAAAATGAATTGGACCAATATGCCAGTGCCCGATTTCCAAAGAAAAGCACAAACTTTGCTACTTCACTAGTTGTCTTTTCCATATTTCTTCCAACAGTGTAAGTTAAAAGGCAACTTCTACACACCTACAAGGGAGTAAGTCTTACTGAACTAATCAGGACTTTATATATATGCCCAGGTGAATCTATTTTCCACCTGATGGGGTGGGGAGAGAAGCCCATTTGCTTCCACAGAAAGAATTTGGCATGGAGATGCTAGTTGTATTGCAAGCAGCACATGCTTTCTGAAATATTATAAAGAAACAAAAGGGGGGGAGTCCATACACCATATGAACATAAGGAAGAACAACACAGAGCAGATGCAGACAACCAAAGGCAGATACTCTGTTCAGCCAAAGGAACCCAAATCATACTATTGCTTTATTTTTTTAAATGGAATAGGCTGCCTTTTAAAGCACAACACATCCTAAGCAGGTACAGTGGCACCTCTGGTTAAGAACTTAATTCGTTCCGGAGGTCCGTTCTTAACCTGAAACTGTTCTTAACCTGAGGTACCACTTTAGCTAATGGGGCCTCCCGCTGCTGCTGCGCTGCCACTGCACGATTTCTGTTCTCATCCTGAAGCAAAGTTCTTAACCCGAGGTACTATTTCTGGGTTAGCAGAGTCTGTAACCTGAAACGTTTGTAACCAGAAGCGTTTGTAACTCGAGATACCACTGTAGAGTGGAATCAGGTAACTTCCAGTGCAAGCAAACCTTTCCTCAGAGAGCCTTTGATGAGGCTCAAGTATAATTCGGCATATTCGAGCCACACAGCAACAGAGCAAATCTCTCTCTCTCACCCCATCCTTGGTCCAGGCAGTAGACCTTTAAAGCCCTAAATGGCCTCGGCTCAGCACACCTGAAGGAGCGTCTCCACCCCCATTGTCCAGCCCGGACACTGAGGTCCAGCTCCGAGGGCCTTCTGGAGGTTCCCCCACTGTGAGAAGTGAGGTTACAGGGAACAAGGCAGAGGGCCTTCTCGGTGGTGGCACCCGCCCTGTGGATCGCCCTCCCATCAGATGTCAAGGAAATAAACAACTATCTGACTTTTAGAAGACATCTGAAGGCAGCCCTGTTTAGGGAATTTTTAATGTCTGATCTTTTATTGCTTTATTATTATTATTAATCAGAGGAATGGTAAAGGCAGCACAACCTGCTACACAGACCTCCTTTTTACAGGTCCTAGATAAAAGGCGCTGTCTTAAGAGGCAGACCATTGTTCCATCGCCCCTTGTACCATTTACCTCATGTTATTTTTCTAGAACCATGAACACTTCTCTCATTCTCTTGAATGCAAATGGCGCCCAACTGAATTCCGTGGAGTTTCAGCTGAAAAAAAATGCCCTGCCTTCATCCTGATTTGCTGTGTCTCTTCTGCAGATGTTTTTCCCATTCTTTTTTAACTGGGAGAGGTTCAGGATTGAACCTGGGGCTTTTACATGCAAAAAATTGTAGTCTCTTCTTAGAGCTACGGTCCTTATCCTTTGTCACTTTTCTCCCTTGAGCAAACGAACTTTCAAGCTTGCAAGCTCTTATATAGAAAAGCCTTAGGCTAAAGCCCAGAAATTGTGGGCTTTAAAGCGCACCAACCCCATTATTCTCGGTCAAGAATAATGGGGGTTATATTCCAAAACATCTGGAGGGCACCATGTTGGCTATCACTGCCATAGATTTGCAACTTTATTGCAATATTTATGCTATGCTTTTTTTCTGTCTAACAGAGATCCTCCCTCTGAGTTGCAGTTTTATTATGAGGAGACTACATTGTCTAGTCTCCTCACAGGATGTTCTCTGTACTGTACTTTGAAACAGAATGCGGTGAAACTTGATATAATGTACAGAAGGACTCATATTCTTCTTGGCCAAGTTCCAGCCATTTTGTGCACCAAAGCCAAACCACTTAGTTAGGTTTTTCATAAGAAGCTGCCTTATGCTGAATTAGATTATTAGGTCCACCTGACTCAGTACAGTGGTACCTCACAAGTCGAATGGAATCCGTTTCGGAAGTCCGTTCAACTTCCAAAATGTTCGGAAACCAAGGCGCGGCTTCCAATTGGTTGCAGGAAGCTCCTGTAGCCAATCGGAAGCCGCAGCAACCCCGTCGGACATTCGGCTTCCAAAGAACGTTTGCAAACCGGAACGGTCACTTCCGGGTTTGCGACGTTTGGGAGCCCAAAACAGACGAGTACCAAGGTGTTCGGCAACCAAGGTACGGCTGTATTCTCTACACTGACAGGGGTTACTTCAGATGCTACCTATATCCTTCTTTCCTCCCGGCTCGCGGTAGGGACCCTGTCCAGGTGTTAAATAAGTCTGTGTGTCCAGTTTGACTCTGAGATGTAACCAAAATTTCTTGGGAACGGTTCAAAACCCAACCGTCTCAGGAGGTCACAATCCACACTTGAAACGAGGAGCTTTTCTTATATTTAAAAGGGCGTGTGTGCTTTCCCTCGCAGCTTGGAGTCCAGATTGAGAGAGTGTTGCTTGGTCCTCAGAGAGAGGCAAACCCAAGAAAGTTTCGGGACTGACCCAGAAGTCATGTGGTGCTCCCTCCAGTGGCAGTAAAATGTAATAAAAAAAACCCACCATGGCTTCCTATACAGTAATTGGGAGTTCGGTGGAACGTACTCATGAGTAAACATGAATATGATTGCTGTAAATAATATTACCCCCCGAGGAGGCCTGCTGGTCTTTAATGCTTTCCCCAAAATCCACCATTTGTGGCAGGCTGTGTCAAGCAGCCTAAAGACTGGGGCCAACCCTCGCAAAAATTCCTACCGTAGCTTTCCTTGAGACGATATTACTTAAGTATATCACCCCGAATGAAACTTAATTCAAGTATCATCAAATTATGCTGGAATCTAGACCACTTAATGCTGATCTTTGTTTTTCTGGAGTCAGCTACCGCGTGGAAAACCCAGCCGAATTCTCACGGCCGAGGAATTGGGGGAAACAAAACACAACAAGCGCCGTCCTTTTTCACATCCCGTTGACTCATTTTTGGTCTGTGACCCGTGAGTTGCGAAACCCACTTCTAAAATCTTGGCAAGAAGGGATGGTGCCGCTGCTCCCTGGGGAATTCCTTGGACTCTTTGTGCTGGGAAATTTGCGAGAGAGATCAAAGGGAGGTGTCTATAGGATGGGGTGTGGGGTGAGGAGAATAAACTCACACCTGCGCTCTGACCTCTGACCTCCTAAACAAGCCTGGAGCTCTCAGTCTCAAGAAATCAAAAGGAAGGTGAACAACAAGAAGATGCCCCGAGAAAAGGGGGGAAATGGCCAGTCACTACTTGTTTGGACTTAAAAAGACCCAAAAAAACAACCTTATCACTGCAGAACTGCACCACAGCAAGACATAAGACTGGGTACTATGTGTGGATCTGTTGATCATTCAGTGCCTTGCAAAATCAAGTGATCCGCTGCCTATGGGAATGGACTGTGGCATACAGAACACAACAGACAGGATTTTTATATCACGACATCAGGCACAGTTGAGTTCCCAATTTCAGCTGCCCATCAACACAGATAGAGCAACATCTCAAATGCAGAGAAATCGGACGATTCATACAAATGTACGTATTCATGACACAGGTCAGGATCCAGAGAGCAGCTTAAGTTGACACGAGGGCCTTGCGCTACCCCGGCAGAATTTATTTTTCTTCTCCTCTGAACAGCTGGCCACCGTGCCATATCACGAATTGTTTTCGAAACTCCCCCTTCATTTCAAAAACAGTTTGCCATGCAGCCGAGAGAGGCTGCTATTTGAGAAAAATAAAGCATTCTTTGGATCCACACTGAGATGATTATGCAGTGCTCAACTGTTCCAATTCACTTCGGATGAACAACAGGATGGGTTTCTCGTAGGGATGGATTGAACAATCCACCACACTCGATGGACTGTTAACATTTAGGGAGAGATCCGCTCCTCCCTTTGCAGGAATCAGATCTTTGAGAACAGCTTTCTGTCTCTTCACATTTTTTGGTCAAGAGTTCCTTATCGTCCTATATTCCATGTCTTTAGTGGTCTCTTTGGTATACTATTTTATATCTCCTGAACTCACAAAACCCTGTAACAAGGAGTTCCGCAGGTAAATTGCTTCTTTGCTTTTCAAAAAGTCACTCTGCTTCTTTCAAGAGACAGCATAAATGTCTCTTTACTTTTTCTATTTTTAAAAAAATGTTTCGATTTTATTAATCAAAATTGATTTTATTAATCCCCATAAAAGAGGATTTGGCTTTGTGCACCCCAAACATTTAAAGCACGTGACTTTTCCCAAAGAATCATGGAAACTGCAGTTTAAAACCCCTCACAGAACTACAATTCCCAGCACCAAACTACAGTTCCTAGGATTCTTTGGGGAAAGTCATGTGCTTTAAATGCATAGTGTGTACACAGGCTTAACCTCCATAGGAGAAATGCCAGCTTAACAACAGACTACTCTGCTGGAAATCTCTTTGGAACATTTAAATCTGGGTGATGTTGCAGCCACCATCAACTGCTGAACACTCTGGACAAAAGAGAAAAAACTATGTGGGCAGATATATAAGAGCTGTGCTCCTGTGTAATAGATATACAGTACAGTGGTGCCTCGCTAGACGAATGCCCTGTAAGATGAATTTTTTGCTTAATGAAGAGATTTTTCGAGCGGAGGTTGCCTCGCTAGACGAATTCGTTTTGCGAAAAATTCATCCAGCGAATCACGGTTTCCCATAGGAATGCATTGAAATTCGATTAATGCGTTCCTATGGGCAAAAAAATAAAATAAAAATCAATGCATTCCTATGGGATTCGCTAGACAAATTTTTCGCAAAATGAACTGACTCACAGAATGAATTAAATTCATCTAGCGAGGCACCACTGTATACAGTTAAGAACTTAATTTGTTCTGGAGATCCGTTCTTAACCTGAAACTGTTCTTAACCTGAGGTGCCACTTTAGCTAAAGGGGCCTCACGCTGCCGCCGCGCAATTTCTGTTCTCAACCTGAAGCAAAGTTCTTAACCCGAGGTACTATTTCTGGTTTAGCGGAGTCTGTAACCCGAAGCATCTGTAAGCCGAGGTACCACTGTACTGAAATGTGGAAAGATCCAGTGGACAAGATCAGAGGATGGGGAATCTATGGCCCTCCAGATGGTGTTTGACTCCAACTTTCATCAGCCCCAGCCAGACAGGATGGCCATATGCCAAGGTTGGCATCCATCTATCTTAGGAGACCATGAAGGAGTGTGTCTTTGTGGATGAAGTCAAACTGTTAGAAGGTTAAAGTGCCTGCTCTGACTGCAGAGACTGATTTCGGAGAGACATGTTTTGTTGCAGCCGGGGCAGATGAAGGTGCCTGGCTGTTAGGGCTGGGCGATACCTGGTTGTTAACATTGTGGCATAAAGGTAAAGGGACCCCTGACCATTAGGTCCAATACTCTGGCTCCTCCTCAGATCGTATAAATCTTTCGCCTTTTACCATTAGGTCCAGTCGTGACCGACTCTGGGGTTGTGGTGCTCATCTCGCGTTATTGGCCGAGGGAGCCAGTGTACAGCTTCCAGGTCATGTGGCCAGCATGGCAAAGCCGCTTCTGGCAAACCAGAGCAGCGCACGGAAACGCCGTTTACCTTCCCACCAGAGCGGTACCTATTTATCTACTTGCAATTTGACATGCTTTCCAACTGCTAGGCTGGCAGGAGCAGGGACCGAGCAACGGGAGCTCACCCCGTCGCGGGGATTCGAACCGCCAACCATCTGATCGGCAAGCCCTAGGCTCTGTGGTTTAACCCACAGCGCCACCCGCATCCCCAACATTGTGGCATACAAGCAGCTAAACACCGAGATTTGCTGATATATCACAATGTCAGAAATGTATCTTGGCGGCTTCTTCCTCGCCAATTTAGGGAAAGAAGCAGCAACTGAGATACGTCCTCCAGCCTCATACCACTCCGACTCGCGTGAGCAAGAGCAAAATGGGGCTGGATAAACTGAGGGGCGGGCAGCTTCGCATGCCCCACAGTTGATCAAGCCCCCCCCAAAAAATCTGGCACACACGAGCCAGAGGGGGTGTGTGCTTTCTTAAACCAGAAGCCAGAGGGATGGGGGGGAGGCGGAGGCAGTCATGCGGCCGGTCTACCTGTTCCTCCTAGTCAGTTGCTCCAGGAGTGACCAACTGAGAGGAAGAGCCCGCCTGCCCATCCCATGAAGGCTGCATATCCGCCACCTCTCAGCTGATCAAGCCCCACACTCTGACTTTCAGGAGCCGGAGGTGGGAGGCTTCCTTAAACCACTCTGCTGGGGGGCAGGCAGACTCTCAGCGGAGCAGTTTAAGGAATCCCTCCCCCCCCCCGCCTCGTGCTAAGATCAGCTGAGAGGCAGTGGGTGCGCAGCCTTTGCACAAGTGGACTTTTTGACCTGCCGATACACTGCAGGTTCCCGGCCAGCGTCAGCAGCACAACGCAGGCAGGCAGGGAGACGGCAGTAGGCACTCTGTGCTGGTGGCGGCTGGGGAGCTGCGATGTATCAGCAGCTGGAGAAGTCTGAAACCGGTATAGTGATCTGAATTTCTTGATTTATCGCCCAGCTCTACTGATGGTACTGCTGCAGAACAGCCATGGCATTTCTTCTCTCTGTGCTCCTCCCAGCGGTCATTCCTCTTCTGGTCACTGCTAGGGATCCACAACCTGCCTGCCTGTCTCCAAACACTGTGGTCATCTGCAAGGGATTCCCACAAGGCAGGGTCTCTCTGCGTGTATTCTTTTCTTCTCCAAATTACCCCCTTCCTCTACCATCACTTCATAACCAGCCCAGATTCCCAGGACTATGTTTACCTCAACCATCTAGTTAGTTTCAATCAGATTTCCTGACCCATCCTCCAAGCATGTCCCCTTTGAAGTAAATCCCAGGGAGTTCAAAGGGGTTTCCTTCCTTCATCAGAATCACATAATCATAGGAGATGAAAGGGATAAAAATGGCGGTGGCTCCCTAGTCAAACCTATGCCCAAAATACAGGGCCAACAACCATTATCTGCCTAGACAACTCAGACCACAGAGTGCATGAGGAGAAAGCAAGGTCAGGGAAGTTGTTCTAGGTGACTACAGCCAGTCAATCCATGCACACTACAGGAGAAGGCAGAACACTTTAATCCGCTTCAATTGCACAAACCTAAATTTTACGGGATGCGCCTGAAGCCCTTCCACGAAACAGTGACAGGCACCCAAAAGATACCTAAGGGTACCGCTGCCATTGCCAGGCAATTTGATTTGGTGAGCATTTCCACTTGTCCTGTGTCCACAAGGCAAGGGTCTGAGCAATTTCCCCCTTGCTCCACTCCTTTCCCAGGGAAAACCCACTCTTTAGTGCTAAATTGGAGCAAACACCAATCCAGAGAAAATCAAAATTGCTGTTTGCTCCAATTGAGCGCTAAAGAGCAGTTCCCCCCAGGTCGGGTAGGGAGCAGCGGTGAGCAACGACCAAGCATAAGTGTGGCTAAGCCCCAAGTTCAGGGATCGAGGGACAGGGAGGTGCCTTCTCCCACTTTTCATCCTCTGCACCATTCATCACCATATGCACCTCTATGTATCACAGGAGTGGGGAGTCTGGAGCCATCCAGATGCCAGCTGTGTGGTGGTTTAGCATCTGGATCTCACATTGCTTTCCGCCAGATAAGTACTGTAGCCACTTTCCCCTTGCAATTTGATTGGTGGTGGTCCAATGCTCACAACCTGAGCCTTAAGGAAACACTTAGCACAGCACCTGGCATTTAGAGGCATACTGCCTGTGACAGTGGGAGCAGAACATAGCCATCAGGTTTAGTAGCCATTGATAACCTTATTGTGCACGAATTTGACTAATCCAGGTTGGTGGCCATCACTCTCAGGAGTGTGTTGACTAAATGGACAATGACCAAATGGGCAACCTGATATTTTTTTGCATGCTTACTTAAAGATGCACCTGTTTGCCCCCTAGACCTTCTGAGGAGGGGTGAAATACATGGTGATAATTTGCTTCTGCTGTCTGATTTATCTGTGATTGTTATCTGTGGTTTATGATTTATCTGTGATTGTTATAAATTTTGCAATACTGCTTGGCTTATTTTGTTTTGGATTTTTATGGTTAATTGTTACTTTAATTTTTACTGTGTGCTACCCTGAGACCCTTGGGCGGAGGGGCAGACTACATATATAGCAGTGGCAAAACTGGTTCCCTCCATATATTGATTTTATTGTTTTCTCTTGTTTGTAAACTGCTTTGAGGCTTTATTTTTTATTTTTTACAGTCAGACGGTGTATACATTTTATGAAATAAATCAGTGTTTCTTATTAGCATTTTACCTTGCCCTTCAACGTGTTGCTGAGGCAGGTAAAGGTAAAGGGACCCCTGACCATCAGGTCCAGTCGTGACCGACTCTGGGGTTGCGCGCTCATCTCGCATTATTGGCCGAGGGAGCCGGCGTATAGCTTCCAGGTCATGTGGCCAGCATGACAAAGCCGCTTCTGGCAAACCAGAGCAGCACATGGAAACGCTGTTTACCTTCCCGCTATAGCGGTTCCTATTTATCTACTTGCATTTTGATGTGCTTTCGAACTGCTAGGTTGGCAGGAGCTGGGACCAAGCAACGGGAGCTCACCCCGTCACAGGGATTCGAACCGCCGACCTTCTAATCAGCAAGCCCTAGGCTCAGTGGTTTAGCCCACAGCGCCACCTGGGTCCCTGTTGCTGAGGCAGATTACAGCCAAAAAATAATATCAGAGTTTATTTTCATGAGGGAACATTTCAGAAAGTGGTAAATTCAAAGGAGCTGGTAGGTATTAGTCCTAATTAGGTGATATATCCCCAAGAGTCAGTCTCTTTCTGTTCTCCCTCCTCATGAGTCCTCCACATATATCTAAGGCAGGGCAGCAGAAGACTGCTCTAGAACGCCTGGACCTCAGTAACCCATGAGAAGTTAGCACCTCAAAAGAAATACCACTCCCAGGCAGATGAGCCTAGCAGATGCAGCAACGGTAATCATAGAATTGTAGAGTTGGAAGGATCAAACCCTGAAAGGGTTTGCGCAACTCATGTGGTTAGCATCGGAATCCCAAAAGCAGGCTTCCTCAACCTCGGCCCTCCAGATGTTTTCGGCCTACAACTCCCACGATCCCTAGCTAACAGGACCAGTGGTCAGGGAAGATGGGAATTGTAGTCTCAAAACATCTGGAGGGCCGAGGTTGAGGAAGCCTGCCCAAAAGGATCCAGGCGCAGAATGCAAAATAAAATTTAGAACGACGTGCTGCTTTTGAGAAGACTGCTTCGTGGATGCTCTGTGGGGCATGATCCCAACGCTGTATTGCGGAAGGAGACCCCGCTTGGGGCTGCCACTTCCATCACCCCCTCCCTCAAGATACACTTCAAACCCAGACTGTCCTCTCCTGGAGGGCACTGTGTCCTATTCACAAAGAATTTCACAGGAGGGCTGCCGATGGAAGCAATAATAATAATAATAATAATAATAATAATAATAATAATAATAATAATATATTATTTCTACCCCGCCCATCTGGCTGGGTTTCCCCAGCCACTCTGGGCGGCTTCCAACAGAAAAATAAAACACAATAATCTATTAAACATTAAAAGCCTCCCTGAACAGGGCTGCCTTCAGATGTCTTCTAAAAGTCTGGTAGTTGTTTTCCTCCTTGACATCTGTTGGGAGGGCATTCCACAGGGCAGGCGCCACCACCGAGAAGGCCCTCTGCCTAGTTCCCTGCAACTTCGCATCTCGCAATGAGGGAACCGCCAGAAGGCCCTCGGTGCTGGACCTCAGTGTCCGGGCAGAATGATGGAGGTGGAGACGCTCCTTCAGGTATACTGGACCGAGGGCTCCTTCAGGTATACTGGACCGAGCAAACATCACGTGTGGAACTGCATATCCACCAAGTTAGATTAGGACCGTGGCAGCGTTAAGGGTTAAAGGCCTTCTTCTTCCAACAGCACAGTCCAAACTAGTTAACACACTGCCAGATATGCAGCAAAACACACACAAAACCGTGCCAGGTTTAATAAGTGAATAACATGCAAGTGTGGGTGGAGTGCAGAGGCTACGGTAAAACCTGGGAGACCAGGTTTCAAATCCTCCCTCAGCCATAAAGCTAACTGGGTCACTCTCTACCAGCCTAATCGCCCTCATAGGGTTGTTATGAAGATGATATGGAGAGATGGAGAGACATGAACACCACCTCGAGCTCCTTTGAGAAAAGGGGGCATATAAATGCAACAATAAGTGAAATGTCTAGTTTTGCCCGAATTCGGTATCGAAGCAGAGGGTTTTCTTGGTTCCATTGCAGCGATTTCATTTTTTTTTATCATCTAGTTTATTACAGAGAGAAGAGAAGCTACTTCACATTGCTACCATTGGTTCCAGTAAAGCAAAACCGGCCTTAACTTAAGGGCAATTTACCATGGCGGCTGATTTAGCCCCACGGACACCAAGAGAACAAAGCCACTTTCAACCACCAATTAATTCCCTTGCAAAAAAAGAACAATTTCTGCTATTGCAGGACTCTGCTCCAAAGAAAATTGTGTTCACCTCATGTTGAAACGAGGGAATATTGATGGGAGGGTCCTTAGCTCACTGGAAGAGTAGGTGTTTGCACATAGATGATCCCTAGGTGACACCCACGCCATAGATTTAAAGCACATGACTTTCCACAAATAATCCTGGGAACCCTAGTTTGTCCGTCAAAGAGTGATAATTCCCAGCACACTTAACAAACAACAGTTCTTGGGATATTGTGGGAGAAGTTATGTGCTTTAAATGTGTGCTATGGGCATGCATTGACATACCCTACAACATTTCTCGAATGAAAATAGGGATGCCCTATTCAATAATAATAATAATAATAATAATAATAATAATAATAATAATAATAATAATAATATGCCACCCATCTGAGTGGGTTGTCCCAGCCACTCTGGGCGGCTTCCAACAGATATAAAAACATAATCAAACATTAAACCTTAAAAAAACTTCCCTGTACAGGGCTGCCTTCAGATATCTTCTAAAAGTTTTATACAGTTGTACAGTACTTTGGTTTTCGAAGAGAATGTGTTCCAGAAGTCCGTTCGACTTCCAAAACGTTCGAAAACCAAGGCGCAGCTTCCGATTCGCACCAGGAGCGTCCTGCAACTAAGCGGAAGCAGCGGAAGCAGCACCGGATGTTCGGCTTCCGAGGCAAAGTTCACAAACCGGAACACCTACTTCCGAGTTTGTGGCATTTGAGCCCCAAATTGTTGGTGGACTAATCTGTTTGAAAAACAAGGTATGACTGTAGTTACTTATCTCCTGGGCTCGGGGGTCGCATAACTCCATACCCTCCAAGATTTCTCCAATGAAAATAGGGATGTCCGAAGGAAAAGCGGGACATTCCGGGATCAAATCAGAAACTGGGATGACTTCTGCAAATCCAGGACTTTCCCTGGAAAACAGGGATACTCGGAAGGTGTACGTTCAGTCCGCCATGTCTCCAGCTCGTGATCAGGTCGGGTAGCAAGCCTTGCCTGAGAGAAACCACCAGTCAGAGCAGACAGCTCTGGGGTTTTTGAGCAATGACTTGACGCAGTGCAAGACACCAGATGTTCAAAAAACCCTCAGTGGTTGTTCCAGGCAGGAGCAGCCACAGAAGGTGGCAATGGTGGGCATTTGTCAGGTCCCCAAGACCGGCAGAGGGACCACCACCCTAACAATACCATCTCCGCTTCACGGGAGATCCAGTGCAGCCTCATTTTGCATTTCACTCTTCTCAGGTCGGAGGCACTGAGCATGTTGTGCCCCAGGACCCACAAAATCTCGGAGCCAGCTCTTAATTAGGTTGAGTTTCAGCAGAGATACTATGATTCAACAACAAGTAATCTGGCACTCCAATGAACCAAGAATGGATCACCATGCTGGTTTATTCTTAAACGTTTGGCCTGCTCACTCAGCTGAGCACTAAGAACGCCTTCCTTGCAGGGTCCAGAGACGCAGAGGAGCTGATCTGCATGGGACAGGAAAAGCTCCCGCTTACCGGTAAATCTTACATCCATTTTGCGCAAGCTGCTATCACTCAGCCTCAATTCCCCATCTTCGACTCAAGAGGTTAAATAATACTAGCCTAGCTTACAGGGTTGTTGTACGGATGCGAAGGGTTATTGGTATTTGAAATGCACAGAATAACCTCTGAAAAGGAGGGAGATGGTTTAGCCAAATGGACCAACCATGCAGACATAATCCTGATGACTAAAATCAGATTTATGAATGGTTTGAGTGGTTTCAACGATTCGTACCATTATTTCAAAATGTGTGTGTGTGTGCAAGGATCCGTCACAGAACCATCTTCTATGTCAGAGCTGGTTAAATGTGCAACTTTTTTAGTGGACTTAAAATGTCCACTAAATGTGGACTTGAAATGTTTTTAGTGATTGCATAAGAGTCCTAATACTTACAAGATAATTATATTTAGTTCACTGAAACAAGCAGCTTCTTTTTAACTTGGAGCACCTAAGGAAAAATCTAAGAATGGAATCGTGGCCATTCAAATGCTACTACAGTACCTTGATGAAGTCCATTGCCACTTCTCTATTTCCCAAAGTTGCACATTTCAGCCTTGAAGGAAGGGGTGTCTGTCTCTAGGCTTTTCTTTAATGTGGAACATGACCTTATTAATGCACCTATTTCCAGCCTGTATTGCTCACAACTTTTCTTTTCTTTTTTAAAAAATCAAACTTCAAACAACTTGCCGTTCCTTTAGAGGGGGAAAAAAAAGAACTGCTCAGTGCTGGTTTTATTTTCCAGTCAATCATTAGTTCCATTTTTAATTAAAATGGCTTGTTATCATCTTAACCCTTTCAGGTCCTCAAACCCCAAACCTTTACTTTGCTGGATCTTTTTTTTTCTTTTTCTTTTTTAAGCCACCCACAAATCTGAATAACAAAGTTGTAAACAGAAGAGCAGGATAGGGGGAAAGAAAATATCTGTAGCCAATAAAATCTGAAAATAGCCCTGAACTGGGATTCTGTCCTCAGCCGAAACCTAAATATTTGTGAATACAGTGGCTGAACAGTCGGTTTTCCTCTGCGTGTTTCTCAATCCTCACTCCAGAAGCTATGGAGGGGTGGGGGAGATATCTCAACACAGAATCAATTTCTCTAGAACAAAACTCCTCTCTTTCAAAATCAAACTGGTGAAACATTTGCAGTCCATCTAATCTTTTTCTGGTGCTGCTGGTTGTGAGGAAATAACAACACACACATAATCACACATCAGGAAATGGAATAGTTTGGTTTTTTCCCAAGTATCCCTTCATGACAAACTAAATACAGATGACAAATACTAGGCAGCTCAGGAGGGCTTGTACCCCTAGACCATCAAATGGACTCTATATAAAAGTTCAGGCAAAAAACATCCTTATTCTATTTTGCTAACCTCCGATCGACTCTCGCTTTTTATTGTGCACAATTGCACACCTCCCCCCCCCAAAAAAAACCCCTTAAACTCCAGGTTCTCCCTGTTGCGTTATTTAGAAAGCTGCAAACGCCCCTTTATAAAAGGAAACGGAGGAGGGAACGGGTGGGTGGTGGAGGGAATAGAAGTAAAATTGCTCCTTACTTTTTCTCCGCTCCTTGAGGTCTCTCTGGGTTTTGGTTTCCACCTGGTCTGACAAAAGATCCCTCTTGCTTCTTCGAGTCAGGGCTCTCTGGGGCCCCTGATCCCGCACAGCAGGGAGATCACCTCCAGCACCGGCGATGCCATCGCTATCCCAGCCTGAGGGGTTTGCAGCGGAGTTTTGAGGAGGAAGGAGAGAGACAAGCAAAGAGAGAGAGAGAGAGAGAGAGAGAGAGAGAGAGAGAGAGAGAGCGCTCCTCTGCTTTACAAGATCCACCCTCTAATTACAGCCTGGGAGCCTTTGAGGACCCGCTAGTATCCAATAAAAGAGGAGGGACTGTGGTGCAGAGGGGATGTAGTCAAACATCTTCAGATTGGGTTTTCCTCCTCCACCACCATCGCCCACCCCTCCTTCCCCCCAGACTTTGGAGGGAGAAAAAAGAGGAGGGGAGCAGGCACACAGAGAGGGATTAAAAAGAGAAGAATGGAGGAAACAAAAGCACAGGGAGGAAGGAAAAGGAGCAAAGGGCAAAAAGTTGGAAATGTAAAGAAGGAAGGTGCTAAGGGGTGAGCGGGGGAGCCCGCCAGTGGCCAAGCAGGACAGGTAGCTAAGAAGGCTACCAGAGGGGTGGCTGTGGGCAGGAGTCCTGCATTGCAGGGGGTTGGACTAGATGACCCTTGGGGTACCCTTCCAACTCTCCAATTACAGTACAGTCATACCTCGGTTTAAGTACGCCCGGGTTTGAGTATTTTCCGTTTAAGTGCTCTGCGGACCTGTCTGGAACGGATTAATCCACTTTCCATTACTTTCAATGGGAAAGTTCGCTTCAGGTTAAGTATGCTTCAGGTTAAGTACAGACTTCCGGAAACAATTGTGTTTGTAAACCGAGGTACCACTATATATGATTCTAAGATTGCAGCTCCAATGACTAATAAACAGATTTATTCATAGTATGTATATTTCTTTCGGTAGATCTTTTTGCCGGTTGGTACCGAAGATGGTTTTAATCTTTTTAAAGTACATCGGATATCCTACACTTCTTCCGTCGTGGAATTTTAAGGCAGTGAACCTCTGATTCCCAGGCAGTCTTCCATTCAGGCACTGCTAAGACCCAAGCATTATTAATATTTATTCAACTTATACACTGCCCTATACCTGGAGGTCTCAGGGCGGTTCACAAGACCACAACATATAAAATCAAACCAAAAGCAGTAACCCAATAACCCCCCCCCCGCCAAAAAAAAGCCACAGCAAGGTAGTTCCATCATTGTGCAATGTTGGGCTCTCAGTCAAAGTTGTACTGCCATTGCACCTGACACTGATTATCTACAACCTTTCTGTATTCCTTACAACAGCCATGTAAGGTAGGCCAGCATTGTTACCCCCTTATTACGGATAACGCCTAATGCCACCCAGTGAGTTCAGGCTGAGGCTTGAACCTAGAACTTCACTCATTGCCTACGTGCTCTTGTAAGGCGACAAATAAATTCCATTCCAAATGCATTTTCAGCCTTTCAAAATGCACATTTTCTTATTCCCCCCCCCTCTTCTGCTCCTTGAGCCCATCGATCTGTTCTGCTGGGTTCGCTCTTAAAAGACAGAGAGCCATCAGAAATCCCTAACTTTAATCCCAGGCATCTTCGGGAAGGACTAGTAAGACTTCTGTGTGGAGAGATGCTGCCAGTCAGAGTAGACAATACTGATCTGAAAGGACAAATGGCCCAACATAGTTTAAGGCAGCTTTTATCATGTTCTCCACTTTGGGACTGAGCGAGCCACTTGGCATAATCAGTAATGCCATAGCAGAAATACAATTGTTGATTGTTGATTGACAAGGATATTCCTCAACCGACTTTTTCCCTTTTTCTTTTCTTTTTTGCCGGCCCTGCTCCTTTGCCAGCAGCTTGATATGGAGACACTTAGCAGGTGAAACTTCACTTGATCTACCTTCTAGGGAAACCTTCGTGATTTCTTGGGCCGTTGTTCAGTGGAAGATTGAGAACAGAAAGTCCCAGGTTCCAGCAAAGCCTCATAGCAAATGTAAATGGTCTGCGAAAAAGCCTCTATGATTTGAAAGTGGAGATACTATATGTACTTTTCTTTCTTTGTTTGTTTCCTTGTTACAGAAGAAAATCTTTAATAATAAAAAACCTTTAAAAAGAAAAGAAAACTTTTAAAAAGAAAAGAAACCCTCTCTAGCCAAACTCTTCCGTGGTCTCGGCCAAGCAAAGTAGAAGGATTATTACTATTATTTTACTGTTAAATTTGTATACCGCCCCTCATCTGAAGATCACAGAAATGCAAAATGAGAGCACAAAATGCATAATAAAGCAAAAACAAGAGTAGAAAGCGGGTTCGTGCGATCTAAATCCGTGTACATTGGGTGGCTGTTTGGAAAAGAAAAGAAAAAAAGTGTGGCAGCACAGGGCCAGTTTAAACGTTGAAAAAGTGTGGCAGCAGGGCCAGTTTAAAAGTTGTCAGCTGCAGCTGCCTGGAGCAGTTGCTACTAATGCTGTTTCGGTTTTACAGTTCCAGGAAGATTTGTCCAAATACTCAGAAGGGAGCTTCCAGGAGGACAGAGGATCTGAAGACAAACAAGACACTCTGGGTATGCCCATCCTAGAGAAAAGGTGTTAAGAGGAAGAGGCAGTGGGTTCAGATAAGAAGAGAGTATTAAGTTAAACATCATATTTCTTCATAGGAAGGCTGAGGAATGTGGTGGAGGGATGCACAGACGGAAGATGCTCAGGGAACTGACTGACTGACTCAGATCAGTTGTAGAGTTTGTACCTGTATATGCAGGTCACATCTGGCGCCATCACGCACGCACGCACGCACACAACACAACACAACACAACACAACACACATGCACATTGTTTTATACCTGGGACTGCACACACACACACACCATGCCCTTAAAGTCCATTTGAAGCACATGCTTTCCACCCAAGAATTCTGGACACTGTCGTTTGCCCTTCCACAGAAGACTTGCAATTTCTAGCAGCCCGTAACAAATGACAGTGCCCAGAATTCTTTGAGGGGGGCAAATGTGCTCTGAACGGGCTTTAAAGGCAGCGTGTATGTAGCCTAGCTCCAGTCTGTGGATCCTGGGGTTCTAGTAAATAGGAATAGATTGATCGATCCTGCAGAGCTGAACTCTGCACAGTGTACAGGGAGATTAGAATTCAAACCAGCCGCTTCTTAGTTCATTGAGTGGTTTGGGGCTAATTGCTATCTCCTAATCTCCACGGCAGGGCTGTTGAACGGCTAAAATGGCAAATGATATTTTTACATTTATGTCCCGTCATTCTTCGAATGATCTCAGAGTGCTGTACATAGTTTATAAAAAGGTAAAGGGACCCCTGACCATTAGGTCCAGTCGTGACCGACGCTGGGGTTGCGGCGCACATCTCGCTTTATTGGCCGAGGGAACCGGCGTACAGCTTCCAGGTCATGTGGCCAGCATGACTAAGCCGCTTCTGGCAAATCAGAGCAGCGCACGGAAATGCTGTTTACCTTCCCACTGGAGCAGTACCTATTTATCTACTTGCACTTTGACGTGCTTTCGAACTGCTAGGTTGGCAGGAGCAGGGACCGAGCAACGGGAGCTCACTCCGTCGCAGGGATTCGAACCGTTGACCTTCCTATCGGCAAGCCCAAGGCTCAGTGGTTTAGACCACAGCATCACCCGCGTCCCCTGTACAGTACATACTTTATAGGACATCCCTATTTCCATTGGAGAAATGTTGGAGGGTATGTCTGTGGGCATTTGTGGAAAGCTCTGAGAAGAGGACTATGCCACTGCAGGTTTTTTTGAAAAGGTCCTGAATACTTCTTTATTTTCTATTGCATTCTCTTAAACTGGCTTTATATGGTTGCTGAATTTATAACATTGCTTTAGTACAGATACTTTGTGAGCCCACGTGCTAAACCCTGTCCCCGGTGCCCACCACACCCCCAAGAGATGAGACATGACAACAATGTATGAGTTTAAATTAGGACACAACTTTATTTAATTTCAGGTGTAGGAAGCTTGGCTTAGGCTTTGGAAGGCATCCCTCTCATACCCGACAGGGTCTGAGGATGTGCAGGGCAATCAGGTCTTGTGGGAGGGGACTGGAAAGCGTGCCCTCCCACTTCACCTAGCCGGGAGTTTGACACTACGTGCCGCCGCTGTAGGGCCAGTGACTCCCACAATAAACCCTTTAACGGCCCCTGCAAACGCCGTCGCATGGGGGTGCATCAATATGCTGGCCCCGACTCACAGATAGACTATAGAATACCGACCAAGGCTTAAAACCGCCAAAGTTGTGACAAAATGCTATGGGGAAGGCGAAACCTGCCAATGCAAGGGAATTCCTTCCCGGTTCTGAGTACAGCAACCATCTTACGACCATAGCAGTGCCTGCTGACCTGTAAAGCAAGAGGTTATCCTGCAAAAGAAGACTATTTTTATATGTAGGGAGGGTTGGGTGGGTGAACCTGGAAGGAAAACAAGTGAGCCTGCCTGGGCTGAGCGGTGTTGCAAACCCCGCCCACCCAAGGAACGGGATGAGTGGATATTATTGGATTTCTGTGCTTTAATTGGGCAGGCTGTGTCTTATGGATGGTTCTGATCCAGGGCAGTCTCGAGCAGGTCGGGCGCCCTGGCGCTGAGGGGCAGAGATCGCTCCGGCGCCCCCGCCCTCGCAGGGCGCAGTATGGTTTCCGCGCGGCTTCACCACGCAGCACCCCACCTACCAGCCCGGCGCCCTGGCGCACCGCACCACCAGGACTCTATCTAGAGCTGGCCCTGTTGTGATCTGTTCTTCATTTTTAGTATTACGGTTTTCTTGCATTTGGGGGCTTACTTTGAGGCTTGAGAGGGTATTTATGCTTAAAAGCAGCTTATACATACAATTTTAAATAAATGCATAGGTCTAAGCAAAGTCCTGGCCAATCAGGGATTCTCCCCAGTGTAAGTCACATCTGCACCGTGCATTTTAAATTAGAGCACGTAGCTTTTGCCAAGGAGTCCTGTAGTTTGTCAAGGGTGCTGGGAATTATAGCTCTATGAGGGGTAAACTACAGTTCCCAGGATTCTTTGCCAACTTGACTCTTCTCACAGTGCAGGTAATAATAATGATTACTCATGGGATGGTAGTAGCATAGCAGCAATAATAATTTCCGTAGTATATTTGGAATGTTTCAGCTGAATTTCCTGGGGGACTGTTCCCTTCTATTTTAACATGAACTGAAAGTCACTTGGATGTTCCTATTCAGAGTTGCCATGTATGAGCAGAATATAATGTTCCTTCCCCTTTCCCCTCCTCTCCCTCTCTTTATGATCACCCTCATCCCCTCTGCCTGACACAGGAGACCTTGCTGTGGAGCCAACGAGCCTTCCCTTTGCTTGTATTTTCTCCTTAGTTAGGAAAAGAAAAAGCCACTAATTAAAGATACAGCAGCTCTTGTGGTCATTTGGAGTCTGCGCTTTGCTAACATTTGGAAGTGTTTAGTTTTTTGTGCATCTGAAGTTGGAGGGGGAGACGGCGGCGGGGAGAGCAGCGATTGGTGGAAGGGAAAAGAAATCAAAGATCACAGTGGCATGCGTTCCTGACCTCAAATTGATTTTCCAGCATGACATTAAAGCCTTAAAAAACACACACCAACAACCATGCACGCGCATACACACACACACACACACACACACACACACACACACACACACACACACAGAACACAGCCAGGAAGGCAAAGATGAGAACTACCCAGCCCAGGGAACACATTGAGAGTCATTTCAGTTGTATCCCCTACCACTGTCCACCCCAGGCTCTTGTTGCCCACTCGACACTTTCCTGGAGAGCTTTGTGGCGTGTTGGGAAAGGAGTTGTTCAACTATTGTGCGTTGTATTTACTCAAAAGCCGAATGAAAGTTTTGTGCTTCGGCCACCGAAGGCAAGATATATTTGAGCTGTATTTTAATCCTGTCCTGCCTACAATGATCCCAGATCTCAGCAGAAAAGACCTACATACACTTTGCCTTCAAAACAATCCTGCAAGGTAGCTTAGGCTGAGCGAGGGTGACTGGCTGAAGGCTACCCAGGACTGAGCAACGATTTGAATTCACGTAGACTAAGGACACACCCACACGGTACCTTTTGAGCACGTGGCTTCCCCCAGAGGATCCTGGGAACCGTAGTTTACCCCTCCCAGAGCTGCAATAGCCCAGTACCCTTAACAAACTATAGTTCCCAGGATACTTTGAGAGAAACCATGTGTGGAAGTGACCGTAGCACAACTCACTGGCCACTGCAATGAACTAGTCATGCTGCCCAAGGGGAAAGTGTGGGAAGAAGTAGTGCTAGGACCTCGTCTTTCCTTTGGGAGAAAAGTTTGCTGCTGTGCTTATTTTGCTACCAATTTTTCCTTTGGAAATGGCTCTTCAGAGGGAAGGCTGCATCTGGGCAGCTGTGCGTTGTGAGAAGAGAGGACTGGGAGGGGAGAGGCAGGGTGCTACTTGCCACCCTTTTATTCATTGATTTATTTGGAGGAGGCATGCTCCACAATAAGCATACAGTGGTACCTCGGTTTAAGTACACAATTGGTTCCGGAAGTCCGTACTTAACCTGAAGCAAACTTTCCCATCGAAAGTAATG
This sequence comes from Zootoca vivipara, assembly GCF_963506605.1. Classification (NCBI taxonomy): domain Eukaryota; kingdom Metazoa; phylum Chordata; class Lepidosauria; order Squamata; family Lacertidae; genus Zootoca; species Zootoca vivipara. The sequence continues at coordinate 112,119,336 of NC_083277.1, forward strand.
GAAAGTGGATTAATCCATTCCAGACGGGTCCGCGGAGTACTCAACCTGAAGCGTACTTAACCCGAAGTATGAGTGTAATTGGTTCTGGAAGTCCGTACTTAACCTGAAGCGTACTTAACCTGAAGCGACCTTTCCCATTGAAAGTAACGGAAAGTGGATTAATCTGTTCCAGATGGGTCTGCAGAGTACTTAAACTGAAAGTACTCAAACCGAAGCGTACTTAAACCGAGGTATGACCGTATTTAAAAGATGCCATTTCTGCAGCAGTTTACAGTGCAATCCTAACCATGTAAATAGACTTGGTTAGGATTACAGCCTAAATATTTGAGACTCTTGAGGAGTCTCTGCTGTGCAACTTTATCCCATTCAATCTGTGTGCTTAGTTCTCCTGTTGTTGGTTGGTGGGGTGGCTTTTATTTTTATTTTTGCCTTGTTTTCATGTGTTGACTCCTCATCTTTTTAAAAATATATATATATATGGTAAGTTCCTCTGTCTGCGACCCCCTTTCTCCAGGAAGGGAGCAGGAGTTAGCATGCAAGTGTGCCCCACAGCTGATGAAGAAATCCACTGGCCTGGACCTGCAACAGAAGGACACTGAAAAGCCATTTCCTTCCATGTTTATAAACAACAATCCTTTCCATAGTTTAAAAAAAATCATTACTGTACCTGTTAAGTAGATACCTTTGGACCATGTAATTTAAAAAATGTTAGGATGCAACTGAGTACATGTTAGCTTTGTTGTTTTTGCTTTCTGCATGAGTCAAAAAGGGCAGAGAGGGTAGGGAGGCGTGGAATTTGAAAACCAGGATGATGGAGCCTCCATTTGGAGTTGCAGGTCTGACTGGGACAAGGGAGAAGTCCCGGAATAAGGCCCCTTCCAGGCTGTTGCTCTTATGTGGTGGAATTCAGTTGCAAATTCAGGTTGCACTGTTCATTTGTTGCATGTCGGTTAAAACCTTCACAGCCAGCATTGTGAAAACCTCTCCGCAAAAAAAAACAAAAAACAAAAACAGGAGGATTGCTCAATAAACAGATTTTCTGTAAGCAGCCTGAGAGACAAAGGCCTCATTTGCATGTCACGGTAAATCATGGCTAATGGTTTTACCGTGATCAAGGAGATCGCTTCCGTTTTGTGTGACGAGGCCGACAGAAATCCCCCCCCCCCAATAACTCACAACAGACACAATATTTTAGGTTTGGGTTTTGGGCATTAATTTTGGCCACAACTTTATTTAAATACAATTATAATTTGAGTGTTGGCTTAGGCTTTTGGTTAACCATTCGTCCTTCTCTGGGAAGGACCATATTCATCTGCCCTGCTTGGGACAGGACTCAGATCATCTGTCCATTTGGCACAGGACTCACAATCTGTCCACTTGGGACAGTACCAGCTCCGACTTCCCCAAGGATATAGGGAAGCCAAGTAAACACCCATGGGGAGAGGAGGTAGCTGTGTCCAGACATTCACCCCTCTTGGCCAATAATTTCCCCCAAGGCTCGTACTCTGTAATTGGCCCACCATCCCCGCCTATGGCGGGGATGTAAAGACTAGAGCGAAAGCCCCAGGATTCCTTTAATGGAATACTTCTATGTGGAGCAACATTAAGAAGTGGGGTGGGCATCTGGGTGCCACATCCCTTCTTCAAGCGAATTCAATAACCAAAAGCCTAACCGCCAACCTAACAAGTTGTGACGATTTGCTAAACAGTAGGCAGAAACCAATCAGCCAAATGGCAAAATTCCTACTGGGCCCCTTCAACAGGCGACCCCATGACAGGCAAAGCAAGGTCAGGCTAAAACCTGCAAGAAAAAAACGGCGGGTGGGAGGGAGATTCAAACACCAATGCAAGAGTGGCTCAAAAGTATTAAATGGGGGCTCTCCTGCCAATCAAATTAAGGGGCCCCTGACCATCAGGTCCAGTCATGTCTGACTCTGGGGTTGCGGCGCTCATCTCGCTCTATAGGCCGAGGGTGCCGGCGTTTGTCCGCAGACAGCTTCCGGGTCATGTGGCCAGCATGACAAAGCTGCTTCTGGCGAACCAGAGCAGCGCACGGAAACGCCGTTTACCTTCCCGCCGGAGCGGTCCCTATTTATCTACTTGCACTTTGATGTGCTTTCGAACTGCTAGGTGGGCAGGAGCTGGGACCGAGCAACGGGAGCTCACCCCGTTGCAGGGTTTCAAACCGCCGACCTTCTGATCAGCAAGCCCTAGACTCTGTGGTTTAACCCACAGCGCCACCTGGGTCCCAATCAAATTATGCCTAGCTAAATAACCACGCCCCCCATTACTCAGCTCCTAAACAAGGCCTAGGTCCCAACCCAAAATCTCAAGGGACTTCTTCTGCCCAGCCCTTCCACAACTCGCTCTATATCTGATAATGTAAAGCGCTTTGCTGCTCTCCTAGTGTGAGCAGGAGAGCAACCAACCACAACAGGGCAGCCACTTGACTTTGGTTTGTCTGGAGTTTTCTGTTTCGGAAGTAGCACTAAGCCAAGGACCATGGTTTGTTGCTCCTGCTAGGGAAGGATTGGAGCAGGAACCACGTGCCCATGTACAACAAACCATCGACTATGGCTTACCCTGGTGGCATGGGAAGGCAGCAGCAAAGTGGTTGCCAGCTGGAAAGATTGAGTTTAGAAGAGCACAGAGCGCAGAAGAGCTGCCGAGCAGCAGTAGCACCTTTGGGGAAAGGAGACCTCGCCATTGCTCTCTCACCTCTTTCCCCATCCACTGATGTAAGGATAAACAGTAAACTGGTTCCTCCATGGGCTTATCTCCCAGCTAATCAGTTTGATCTGCCTTCTCCATCCTGAGGGCAGTACCGAGGGGGAAGGGTGTATGAGCACAGAGCCTTGCTGGTTTAATATGCCCCCCTCCTCCTCCAACATCTGGGGTGGCAGCATCAATCTGGCATGATATAGGCACACGCATAGGAAATATCACATGTGAGTCCACAGAGGAATAGGAAAAGAAGGAAATAAGTTATTAGCCAAAGTCATGTTGCTATTGAAAACCTGTAACTAACAAAAGCGGGATGAGGGCTGGTGGTGGTGTTGGAATGTTGAGAGCAACAAATATTTACAAAGAAAGAAAGAAAGAAAGAAAATAAACTGGACAAAACCGGACTGCATTCACAACATGGGGAGGGGGGGAAGGCATATGGCTGTACTTTATCTTTAAAAAAAAATCCTTCAGTAGCACCTTAAAGACCAACTAAGTTTTTATTTTGGTATGAGTTTTCATGTGCATGCACACTTCGTCAGAAAGCTCATACCAAAATAAAAACTTAGTTGGTCTTTAAGGTGCTACTGAAGGAATTTTTTTATTTTGCTTTGACTCAGACCAACACGGCTACCTACCTTTATCTTTAAAATTATTGTTGCAAAGACTGGTAATGGGAGAATGTTTTTCAAGAAATCAAATTGTTTTCTTCAGTTGCTGCTTGACAAATAAGTCTCCTTTATCGGTTCCAGGGTTTTTGGGTTGTTGTTTTTTAAAAAAAATCAAACTGAGATTGTTGGAATTTGTGTTTATTATTGCAGCAGTAGCAAAGAAAGTAAGTAACAGAAAGGGTATCTTTTGACCAAATGGAATATCATAGACTGGCCTTTCTTTGACTTTGTCCACAGCTGTCCTCCAAAATCTTTGTCTATGCGGACAGGTTTTGAAAATGTATAAAAAATTGTCGACTATTGTTAAGTATGTAGATACAATTTTGAAAGCCAGCGAGAAGCAAGCCTCAGTGAGGAGCCGAAAGACACAGCCCACGATGAATTGTCGACAGAGATCAAGATTTGAACTGCAATTCTCATTGTATTGTGCAACAATATCTGGAGGCGACACCATTGGCTACCCCTGGCATAGTTTATTTCCCAGCCAGTGTGATACAAGGTGGGAGTGGCAGGCTTGCATGTCCAACTGGTGTAACCCAAGGATTTACTGTGGCAGTGCTAAGACTGGAGTACACACACACACACACACACACACACACACACACACACACACTGTACCAGGTTTTCTGGATGGAGTAGCAAAAAAAAAAAAAAAAGACCACCACAATCTGATTGGGACTTAAACATAATCTAATATACCAGTGGCCTCAAAACAGGATACATCTAAAACTCCCAACTTAAGTATTAAAGAACAGTTATGCAAGGTTTGGAAAACTGCTGAAATGGCAAAACTCCCAAAAGGCATCCATATAAGGCAGGAAATGTACCCAATACTTTATAAAAAAATCATTATTAGATTCTGTAAACATCAGAACAAAATGAAGATAATCAATACAATCTTTCCCCAGTATTTAATATCTATGCAGCTTTTCCAAGTCACGTAAGCCGAGTCACATTAACTCTTTATTATTCTTCCCTGCGCAATCATAACTTTGATGTTTTATTTGGTATTCAGTTTTTTCTTATATTTAAGAAAAACAGGCTGAGGATCTGCATTGAGTCCAGAGATTTGGCACTGGTGCAGTAGCTGGGGCAAGGCGGTGCCCTCTTGATGCCTCTCTGCCTCCTCTCCGCCCAGTTACTGCTGGTGTAAAAGGGCCAAACAGTGCTGCTAGGGCAGAAGGCAAGGAGCCCAACAGTAGGTGGCGCCAGAGCCAGTGGTAGGTGCAGCCTGAAGCAACGACAGGCAGAACCAACAAAATGTGTTCCCATCCTCCTCCCTGCTGAGTTATTGAAGGGCAATACCAAAACAACGGAGGAGGAAGCTGAGTAGCAGTGCCAACTGGAATGAATCAATGCATGTGACCGGGTTCAGAATACCAGTGCAAAGTGTATTTATTCATTTAAATTTATTGAAATTTGTTTAAAGTCATTTAAATTTACAAACATTAATCAAGCAAACAAATAAAATAGTTTCCATAAGTTCCCTTGCACTTCCCCCCTCCCCTTTGTGGGTCCTTTTGTTAACTTTTTTTCTCCTGCATCTTCTCTGTTAAAGGTAAAGGGGCCCCTGACCATCAGGTCCAGTCGTGTCCAACTCTGGGGTTGCGGCGCTCATCTCGCTCTATAGGCCGAGGGAGCCAGCGTTTGTCCGCAGACAGCTTCCGGGTCATGTGGCCAGCATGACAAAGCTGCTTCTGGCGAACCAGAGCAGCGCACGGAAACGCCGTTTACCTTCCCGCCGGAGCGGTCCCTATTTATCTACTTGCACTTTGACGTGGTTTCGAACTGCTAGGTTGGCAGGAGCTGGGACCGAGCAATGGGAGCTCACCCCGTTGCAGGGATTCGAACCGCCGACCTTCTGATCAGCAAGCCCTAGACTCTGTGGTTTAACCCACAGCGCCACCTGGGTTCCACCTGGATCTTCTCTGTTAATCCAATTCTATTAAATCTCCAATAAAACCATAGTCCAACATGTAAAGGCAAGCGCCATTCCAGTCCTACTAATAATTTCATATAATAAATTATATAATTCCCCCATTCCTTATTGAAATTTTGGTCTACCTGATTCCTAATTCTTCTGGTCAGTTTTGCCATTTCTGCAAGTCCATCAATAGTGCCCAGGTAGCAGTGGTCACTGTCACAGTGGCCGGAGTGGACTACTTCAGAGTAACGACGCTACGCAGCTCTGCATTTTATTCTTTTATTGGTGCTGCGTATTTACAGTGCTCAAGTCATTGCTATTTACACGGAGCGATGTTGTCAGTCGGTTTCAGAACCTCCTAATGGCTTTTGGCGCGTCTTTCTCCAACACAAAAGCTTTGGCAGACCCATCCTCTTGCCCCTCCTCTTCCTGCGTAATTCTGGAGTTGGGGGGATGGGTCTTCCCCCCTTACTTGCCCCTTCCTGTCCCACCTGGGACCCTGGCTCCTCTACCTTGCCTGAGCCTCGGACACGACTTCCTGCTTCCCCACTGGAATCGGAACTCTCCCTGCTTTCCCCTTTGCTCGGGGACGGGCTTGAACTCAGGAGGGGAGGGACTTCGCGATATCCCCTGTCCCTCACATCCACCCCCCTCCCAAGCTCTCCTTCACCCCTCCCCAGGCCCCCCCCATGTGTCGGTGACGACTGGAAGCCTAAAAACTCGGTGCTCTCCGAGCCCGTTGGTGTGAACACCTCCCCCCAGTCCTGCGAGCCCCCCCCTTCCGCCTGGGAGGACGGGAATCCCAAAAAGTCCGTGGCGTCAGAGCTGGTGGGGGTAAAAATGTTTTGCCAATCTGCTCCTTCCTCTGACTGGGTGGATCTTGGCGACACCCATACCTCATCCTCTGGTTCCTCAAACTCCGCTTCCCAGCGCCATGGTGAGCTGTTCTCCCGTGCCTCCTCCTCCTCCCCCTCCCTTTCCATGTGCCAGGGCTTGGGTCTGTGGGGAAAGAGGGCGTGAAATTCTTCCACCAAGAATTCCTCCTGTATCTGAGTGGCGGGAACCCATTCATTCTGGGACGGTGGAGCATCCTCCCATGCCATGAGGTACTCCAGGCCCCCCACCCCCCACCTTGAATCCAGGATGGCCGTGGCCTCATTGAGTTGCTCCCTGCTTTCCCTCTCCCCCCCTCCCTCGGGGGTTTGTTCGCTGTCTCTGAGCCTGCTGCTTTCCCTGTACGGCGACAGCAGCGATCTATGAAACACTGGATGCACCCTCATGTCCTCTGGCAGTGCCAGCCTGTATGCCACCGGGTTGACCTGTTGCGTGACCGTGAAGGGGCCCAGCCATTTGGGTGCCAGCTTTTTGCACCTCCCTCTGGTGGGAAGGCCCTCCGAGGACAACCACACCTTGTCCCCCACCCTGATGACCTCCCCTTGTCGCCTGTGGCGATCTGCCCCCTTTTTGTACGCTTCCTTGGCCCTCTCCAAGTGTTCTCTGAGCTGCTGGTGCACCGTCTCCAGTTCCTCTGCCCAATCCTCAGCCTGTGGGCCCTCCTCCTCCTCCTCCCTCTCCCTCTCTGGGAAAGATCTGAGGTCGCGCCCGTAATTGGCTTTAAAGGGCGACACCCCTGTGGAGACGTGCACTGCATTGTTGTAGGCAAATTCTGCTAGTGGCAAGCGATCCACCCAGTCCGTTTGCCGCTGGCTGACGTAGCATCTCAGGTACTGCTGCAGAATGGCGTTGACCCTCTCCGCTTGTCCGTTGGTCTGCGGGTGTCTAGCCGTCGACAAGCTGACCTCCACCTGCAGGAGGTTCATGAGCCGCCGCCAGAACCTGGAAACAAATTGGCGGCCACGATCCGAAATAACCCTTAAAGGTAATCCATGCAGTCTGAAAATGTGATCAACAAACAGTTTGGCTGTCTCTTCTGCCGAGACTGCCCTGGCACACGGTATAAAGTGACACATTTTGGACATGAGGTCCACCACCACCAACACTGCAGTCTTACCCCTGGACGAAGGCAGATCTGTGATGAAGTCCATGGACACCACTTCCCACGGCCTGTGTGGTGTGGCTAAGGGCTCCAGCAACCCTGGTGGCGCTGCTCTGACCACCTTCGCCCGCTGGCAGGTGGTACAGCCCCTTACATAGTCTCGAACATCTTCCCTCACCCCTGGCCACCAGAAGTGTCTCATGACTAGGTGAGTGGTCTTGTCCCTTCCAAAATGCCCCGCTGTAGGGTTGTCGTGCATCTGCTTGAGGACCGTACGTCGAAGCTGGGTGGTGGGTAGGTACAGCGCACCCTTGTAGAAAAGCAGCCCTCTGCGTTCTGCAAAGTCTTTTGCCTGCTCCCTCCCCCCTCTCAGTTCTCTGAAGATGCGGTTGGCAAATTCATCCGCTGCCGTCAGTGCTGTGAGTTCTGCCTCGCTCACCACTGCTGCTCCGCAGGACCATGCCGACGGGGGGAAAATGTGCCTTGGGGCTGGTGGCGCCTCCTCCTCCATGTACTCTGGCTTGCGGGAGAGGGCATCCGCCCTGACATTCTGCTCTCCTGGGATGTAGTGTATGGAGAAGTTGAAGTTCGAGAAGAACTCCGCCCACCGTATCTGCCGCTGGTTGAGCACCCTGGCAGTTCTCCAGAACTCCAGGTTCTTGTGGTCTGTGCACACCTGGATGGGGTGCTTGGCGCCCACCAGGAAGTGTCTCCAGTGCTGGAACGCCGCGTGGATCGCAAGAAGTTCCCGATCAAAAACTGTGTAGTTTCGCTCGGGCTGGGTCAACTTCCTGGAGAAGAAGGCACAGGGTCTCCACTCTCTGTTGGCGTCCAGTTGCAACAAAATGGCGCCCACAGCCTTATCAGAAGCATCTGTTTCAATGCGTAGGGGCGCGTCCTGAACCACGTGGAACAGGTTCTGGTCTGAGGCGAACACCCTCTTGAGGCTTTCGAACGCTGCTTGCGCCTCTGGTGTCCACCTGAACTTCTGCTTGCCTCTCAGGCAGTCAGTGATGGGAGCCGTAACTCGAGAGAAGTTCTTGATGAACTTCCTGTAGAAGTTGGCAAAGCCTAGTAGGCGTTGGGCATCTTTGCGCGTCCTGGGGCTGTGCCAGTCCAGGATGGTCTGCACCTTGTCCTTGTCCATTGCCAGCCCCTTGTCTGACAGCTTGTAGCCCAGGAAGTCCACCTCCTTGGTGTGAAACTTGCACTTCTCCAGCTTCACATACAGGTGGTTCTCCTTCAGGCGCTGTAACACCTCCCTGACGTCCTTCACGTGCTGCACTGGGTCGTTGGAGTAAATAAGGATGTCATCCAGAAAGACCAAGCATTTCCTGAAGAGTAGGGACCCCAGGACGTGGTGCATGAAGGCCTGGAAGCATGCTGAGCCCCCTTGCAACCCGAAGGGCATCACCAGATATTCAAAAGAGCCCAGAGGCGTGAACATCGTGGTTTTCCACTCATCGCCTTCCCGGATCCTGATCAAGTTGTACGCCCCCCTCAGGTCTAGCTTGGTGAAAATCTTGCCTCTGCGTGCCGCTGTCAGGAGATCATCCACTCTGGGCATGGGGAAAGCCACTGGCTCTGTCACCGAATTCAGCCGTCTAAAATCCACCACAAGACGGCGCTGTTGCGTGTCTTTCTTGTCCACCCAGAAGACCGGGCTGCCCCCTGCTGCCTTGCTTTCTCTGATGAACCCCCGCTTGAGGTTCTTGTCGATAAAAGCGCGCAGATCCTCCAGTTCCTGGTCTGACATGGCGTACAGCTTGGCTGGGGGTATAGTTGCCCCAGGCACCAGGTTGATCTGGCAGTCAAAAGGCCTGTGTGGGGGCAGGTGGTCGGACTCCGCTTCACTGAAGACCTCCTGCAGGTCCCAGTATGGTTTGGGTATCGCCTCACCCCCTTTGACGTGCATGGTGGCCACCGTGGCTATCGGAGGCCCCTCCCCTGGTTGGTGCTGCATGCAATGTTCCAGGCAAAAGTCCGATCCAAAAGTGATGCATCTCTGATGCCAACTTATGGAGGGGTCGTGGCGCGCCAGCCAGCTCATGCCCAAAACGATTGGGGGGTCTGAGATGGTGGTGACGTTGAATGCCAGTGTCTCTGAGTGCCTTCCAACCGTCATTCTCATGGGGGGGGTTTGATGAGTGATGGCCCCTCCCAGCAGCTCTCTGCCGTCAATGGTTGCCACGTGCAGAGGAAAATCCAGCTGCAGAAGCTGGATCTGGTGCTCTTCTGCAAAGTTTCTCGAGAAGAAGTTGGCTGAGGCACCACTGTCAATTAGGGCGAGGACCGTCAATGGATAGCCATTTGGGAGCGTGAGCGTCACTTCTAGAACCACTCCTGCTCTGGGAGGGGTGGGCTGGCTCTGCTCCTCTCTGTGCGGGTGGGTGGGCTGGGGCTGTTGTCTGCTGACTGTGCCTGGCTGCCGCCCCTTGTCTCCTGCAGCCAGGCTTTCCCGTTTCCCTGCTGTGGTGCTGCGTCAGTGGGGGAGGGCACAACCGTTCCCGCCTTTCCTTGCCACTCCCTGCGATGTGGGCAGTCTCTGACGAGATGCTGGGGGGAGTTGCAGAGAAAGCAATTCCCACCCCTTCCCTCCTTGCGTCTTGGCGCCGCTGGGGTTTGAAAAGCCCGCGCGCGCGCGCTATCAATCTGCATGGGTTCCTGGTCCTGACTGGCCCCAGGCGTGGCTTGAAAGGGTTGTTGAGGGAGTGGCTTCTCCTGCGACCGTGGGAACCAAGCCCGCTTTGCGCGCGTTGCTTGCTTGTCGCTCCATCTGGATTCCTGCCTCACCCCCACCGCCAGAGCCGCTTTGCTCAGTTGATCCATATTACTGGGCTTTGGACCTCTCGAGAGCTCATCCTTCACCTCCTCATGCAACCCCAAGTAAAACGCCGCTTGCATTGGGGCAGACTCCAGATCCCACCCCAATCTGTGCACCAGCATGGTGAATTTCGCCCAATACGCGCGAACTGTCATATTTCCTTGGCGTAAATTATGAAGTTCCTCCTTAGTCTGGTCCATATGACTATCGGACGAATACATCGTTTTCAAACCTTCTAGAAATAGTTTGACATTCTTCATGCAAGGATTCCTTGTTGCAATTAACGGTCTTAGCCACTCCCTGGCCGCCCCTGTAAGGTGCTCCACAATAAACGCTACTCTGTGCTCATCATCAGGGAACTCATCGTGGTGCAGCTCAAGAGCATACACAATCTCAGTCTCAAAGCCCTGAAACTCCTTCGGGTCTCCATTGAACTTGCTTACTAGGGTCCCGGCTCTCCTTCCTGGCAGCACTTGGACTTGGGGTGCCCCTCCCGCCTTGTTTTTCTCTGCATCCAGCTTGTTTTGGAGGTCTACCGCCACCGCCCTTAAATGCTGCTCTTTTTCCTGGAGCTCTCTCACCTGTTCCGCAAGTTGTAGCCGGTCGTCCTGGACCTTCTTAGTCTCCTCTTTAGCTGCCTTCAATTCTCCCTGCGCCTGCAGCGACAGCTGTTGCAGTTCTAGCTGGGCTTGCTCAGCGATCTGCCGCCACTTCTCCGCCTCTGACACGCTCATCCCGGCAACTCCAAAGTAGCCCAAAAATGATTAGGAGGTTGCTGTCACAGTGGCCGGAGTGGACTACTTCAGAGTAACGACGCTACGCAGCTCTGCATTTTATTCTTTTATTGGTGCTGCGTATTTACAGTGCTCAAGTCATTGCTATTTACACGGAGCGATGTTGTCAGTCGGTTTCAGAACCTCCTAATGGCTTTTGGCGCGTCTTTCTCCAACACAAAAGCTTTGGCAGACCCATCCTCTTGCCCCTCCTCTTCCTGCGTAATTCTGGAGTTGGGGGGATGGGTCTTCCCCCCTTACTTGCCCCTTCCTGTCCCACCTGGGACCCTGGCTCCTCTACCTTGCCTGAGCCTCGGACACGACTTCCTGCTTCCCCACTGGAATCGGAACTCTCCCTGCTTTCCCCTTTGCTCGGGGACGGGCTTGAACTCAGGAGGGGAGGGACTTCGCGATATCCCCTGTCCCTCACAGTCACATACATGAAAAGTCTCTTCTGGTCACTTGGAATTTCAGCACCTACAATTCCTAGAAGAAAGGCTTCCAGGTTTTTTTTTAATAGAAAAGGTTGTCTTAAACACCCCCCCCCCGTTCATTGTATATCATCTCCCAAAATTCTTTTACTACTTTACAAGTCCACCACTTAATGGTGGAGGGTGCCCTCTTTTTCCTTACATTTCCAACATGTATTTGATCTTGCTTTATACATTTTAGCTAATTTTGCTAGGGGTTAAATACTCTGGTTCGCCAGAAGTGGCTTTGTCATGCTGGCCACATGACCTGGAAGCTATACGCCGGCTCCCTCGGCCAATAATGCGAGATGAGCGTGCAACCCCAGAGTCGGTCACGACTGGACCTAATGGTCAGGGGTCCCTTTACCTTTAGGTGTGATCTAGGCGTCTTTCCAATAATCTGGCACCCTCCCTGTGTTTAATATCTCATCCATTACATCTTTTAATGGTTGTGCCAGAATACCAGTGCAAAGTTTAGAGGTGGTAAAAGGTAAAGGTAAAGGGACCCCTGACCATTAGGTCCAGTCGTGACCGACTCTGGGATTGCGGCGCTCATCTTGCGTTGTTAGTGGCCTAGAGAGCTGGTGTACAGCTTCCAGGTCATGTTGCCAGCATGACAAAGCCGCTTCTGGCGAACCAGAGCAGCACATGGAAATGCCGTTTACCTTCCCGCTGTAGCGGTTCCTATTTATCTACTTGCACTTTGACGTGCTTTCGAACTGCTAGGTTGGCAGGAGCTGGGACCGAGCAACGGGAGCTCACCCCGTCGCGGGGATTCGAACCGCCGACCTTCTGATCAGCAAGCCCTAGGCTCAGTGGTTTATGTAACTACTATTACTGTACCAGCTTTGGGAAACATGTGTTTGTGTGCGTGTACATGTACATGTGCCTCCACTTGACGCTGAGCAGGGCTACAGAAGCCCTGTTTCGAAATACCCTCTAGGTAGCAGAACAGATTTCCCACAGACCCACTTTGTGTACTCCTTGGCAACCGTCCACCTTTGATATGACTCTTCAGGCATCTCTGTGGCATACCATGGTGCAATAGGCCCATTTTCTCAATGGATCAAGCAAAGCATGGGACCAGTTTGTCTCTGGTTCTGAGTCATTATTGGAGCTAAATTGTTACTTTGAAAGAATGGGCACAGCAAAGATGGAAAGTTAAATGGGTGTGATATAAGGAGATTTGCAGGTGCTGATCTTCTTGAAGCTCTAGTTATCTCCCGCTTGGACTACTGCAATGCGCTCTACGTGGGGCTACCCTTGAAGGTGACTCGGAAACTACAACTAATCCAGAATGCGGCAGCTAGACTGGTGATTGGGAGCGGCCGCCAAGACCACATAACGCTGGTCTTGAAAGATCTACATTGGCTCCCAGTACGTTTCCGAGCACAATTCAAAGTGTTGGTGCTTACCTTTTAAGCCCTAAATGGCCTCGGTCCAGTATACCTGAAGGAGCGTCTCCACCTCCATCATTCTGCCCGGACACTGAGGTCCAGCACCGAGGGCCTTCTGGCGGTTCCCTCATTGCGAGATGCCAAGTTGCAGGGAACTAGGCAGAGGGCCTTCTCGGTTGGTGGCGCCTGCCCTGTGGAACGCCCTCCCAACAGATGTCAAAGAGGAAAACAACTACCAGACTTTTAGAAGACATCTGAAGGCAGCCCTGTTCAGGGAGGCTTTTAATGTTTAATAGATTATTGTGTTTTATTTTTCTGTTGGAAGCCGCCCAGAGTGGCTGGGGAAACCCAGCCAGATGGGCGGGGTATAAATAATAAATTATTATTATTATTATTATTATTATTATTATTATTATCATCACCCAACCCTTCTCCTCTATATTTCTAGCTGCACCCTTGGAGTGCAAACCAAACTTTGATAATGGTAGATCCATCCAGGCAAGATAATACAGACATGCTTACTCTGCACATGGCTTGAAAGTGTAACTCTTCAGGTTGTAAAATAAAAAAATTCCTTCAGTAGCACCTTAAAGACCAACTAAGTTTTTATTTTGGTATGAGCTTTCGTGTGCATGCACACTTCTTCAGATATCTTCAGGTTGTGTCCTCAGGAGTTGAAAACCCACAGACTCCTTTACTTCCTGCTGCAACATATGCCAGGAACCTCAATTGGATGTCATTGTTTGCTGTGGGGCCCTTCTACTCAAACACTCCCCTTTCCATGCCTTCCTTCATTGTGCTAGCGCCATGGAAACAAGGTCCTGGATGAGGAAAATCCATCCTGCTCGCAGGTTCCTGGTTTTGGAGGTAGAAGACAAAGGGCTCCACAGGTGAGATAGGCCTTGGGCAAAAATGCATGACAAAGACACATTCCTGCTTAACAAAAGGATGGATGGGAGGTTGGGGGGCAGAGCAGCTAATAAAGGAATATCTCCCAAATAGCCAAGGGCATTTTGAGGAACTTGCAGAGGATGCTGGTGGTGTGAAAAAAGTTCTTATTCATTTCTAAAGTCAGGATTGCTCCCTGAGGTAAAAACATTTCAGCAAGAAGACAGGCCATGCATCATAGGGTAAAAGAAAAGAAAAAGAGGACACAGGTTTGAATATTTTAATTTATATGCATAGACGCAATTTTAAGAAATGCATCTCACTTATAGCGAGGAAGACTGTGCAGGTGAACTGTGTGGCTGGTCAGTTTGCTGTCCAGCTGCTAAGTTACTGTTCATGGGCAACTTCAAGGCCTCTCCTGCCTTGTGGTCCTGGACTGGGCAGCCTTGCAATTAGAAGTCTTCGTCAAACAGAGGACTGACATCCTTTCAAACAGGGGACTGAGCTCTCTGTAAAATAGTATGGCCACTTTAAAGGGGCGCAATCAGAACAATTTAGCTTGGGCTAGTTACACCTTAGGGATGCGGGTGGCGCTGTGGGTTAAACCACAGAGCCCAGGGCTTGCCGCTCAGAAGGTCGGCGGTTCGAATCCCCGCGACGGGGGGAGCTCCCGTTGCTCGGTCCCAGCTCCTGCCCACCAAGCAGTTAGAAAGCACACCAAAGTGCAAGTAGATAAATAGGGACCGCTCCGGCGGGGAAGGTAAACGGCATTTCTGTGCACTGCTCTGGTTCGCCAGAAGCGGCTTTGTCATGCTGGCCACATGACCCGGAAGCTGTCTGCAGACAAACGCCGGCTCCCTCAGCCAGTAAAGCAAGATGAGCGCCGCAACCCCAGAGTCGTCTGCAACTGGACCTAGCGGTCAGGGGCCCCTTTACCTTTAGTTATATCTTAATGCCCTTTAACCATTGCACCCTGCTTATGGTTTGACTGATTAAATCAAGTAGCAGAAGCTGGGTTTCTCTCTCTCTCTCTCTCTCTCTCTCACACACACACACACACCAAGCAGTAACTAATAAAAACAACAGGCATCCACGTTCCCTTCCTAAGCTAGAGAAAGGGTTACACAGCTTCTCTCTCTGCCATGTGAATTATCACACAAATGGGCTCATTGCACAAGGGCCTGTAGGTTTGACGCTCCCACATCTCACCTGAGGCAATGGGGAAGGGTGCTCCCAAACCTCTGCCACAAGGAGGAAAACAGTTGTTACCTCAGAGTTGCTACCACTCAAGAGTAGGCCAGTCATAGAAGCAAACTCCTAGGGGCCGAGACCCATAAAATATTGAGGGGGCCAGGCACCCTCAAAGTTGATGGGCATTGCCATTCAAATGATGTGTAAGCACCTCACCTTGTGATCGATTATGCAAGGAGGGGCTTACCTGGGTCCCACAATATTTTATTCAAGCTTAGAAGAATGGCAGATGAAGATGGTGGAATATGCAGAATTGGCGGAACTGACCGGGAAAATCCGAAACCAGTGTGATCACGCTTTCCAAAAAGACTGGGGGAAATTCGTACAATATCTGAAGGACAATTGCAAACAATTAACAACACTAGCAGGGTTGATTTAAGAAGACTTGTATATGATTTATATTTATTTTAAAAGGTGATAATTGGAATGATTGAAAGATAAACAGGAAGAGGTACAAATGCTATGACTTAGAAAGGAATTATGAAAACCATGAGGTGGGAGGCAGGGAAGTTGATCAGCTCATGAGAGCAAAATTAATGTGAATAATAAGGGTGTATTTAAATATTGTGAAATGAAAACTTAATAAAAAATATTATAAAAGAAACAATATTTCATTCAAGCTGGCACCCCTGAGGCCAGTAGCTGTTGTGTATGCTAAAAGGTTAAGTTGGTGCTGTTTGGCCTCAGGCTCCTGCAGTTTTTCCAATTGTAGCTACCGTGTGGTTTCCCCCTCAGTCTAGTTATGTTGCTATAAAATAAGAGTGTGTTGAAGGACTAGCTATATGGCTCTCACAATAAAATGGGGTTTTATTCCTGGCGGTGGGGGGCACCGGTACAGCTCCTTGCCAAGGGCGTAAGGGCCCCTAGGTACAACTCTGCCAATGAGACCTCGAGGCCCTTATCCTCCATAAGCCCCCTAGCCCCTCTTGCCATCCCCTCCACCTAGAACTTCAGCCAAGATGGCCGCCACCAACAACGATCCCTATGGGACCCTTTGGTCCATTCAGAGTTTTGCGGTCACCCGACCAAAGGGAGTGAGCTGAGGAGAAATGAAAGGGTTATAAATAAACACGGCATTTAGGTCCTTTGGCTGATTACAGGGCAGAGCTGCAGTCTGGCTGTGCAGGAAACTTGCTCTCTTATTTTAGCATCTTGTGTTTTGGGTGACCCGACTCCCAGGGCCACGAGCGAAGCCAATCTCAGTTATCTCGATACTGTTGTTCCATGTCAGTAAAGAGATATTTGGAACTTTTTATTCTGCGTTCATGATTAATTGTGCTCATGAAAGGTACTGAAGCGGTTATATGTGACCCCACTCTCTTTTTTATTGTTGTATTTTTCAATTTTACAAACATCAAATAAAAGCAGGAAACAATACACATATCCCCTTTGACTTCCCTCCCCCCTTTTGTGGATCCTTACGTTATAATTCCCCCCCCCCTACATCGCTGTTAGAATTCCAGTTTTTAACTATTCCTTAGTTTGAAATTTTAACTACATATTTTAAATCAATCCTGCTAATGAATTTAGTTGTTTACAGTAATTTTTCAAATAGATCATATACTTTCTCCATTCTTTATTAAAAATGGATTCTTCCTGGTTTCTAATTCTTCCCATACGTTTTGCCATTTTGGCATAGTCCAGTTTTTTCATCTGCCATTCTTCCTGACTCTATCTTCCTTCCATCTCTGGGCTAACAACATCCGGGCAGCTGTGGTCACGTACATAAACAGGTGTTTTTTTCTGGTTCTTCGGTATCTCAGCACCTAATATTCCTAAAAGAAAAGCTTCTGGTTTCTTCTCACTCTCAGCATATTTCAGGGCGGAGAAGCAGCTTTATTTCTGGTCAATATGTCTCTTGTAACTTCCTGCTGAAATCCTCTAAGTTTTATGCCCCGAATGCTCCGCTTTATTTTCTGTCTTGCTTTTGTTGCACTGTAGCCCCTGCAGACAACGTAGCTTTAGGGTAGCATTGCAGAACAACTAATACCAAGGCTGAATGATGTATGGAGAGTTCAGTCTAAATCCATCACTATTATTGCTTCAATGACATGTTGCTAATACAGTGGTATACCTCGGTTTATGAACACAATTGGTTCCAGAAGTCTGTTCATAAACTGAAGCGTTCATAAACTGAAGCGAACTTTCCCATTGAAAGTAATGGAAAGTGGATTAATCTGTTCCAGACGGTCCGCGGAGTACTTAAACTGAAGTGTTCATAAACTGAAGCGAACTTTCCCATTGAAAGTAATGGAAAGTGGATTAATCCGTTCCAGACGGATCCACGGAGTACTCAACCTGGAGCGTACTTAACCCGAAGCATGGGTGTAATTGGTTCCGGAAGTCTGTTCATAAACTGAAGCGTTCATAAACTGAAGCAAACTTTCCCATTGAAAGTAATGGAAAGTGAATTAATCCGTTCCAGATGGGTCCGCGGCGTTCGTAAACCGAAAATTCATAAACCGAGGTGTTCCTAAACCGAGGTTCCACCGTACATCCATATACACAAACAGTCTGGAGGGGGCCAGGGATTTCCTCTGAAGCCGGTTCCTGGGGTTCTTTCTCCACCCTCTCTCTTTCTTCCAAAGCCCTGCATATGTCACAAGACAAAAGAGAAAGTATCTGGTCATAGGATGAATGGAAACGTGGCCAGATGTGACAACAGTGAAGAATATGTCTGGAACCAATAGAGGCAAAGAGAGTAACGGTCTGGCAGTCTCCAAAACGGAGGTGTCATTCACAGGATGAGGTTACCAGATGCCCCTCATAAGAAGAGCGCTGTGGGGTCAGGCTGAAAGCTCATCCAGTCTCGGCATCCTATTTCTCACAGTGGCCAACCAGATGCCCCTATGGGAAGCTCGCAAGCAAGGCAGCAGTCGCCCCACTTGTGATTTCATTTTGAAAGGCAGGCTGCTGCTTCCAAGCCATAGCATGCCTGTACAATATGAGTTTTAAAAATTGTTTCTAAATTGTATTTTAAGCTGGTGGTAACCCACCCTAGCACCTAAGGGCGAAAAGCAGGTTGTCAACAACAACAACAACAACGGGTGCCCTTTATTGCCAGACCTAGCTGTATTCCTCACAGCAGCCACCAAGAGAAATGAAGTTACATTCACAAGTGATGTTTAAATGTATTGTTGCATTTTTCCTCTGCCTTAAATTTCTTAAAGCGGCACATTTTTGAAAGGGTAAAATGTAGACATTCAGTCAAAAAAATAACGATTCTCCTCTGCTTTTGGGACAACAGCCCCATTCTGGAATCAAAAGCTTTCTATGCATCGACGTTCTAAATTTCAACAGAGTTGGGCAGGTAGGCCTACAAGAAACAGGCCAAAGGCAGCAGCAAGCAGTATCAGAGGTCAAAGTCAGGCCAAAGGTCATTCCCAAAGGAACCAACTGCAAGGGACTAACACAAGGATGAACGGGGGGGGGGGGTCGTATCCTGAGCAGCAATGGGCAGGCGAGGCTGTACACACATTTTCAGAGCTATTTCCCCTCTTTTTAATAAAGTGGCTCTAGGCCCGTTTCGGCGAGGGGATGACTAGAAAAGCATAATTAAGAAACAAAAGGGCGTGCACATCTGGTGAATGAGCTTTCAGGTCCCTTCAGGGATAAGGAAGAGGGTATTTATTCCCAGGTTCAGATGAAACCATGTCAAAACCCCATCCTCTTCGGAATTTCAAATGGTGCAGGGATAAACTATTTGTATGAAGAAGTGTGCATGCACACGAAAGCTCATACCAAAATAAAAACTTAGTTGGTCTTTAAGGTGCTGCTGGAAGGAATTTTTTTTATTTTGTATGTATTGCAGCAGCTTTCATTAAAACTTTACATCTGTGCAAAGCTCTGTCCAGACAGGGGGTGTTTGTGTTTTTATTGCACATCTTGTCGACTGGGACTTGATTCAGAGTGGTAAGTGACGCTGCTTCTCTGGAGTCCCCGGAAGAATTGCCCAAGCTTCTGCTCTGCCATAGCTTGTGAGGGTAGAGAATACTAGAGCAAGAATTGGATCACAGCTACTCCATTTAAATCAAATGGCTTGCCCCAAAGAATCTTGGGAACTGTTGCTTACACCTCACAGAGCTACAATTCCCCGGCACCCTTAGCAGACTACAATACATTTCTGCCATTGGTTTTCTGCAGTTTCATAAAACTCAGTGAATCTCCTTTATTACAGATGCCCGAATCACCTCTGAGAAGTCCCTTATTTTTCCAAAATGTGGCATTTCAGCCCATGCATGGGATGTGCATATCTGACATGCCCTAATTCTGTCCGCTTTTTCAAATGTGACTCTCTGGTTTCAACCATGAATAGACTTTTCTTCCTCCCTCTTTGTCAATTTCCGGTCTCTCCAGGGGAGGCAAGGACTGTGGAGGGTACATCTTTGGGTGGTAGGGGGCTGGAGGGGGGGGGACGCAGGGTGGCGCGGGAAGGGAATATAATTGAAGGGAGTGTTCTGTGCGGGGTATACTTTGTAAATTAGATTTCTAGTGGAATCCAATTTGGAGCAGACAGCGCCGGGTTGACAGCTACTAACTCGATTACCTGCACCTTCTAATGTTCATTCTGTGGGAATTGCCAGCCAGCTCAGCTTGCAAGGCGGATGGGTTTGATTTAGCAATGGCTTCGGTGGGGCATTTGCAGATTTGGGGAGGGGAACAAGCCCTGCTATGAAGTGAAGCCATTGCGTTTCCCTCACTCTCGACTTGAGATGCTCAAGGCAATTGAAAGGAGCATGGGCGGCACCGCTTGGGAAGCCACACTACTTCCTCAGAATGCATAGCTGCCATGCCATGCCTCTTCTGTCAGGGCTGGGCCCAAGTCTGCCTGATCTGGGGTTTTATGCATGTCCGCCCCTGAAGATGAAGGGCAACCACTGGTCTTCAAGCCCAGGAGCCTGGACAGCTCACTTAGAGCAGGGATCCCCAAACTAAGGCCCCGGGGGCCGGATGCGGCCGAATCATCTTCTCAATCTGGCCTGCGGACAGTCCAGGAATCAGCATGTTTTTACATGAGTAGAATGTGTCTTTTTATTTAAAATGCAGCTCTCGGTTATTTGTGGGGCCTGCCTGGTGTTTTTACATGAGTAGAATGTGTCCTTTTATTTAAAATGCATATCTGGGTTATTTGTGGGGCATAGGAATTCGTTCATATATTTTTTTCCAAAATATAGTCTGGCCCCCCACAAAGTCTAAGGGACAGTGGACCGACCCCCTGCTGAAAAAGTTTGCTGACCCCTGACTTAGAGTGTGGTGCTGATAACATCAATGTTGCAGGTTCAATCCCCCTATGTGACAGCTGCATATTCCTGCATTGCAGGGGGTTGGAATAGATGACCCTTAGGGTCCCTTCCAAGTCTAAAATTCTATTATTCTATGGATAGCTCTTGGGACAGTGAAGGCACCATCTCTCAGAGATTCACTTAGGGCAGGGATTGGGAACCTCAGGGCTGTGATTCCTGCATTGCAGGGGATTGGACTAGATGGTCCTTGGGGTCCCTTCCAACTCTACAGGTCAATGACTGAAGAGACTCTTTGATCATTCCCATTCCATGAAAGATTCCAAAGAGACAGAATTAGAACAAGGACCAAGAACTGCCTTACTGTTCTGATGTAAACTGCATTTACTTGGAAGAAAGTTCTGTTGAAATCAGTGAGACCGTTGAATATGTTCAGGACCGGGATATCTGTGCAGTGGAAGTTGGTGGTTAGAGATTTTGGGGTTGTATTTCTAAGCTCTGAGAAAGGAACTAAGTATAATGGTTTAGAACAGGATGGCGTAAAGCCCTGGAAGGGAAGCGGGATTTAGATATTTAGAATGAGAGTTGGGAAGATTCCTGGGCTTTATCCCCAGCTTTGCCACTAGGCTTGGCAACCCTGTTTTTGGATGCTTTCCTGGAGATTTCGTGTCATGAAGAAATGTCTTTCAGAGACTGAGAGACCCAGAGACGAATTTGCTGCGGTGCAGCAATCAGATTTTTTTTGCTGATAACAAAAGTCAATCTGATTCTCCGTTTGTATTCCTTCTGAGAATTCCCTCTACTGGTTTTAATTCTTCTAAGTAGCAATAGGGCCCTGGAAATGAATCTTTAATTCTTGGAGGCTCCAGAATAATCCTGCAGGGCTCACTGAGCTGCCACTAGCAATGCATGCTTAAAACATTCCTGCACAAGTTTGTGACCCGCTGAGCTGAACACAGCCTACCAATGTTGAAAAAGCCTGAATCTTGAATTTTCAGTACCCCATTTTTCTATTTCACCAAGTGTGTGTTCCTGTAAATCAGGGTCATTTGGGGTTACAATGGTGCCCTTAAGGTCTTCCTCTGGTGCACCAAAAGCTTCTCAGCTGCCCACCACTGCCCACTTGGTCACCTAGTGGTATGGGTTGTTGTTGTTTAGTCGTTTAGTCGTGTCTGACTCTTCGTGACCCCATGGACCATAGCACGCCAGGCACTCCTGTCTTGCACTGCCTCCCGCAGTTTGGTCAAACTCATGTTCGTAGCTTCGAGAACACTGTCCAACCATCTCGTCCTCTGTCGTCCCCTTCTCCTAGTGCCCTCCATCTTTCCCAACATCAGGGTCTTTTCCAAGGATTCTTCTCTTCTCATGAGGTGCCCAAAGTATTGGAGCCTCAGCTTCAGGATCTCTCCTTCCAGTGAGCACTCAGGGCTGATTTCCTGAAGAATGGATAGGTTTGATCTTCTTGCAGTCCATGGGACTCTCAAAAGTCTCCTCCAGCACCATAATTCAAAAGCATCAATTCTTCGGCGATCAGCCTTCTTTATGGTCCAGCTCTCACTTCCATACATCACTACTGGGAAAACCATAGCTTTAACTATACAGACCTTTGTAGGCAAGGTGATGTCTCTGCTTTTTAAGATGCTGTCTAGGTTTGTCATTGCTTTTATCCCAAGAAGCAGGCGTCTTTTAATTTCGTGGCTGCTGTCACCATCTGCAGTGATCAAGGAGCCCAAGAAAGTAAAATCTCTCACTGCCTCCATTTCTTCCCCTTCTATTTGCCAGGAGGTGATGGGACCAGTGGCCATGATCTTGGTTTTTTTGATGTTGAGCTTCAGACCATATTTTGCGCTCTGTGTGATTTCAGTGTCTCAAGCTGGATGGGAACAGGGCTGGTTTAAAAAACAACAACAGTGCTGACAGGGGACATTTTAAGCTTCACATTGGCACCTTCTTTTTGTACCTCCAGCCCCTCTCCCAGAGGAGGAGGCAAAGGAAGTCCCCGCACATCTGGGCATTGCCCCCCCCGTCAGCAGGAATGTTGTCCGAGTCCTTGCTTCGCATGTCGCTACACAACAGCAGCCGAGCGAAATAAAAGGGAGGCAGGAGAAAACTGGCACAGCCTCCGTGAAGACACCCACGGTAGCAGATTGCGACGAATGCTTTCCCTTCTGCTTCTTAAACTGGGAAATTAAAAGCAGCTGAGGGGAAATCCAAATGTTATCTCAACCGCGTAGCTGCTGCCGATAATCACTTCCACCAAAAATCGTTTCCACGTGCTCAGGGCTCCACGTGGCTGTGGTAATATATAGAGGATATCCTGTTTACCAGCCCCTTCCCCCCCCCCCAAAAAAGCTAACCCAAATGGCTGGTAAATGGGTGCATCTTTCCCAGGAGGCGTGACTTTTACTTATTCTTGGACTCTTGCTGTGTCTATGGTGGCTGCATGAGTGTGATAGGCACTTACTGTGTGGTACCCACGTGACTTCATTGAGAGATGCAACACACATCCTGTAGAATATTGGGTAAGAAGGATGAAGACACAGCTCTCAAAACAACCAGCTCTTTATTCTAGCTCTGAGTCCAGACTGAACAGTAGCTTAGCCCACTGGCTTATATACGGTAGTACTCAGTAACTTGCAACAGTAACAAACTTCCCCTAGCAACCCAAATCCATGAACAGCAGTCTCAATCCTTCATTTGCATGTTGTGGACCTGAGTGAGAACTGCAGCCACAGTGGGCAGGGCAAGAACTGCAGCCACGGTGGCCAGGAGTACTGCAGTTAACTTAATACATAACACCTCCTCTCCAGTTCAAGGACCACATTCCCTTGCAGGCAACTTTCCAGGGACCACATGCCAGTGGTGTGCAAGGCCAGAAGTCATAGCAAATAACAGTAACACTCTATCTATCTATCTATCTATCTATCTATCTATCTATCTATCTATCTATCTAATCATCTATCTAAGTTTTCATAAGTTTACAAACAGACACACTACAAACACATACATTCAGTGCTTTTTTCTATTAAAAAATGTTTAGGGGCACTCTCATTTTCCTACTCATATTGAAATACTGCCCTTCAATGAGGCCAAACTTAGATTCACAAAATGTTTAGAGGTATGCGTCCCCCTGCGTCCCCCAGAAAAAAGCACTGCACACATCCAATACAAATACATATTTGACTTCCCTCCCCCCTTTTGTGCAGCCCCAGAACCCGGGTGTAGCCTTTGCGCACCGCGCGCGGACACCCGGGACCTGGCTGTAGCCTCAGCGCGCAGCCCCAGGACCCGGCTGCAGCCTTTGCGCGCGGACACCCAGGACCCGGCTGCAGCCTTTGCCTGCCGCGCGCGCAGCCCCAGGACCCAGCTGCAGCCTCTGCCTGCCGCGTGCGCAGCCCCAGGACCCGGCTGCAGCCTCTGCCTGCCGCGCGCGCAGCCCCAGGACCCGGCTGCAGCCTCTGCCTGCCGCGCGTGCAGCCCCAGGACCCGGCCGCAGCTTCTGCCTGCCGCGCGCGCAGCCCCAGGACCCGGCTGCAGCCTCTGCCTGCCGCGCGCGAAGACCCGGTGGGAGCAGGTCTGTGGTCTGTACAGATACCGGTACCGGTACTTAATTAAAAAATAAGACATCCCTTGAAAATAAGCCATGCTGTGTTTTTTTCAGGAAAAAATTAATATAAGACATGACTTATGAGAAACACGGTAGGAGACAAATGTGTTCTATACATCATTTTCATATAACTTTCTTTCAATGTATAGGTAAAGGTAAAGGGACCCCTGACCATTAGGTCCAGTCATGACCGACCCTGGGGTTGCGGCACTCATTATTGGCTGAGGGAGCCGCTGTACAGCTTCCAGGTCATGTGGCCAGCATGACAAAGCCGCTTCTGGCAAACCAGAGCAGCGCACGGAAATGCTGTTTACCTTCCCGCTGTAGCGGTATCTATTTATCTACTTGCACTTTGACATGCTTTCGAACTGCTAGGTTGGCAGGAGCTGGGACCGAGCAACGGGAACTCACCCCGTCGCGGGGATTCGAACCACCGACCTTCTGATCGGCAAGCCCTAGGCTCTGTGGTTTAACCCACAGCGCCACCCACGTCCCTCAATGTATAACAGGCTGTAAACTTTCAATCTACATTCCACAGCTAGTGTGGGGTTTGTGCATGCCATCATATGTGTGCAGAGCTCCTGCAGACAAGGGGTTGGAATCCTGAGCATTCATATTGTTCTTTTTATACCCCACCTTTCTTCCAAAGAGCTCAAGGTGATGTATGTGGTTTTCTCCTTCCCCGCCCCTGTGCTAAGGGAAAGTTGTATTATGCCCAGAAGGAAGACCCTTTGTCTAGAAAGTTATGGAGTTCTTTCATTTGAAAAGTCAAACAAGATTGGCAAAAGCCGTGAGAAATGTTAAGTTTGGCATGAGGGACAATGGAGGCTGTTTTGGTCCTGCATTTCAGAGAGTGGCAGGGAGCGAAGGAGGTGATGATTGGTGTGTGTGGGGAAAGGCAGTGGCTGGCGTCCATTGAGGACTCATTGGGACTGGTTGGGTGGGAAGCAAGGAGGCCAACAGTAGGTGGAGCCAGAGAGCCCATTGCAGGCAGAGTCATCTGCTATCTGCTGAGCTTGGACCAGCACCCACAGCTAATGGACCAGCACCCACTGTTGCATGGCTTGGGGAGGGGTAGTCCTTCTGGTGGGGGACACCTTTTGCTCCTTTTGTGGTAGTTTGTCCACCTTCGGTCCCCATCCTGCACTCAGCTCTCACCTGCAGCTCCTAGAAGCTGTCAGCATGTTACAGCAGCCACAATCCTGGAACGGCTTTGACTGGCTGGCTAAACCAGGTGAGGGTACCTGATGGGTCTCAAACCCTCGGTGAGTTAGAGACTTCCCCTGCATATGAAGACAAGCTCTGGCGGATTGAGCAGACAAAACTAGGGCCGTCCCTAGGCCTGGGCTGGGTGGCACAAGGCGCTAGGGTGCCTGGCCATCAGGGGCGCAGAAGGGGTGCCAAATGCTGGTGTCTGCCTCTGCACGCCTCTGCTGTTGAGCGGCTTCAGGCAGCTCTCCGGAGGCGCGCAGGGAGCACGAGCCTGGGGCCGCCTCTGCCGCGCCTCTGTCTCAGCTGTTGAGTGGCTTCAGGCCGCTCTCCAGAGGCACGCAGGGAGCGCTGGCCTGGGGCCACCTGAACAGCTGAGAGGCACGGCGCGGTGGCCCCAGGCTTGTGCTCCCCGCGCGCTTCCGGAGCTTCGCACGGGGAGCGGGAGCCTAGGGCCGCCTCCTCCGCGCATCTCAGTTTTTGAGCGGCTTCAGGCCGCTCTCCGGAGGTGCGCAGGGAGCGCGAGCCTGGGGCTACCTCCTCCACGCCTCTCAGCTCCCTGCACGCCCCTCCTGCCCACCTCACTCACGGGAGGGCGCCGGAGGGATCTTGGCACCAGGGCGCCAGACATGGTTAAGACGGCCCTGGACAAACCCAATAGTGGGTCCAACAGTCAAGAAGGCAGTTTCTGCACATGTAGAGGGAGGTGAGGGGGAAATGGGGGCTCATCAACCTGGGAAGGTAGCCCATCTAGGAGAAGGAAAACTGATCCTATACCTCCGCTGCCTTGCAGGATATCTTCGGGGGGAAGAAAAGGAGTAAAACCTACATGAATCCGGAGTGGAGTCTCTAAGATGGTTGGATGGTATGCCTCCTTCCAGCAACTCCTGCAGCCAAGCTGGTGCCAAATGTATTGCTCTGCTTTCCCTTGGACCACATCAGTGGGGGCAAAAGGGGGGGTCTTGTCATCTGGGCAGCCCATACACGCTGCGCAGGCTCGCACCCCTGGGAAGTCACTTTGGCAGCAGTCTCTCGAGCAGAGCTTTTTTCAGCAGGAGCTCACAGGAAATCTGTTCTGGCACCTCTCAAGTGGGGCCATTGCCATGCTAAGAGAATGAGGGAGGAATTCATGGTGAGTTCTGGCACCTCCCCCCCCCCAATAGCATCGCTCTTGAGACAGAAGGATGCGAACAACAACATTGATGATTTGGGGGCAGAGAGGAAACAAGAAGAGGCATTAGTTGTTGAGGCAGAATCTGCAGCGGAATCTTTAGCCCAGCGACTTTGAGAAATACACAACCGTCAGCCCAGTCCCTGGCCAAGGTCCTAAAACCGATGGCTTAGGGACCCTTCTTAACCTTCAAGAGTTGTGATTAATGAAGACGGGAGACCAGATTTCCAAACAAGGATGGCATTGGTGTATGTGGTCCTGCCAAGCAGGCGCATCACTCAGATATCTTAGCTCTTTTCCCCACAGCTGATGCAGCTCTTAAGTTGCAGGCAGACAACCCCTTTTGAAGACGGTTGGATGGGGGCCTGTAGTGGGCATTGCTGCTTACAGTGCGGCGT
Source organism: Zootoca vivipara (assembly GCF_963506605.1). Lineage (NCBI taxonomy): Eukaryota > Metazoa > Chordata > Lepidosauria > Squamata > Lacertidae > Zootoca > Zootoca vivipara. Next base: position 112,145,879 of record NC_083277.1, read on the forward strand.
ACACTGGTCTTGATGTTGTCTCTGGCCAACAGGTTTTTCAGGCTTTTGTGGTGCTTTAAAAAAACTTGGAAAACCTGTTTGGCCAGAAGTGACAGTAGGGCAAAATACACAGGCATCTACATCAGGAATGGAGTCCAGCTCTGGTTGGACTCCAATTCCCATCAGCCCCAGCCAGCAAGGAAGGCGCTTCAGGGATGGTGAGAATTGTAGTCCAGCAAACATCTGAAACACCACAAATTTCTTTCCCCTGATATTTGTTGTTGTTTAGTTGTTTAGTCGTGTCCGACTCTTCGTGACCCCATGGACCAGAGCACGCCAGGCACTTCTGTCTTCCACTGCCTCCCGCAGTTTGGTCAAACTCATGTTCGTAGCTTCGAGAACACTGTCCAACCATCTCGTCCTCTGTCGTCCCCTTCTCCTAGTGCCCTCAATCTTTCCCAACATCAGGGTCTTTTCCAGGGAGTCTTCTCTTCTCATGAGGTGGCCAAAGTATTGGAGCCTCAGCTTCACGATCTGTCCTTCCAGTGAGCGCTCAGGGCTGATTTTCTTCAGAATGGATAGGTTTGATCTTCTTGCAGTCCATGGGACTCTCAAGAGTCTCCTCCAGCACCATAATTCACAAGCATCAATTCTTCGGCCCCACAAATAATCCAGAGATGCATATCCCCTGATATTTACTTTTATTTTATTATATTATTTTTTTGTAGCAACACCTCTGAGTGGTTTGCAAGAAATATTAAAATATTAAAATATTGCAAGAAATATTAAAATTATAAATAAATGAGGAACAATCACATGCCATGCCTCTTTTAAGAGCTGTTGTATGTCTGCAGCCTTACACTGTTGAAGCAATCCTAGAAATCATAGGAAGCCTATGATGGAGTTATTCCCCCCCCTCTCTCCGTGTGTGTAGGAGGGGCTCCCTCCAACCATCTTACCCCCTAGGGGCTAAAGATCTGAGGGAACTCCTCGCCCGAACAGGCGCTTCTCCTTCAAAGAGGAAGCAAAATAAACTGTAGAATGAGTTCCATGTGCAGAGGTTGCTGTGTGTGTATGTGTGTGTTTAGGGGAAGGAGTTGGGGGGGGGAGTAAGAAAGGCTTCTTGGATGGGTAGAGGGGAGCGTGGAAGCCAGAAGGCACCGGGCAGGATGGGTCCCACCCAAGAATCAGGGAAAGTGAATATGGCAAAGAGAGGCAAATAATTAGGGGGAGGCAGGGAACAGAGCGTTGCACCCCCCCAAGAGTGTGTGTCTTTGCATGTGAGCACACACACACACACAAAATTGGCTATGGAGATGTGGGTGGGAGACAAGAAACTGGTTTCATTCTGATAATAAAAGTTTGTTGCAGATTGATTCTGCATTCCCCTGCAGTGTGTCCATTTGAAAACAGATGCCAGTAGAGGGGGGGGTTGTCCATACCTGCCCAGTGATGTTGTCCGAGGTCACAGTCCCCCCTTCCTTAACAATTTGGAGGGTTTTCAAAGGTGTATCCCAGGGGTCAGGCAACTTTTTCAGCAGGGGGCCGGTCCACTGTCCCTCAGACCTTGTGGGGGGCCAGACTATATTGGGGGGGGGGAAATGAACAAATTCCTATGCCCCACAAATAATCCAGAGATGCATTTTAAATAAAAGGACACATTCTTCTACTCATGTAAAAACACACCGTCCACGGGCCAGATTTAGAAGGTTATTGGGCCGGATCCGGCCCCCAGGCCTTAGTTTGCCTACCCATGGTGTATCCAGTAGCCCCAACCCACCCCTTGCGGACAGCAGGATCTAGAATCAATCTAGATTGAAAACAGCACATTGCGGATGAGCAAGAACAATTCTGGATTGGGGGGGGGCGGGACACCCTGTATTTTTGTGCTACAGACTGGTTACGTGTGTACACAGCTCAAGCGAAGGATATAACATCGAACATTAGGATGGCGCCTCTGTTTCCCACAACTGGAAACTATTTCCCCTTTTTCTTTATGTGCAAAGTTTTTATTTTTTTGAGGGGTTGGGGGAAAGGCGATTAAAATTTGGTGGGCCACCAGAGGCCAGATAAAAAAAAGGGCCTTGAGCTATTCAATTGGGAGTCAACAGGGAATTTCCTCCCAATTCTAAGACAAGATTCAGAGGTGGGATTTCCCCCCACCACCACAGCAGGAGGGGTAATTCCTCCCCCTTCCATGCCTGCTCTGGCCCCACCAATTATTAATTCCCCCCCTCCCAGCCACATGCATTTTTAGGAGGCGGGACCTTGCACATTAAATACAAAGAAATGTGTGACATGACGCCTAGTTCAGCCCTTAAGACTAAAAGTTTTGGGTTTCGTAGTTAATTCACCAGCCTGAAAACCCTCATATGGCCAAAGAAATCTGTCCAATGTGAGATGCAGGCTGCCTCCATCTTGTTTGAGCCCCGCATCTTCTTTTGCCTGCCTGTCCTCATGCACACCCCTTCGGCTCTCTTGTGTCCTCTCTCCCTCTTTCTCCGAAAAAGGCCAATCCCTGGCCGTCCAAGGAGCCTCCCTAACCCCCGGATGTTTCCCTTGTGGTCAGAGGCCCTGAAATAAGCTCCTCTAATGGGTGTGTGGGCTGTGGCGGCTGCTCGCTCCACCCGAAGCCCCACTTGCCTTTGCCAGCTGCCACTGGGCTCCAGACAGCTCAGCAGCGGAGGGGATGGGGAAGGCCACAAGCATGTGGAAGCTTACCTCCCATCGCTTTCTTCCCTGCTGGAGCAAGGACAGAAATACCGGGCGAGGGAGGGTGCCAGAGGCGAAGAAGAGGAAGGATAACTTCGGTCCGCAAAGGGCTTCCTGCAACGATGCACGCAAATGTACCGTGTGGGAGCTGACAGGATCCCTAAAGGAGCTTAAGGAGGTTCGCCTACAGCCCTGGGCCAGGGCTTAAGTTGTAAACAAAGACGCACACATTTGCCCTCTGACCCAGAGGACTAGATCGGTACAGCCCGGCAACTTGTGCACATGAACAGCACACGCAAGAGAGGCTCGAAGGCTCTGGCTGCGCAAAGCTGTCCTTTTTTTGTCCTATCACAACCTAAACCGGGACGATTCTTTACCCGAGGGCCACATTGCCTTCCAGGGGCCACATCCCAGGCCTGTGCTGGGGGTGGGTGGGATTGGTTGTGGCAACCATATACCCTCCAGCATTTCCCCGATGAAAATAGGGGTGTCCTATTTCAAAATAATGACAGTAAGAAGAATTTTATTATTTATACCTGGGCTGCCCCAGCCACTCTGGGCAGCTTCCAACATAAATAAGAACATAATTAAACATTAAACATTTTTTATTATAAAAAAACCCTTCCCTATTCAGGGCTGCCTTCCGATATCTTCTAAAGGTTGCATAGTTACTTCTCTCCTTGGCTCGGGGGATTGCGTAATTCCATACCTTCCAACATTTCTCTGATGAAAATAGGGACGTCCTAAGGAAAAGCGGGACATTCCGGGATCAAATCAGAAACTGGGATTTGGTCTGTAATCCTGGGACTGCCCCTGGAAAATAGGGGCACTTGGAGGGTCTGCAACCGATGCGGCTTTCCCCATTTGCACAGTAGGCTGGTTTCTTTGCACTCGCCACCCCAGCCGTCTCTGTTCGCCATCCAGGCAAGCAAGAAGCATCATTAGAGTTCATGGACCCATTCCAGCCAGGTGAAAACACCCAAGGGTTGGTGGGTAGTGGTGGGGCTTGGGAGGGTACGTGGCCTGGCTAGGAATCTTGGGGTTCGGAGAGATAGGCCTGGGAGGCCGCGTTCCCACCACTCAGTGCTCTTTGCCCTGCACCTCACTGGACCCCCAATTCCTTTATCTGCTCTTTTGGGAGCATTTGAACCTTTCAAAGGCAGTTTGATGGGAGATGACAACACCATCCAGTGCTGCTCTGCAGCGATTCCACCTGAGAAAGTTGCAGGTGTTCCAATTCTATGATTCTGTGATACTGAGATGATGATGCAAAGTCGATGCACATTGCAATGTATAGTCCCTTGCAGGCTTTTTTAAAAAAAGTAATAATATTTTATTCTTTTTTTCCATAGAGAAAGTTATATTTGTTACTCAACGATTATATTCCAATTCAACAAAACGAGTGACCTTCCCACTTACCCAACATTGACGTTTATAACTCAAATTGCGTACAATTGCGTCTTAACTCATTTCATCCTCTCAAATATGGTTCTTCATATATTCTGCTGTTTTCTTGCGCTTCAAACCCCGTGGTGGTCTTCACATATGGAAAATAACATTTTAGCTAGACTAGAAAGGGGTTCCCAGTCTCCTTTAAAAGTTTCTAAATTTGATCAATGCTGTCAATCTTGCCATCTCCGCATATTCCAAGATTTTCATAAACCATTCTTCCTTTGAGCGCATTCTCTCCTCCTTCCATTTCTGTGCTCCTTGTCACTGTAGTCAGATACATAAATATTGGCGCTGAGGCGTCTTTTGGGGTTTTGCTGTCTAGTATCCCCAGCAGGAAAGATGCTGGCGTCTTGGGGAAAGTCACTTAATTCCCCCCCTTTATTTATTTCTTTATCATGTCCCCAAAGGCCTTTGCCTTTTTCATGGTTTGACTATGGCTGATGCACAAAACCAGTGTGCACTTGTCAAGGTCGTATGGGTGGACACACACCCTAAATTGTGGCTGTGTGTCCTCTGGCACAGGAGGGAGCCCCAAAGTCAACCCGGAGGGTAGGGGCAAAGCCATAAAGTCGGACTCCGGGGGCCTAGGGCCAGGGGGGACTGACCACCAGACCACACTGAGTCTTTTTGTTTGCTTTTTCCTAATGTATCCCTTTTTTTGCCCCTCCCATGGCAAATCCGCAGATGGTTTGGCCAGAGCTTGGCTCGGATCTTTCCCCAAAACCTCTGGCTCAACTCCCTCTTTAATTAACAAGCAGAGCCCTGTTGCTTTTTTAAAAAAGCGTTCCTTTTTTTACATGCCTCCTATTCTCCCGTGTAACCTCTGGAAATAAAAGTAGAAACGTGGGCAACTGGTAGGCCTTGAACAGCTCGCCAACCGCCCTAGCGCCATGGGTGTTTTGAGGCAGGCTCCAGAGCCTAGGCTGGCCTAGCAGACACTGGAAGTCTTGTGTTCTCCCCCTCCCTGTTCTGAACCACCGCTTCATTGGGCTGCAGCATCTCATGTGCCAAGTCAGGCACAAACCATGCACACTCGAAACACAGCCTCGGCGTCTGCCAACGCCCAGGACAGATTCACCAACTCCCCGTGCTTCGCAGCTGCCACACTTGTCCGTCAGTAGGTTTGATGCAGCCTCTGAAGTTCTGGAAGCTGGGCTTTGGAGCTTTGTGGTTTGCTCCCCTTCCCTGATTCCCTCTGACCTACTGTCTAATTAGCACCAAGGCCTGGGGCTAAAAATACCTTTGAGCGCAGGGCTGGGCAAGCTCCTCTCTGTTCCTTTCTTGTTTTGCAGGCTGTGTGGTCACCACGGGGAGTGGGTGAGACCCGCCCAGCCCTCCCCATGCCAACCTGGCAGATTGCAAACGTTGGCCACAAAGCCATGCACCACTGAAGTTATTTCTGTCCCTTTGCATTGGCTCTCGCTGCCCTCCAGCCTGGGGTGTTTGCAGGGTTCCAGCCCTGGTTCAGGAGGCACATTGACAAAGGCTGCAGAGCTCTCGGTGCGCCTTACTAAGCAGCTCTGTCCGGAAGGGCGTTCCCACGTTGCATTCAGTAAGCGTACAAACTGTGCACACAGGTACTTGAGCTACACACTCGTGCAGTTGTTCACGTGTTCAGGAGTGTGCAGTCTGTTTGCCTGTGTACACTGTAGCTGAGCTGCGCAAAGAAAAAACATATTTGTGTGTGGTGACAGCTTGCACATGTAGTCAGTATAACATGTGAACAAGCTTACAGGAGCAAGATCGATCGATGGATAACCTTTGGTTCCCACTGTTTTACAGGACTCTGAAAAGCAGCTTGACAACATCATGAGAAATCACACACACACACACACACACACACACAGACACCCCATCAGAAAATCTGTGTCTGCTTCCTTTCAGAATAGGATGAGTCCTCTTTATTACAAAACAACAGGAAGAGACCGTGTGTCTCATTTTTACCCTGCACACTCCAAACATGGTCCTGAGAAATCAAGGGAATCCATGCACCATTGCACCATGGGGGGGAAATGGGAAATTATTCCTTCTGCTGCCCCATTCTGCTACTAGTGGAATAAATACTGCCCCATTCTGGTACTAGTGGCCTCAGATGTTCCATATAGAAAGGAATTAAGAATCCACCCGCCCCAGATAGAAAAGAATTGAGAAGTCCTTCAATCAAATGCTGGCAACCATTGAGAATCCCTTCCGTGGAATGGATGGATGGATAATTGCCCACAACCATCAAGCAGAGAACATTTTGCTGTATATGATTGTGCCTATTAACAAATTTGCCCCTGGGTTTCAAAAACATGCAACATTCTCTAGCACTGCGAGCCCCAATGTGGCACCAAGACAGCCTCAGACACCCAGCTCCACGCACCCATGGTACTAGCCAAGGCTCCTCGCCCCTCATTTTTGAAAGGCGTTTTTTTTTCTACAGTGGTACCTTGGTTTACAGACTTAATCCGTTCCGGAAATCTATTCTTAAACAGAAACCGTTCTTAAACTGAGGTGTGCTTTCCCTAATGAGGCCTCCCGCCGCCAGTTCAGATTCCACCATTCAGATTCCATTCATAGACTGAGGTAAAGTTCTCAAACCTATTTCCGGTTTTGTGGAGTTTGTAAACCAAATCGTTCTTAAACTGGACTGTTCTTAAACCGAGGTACCACTGTATTTGGTTTTGGGGAGCTTGTCTGGTTGTTGTGCTTGTTTTGCCTGTGTTTTATTTATTTTTTGGAGAGATGTAGGTGTTTTACCTATTGTTTGGGGATGGGAGTGAGTGTTATTAGCCTTTCTTCTGTGAAATTGGTATTTTGTGGTGTCCACAACAGTTTATTTGATTGTCAAATGTGCCCCCATGCCCAGATAGGTTGGGCACCCCTGGTCCTGTGGCACATTTTGTAGCAGTAAATTACATCAGTTGTGGAATAGTGTTTCTATCTATCTATCTATCTATCTATCTATCTATCTATCTATCTATCTATCTATCATCTATCTATCTATCTATCTATCTATCTATCTATCTATCTATCTATCTGCCTATCTGCCTATCTGCCTATCTGCCTATCTGCCTATCTGCCTATCTGCCTATCTGCCTATCTGCCTATCTATCTATTTGTCTATCATTTTGAGCCAGGGCTCATCACAGCTTCACCCTGGAATTTGGTTTCAATGTCCAGGGAAAAGGCTTCTGATAAAGAAATATGACTTTCAGGGAAGCACCTCGCAGTTTAGCTGTTTTTAGATTCCTATCCCTCTTCATCTGAGCTGATAGATAGGTTTTGGGGAAATGCTTAAACAGAAAAAAGAGAGAGCTTGCCAAATATTATCTCAGGCGTTCATGTTATCTTTGGAAAAACTACTGTTCTTCTTAGTCTCAGCTCCTTGCCTTTATAATATGGACACCAAACCTACCTTACAGGGTTACAAACTTGGAACCATGGAGAGACCTGTCCTGAACAAAGACATTGGATTCTTATCTCATTATACATGATAAAGCTATCTTTAGCCATCTCACCCTTGCTTTTTCCTGTAAGACAAATTGCAGTCGTTAACGAGTTTCCACACCTATCAGTCAAACACTCATTCCCACCACCCTCCTGAGAATACCCCCCCCCACCCTCACACTATATATAAGGGTCTGGGGACTTCTGTTTCAGTGTATCTGAAGAAGTGTGCATGCACACGAAAGCTCATACCAATGACAAACTTACTCGGTCTCTAAGGTGCTACTGGAAAAAAAATTATTTTGTTTTTACCTTACAGGGTTGTTGTACAGATTGAGATAATATATGAAAGTTGTTTTAGGCACCCAACAAAAAAATGTTATCAAATTGCTGTTATTTATCAGTCTGATCCTCTTTTAAATCCTGGGACCCTTCTAATTTTCAGCACAAGGAAACTGGCAAGCAGGATGTGTTGAAGTGGGTGTGTTTATTGTGCAGACATGGGAGTGGGGGGGAGGGGAGGGAGGGGGTCTGTTTCTTCTTTTGGTGGAGAAGCCAGGGCAGTCCCTTTTCTGTGTTGGTCCTGCCATCGCTCTGTGGCCTAGGCTTGGTTTAGATGAATCATCATTTTGAGTGAACACACAAACCATAATTAGCTCTGGAATATAAATATGGAAAGTTCGGCGAATGTTACTGACCAATATAGCTCCCCGGCTCATTATCTGCACCCGGGCTGCTCCACACAGCTATTTTCTGAACAAAGGGCTTCACTTCACTTTCCAGTTATTTAAATAAAGCTGAGGGAGATTTATGAGACTTAGAAGCTGGGAGAGAGATGGCGGCGCAGGAGGAGATGCTTGGCTGTTCAGCGTAGCCTCTGTGGAGACAGAATCTCTCCCTCTGAGGAGAAGTCAGAAGCAGAGCTCATCCTGGCTCCTCAGTCTTGGACTCTGGGAGGAATGGATGGGGTAGGGGAATAGCTGAGGATTTACCTCAGCAAACACATTGCAGGCTGCTTTTGGGGCCAAAGTGAGTTAAAGTGACTCAGGTCACACCCAAATCGTACATTTGAAGCACTCTTAAAACTTGGAAAGGCTTTATTTCCTTTATGGATAATGACGATAGATTCCTTCAAGTACCAGACTGGTATATCTGCTTTGGGAGCTCGTAAATTTCCCTTTTCTGATACAGTAGAGAAAGAGGGGGGGGCAGGAGTTTGTTGGGTGCTGAGAATTATAGTTCTGTGCAGGGTAAACTATAGCTTCCAGGATTCTTTGGGGGAAAGTCATGACTGTTAAGGTGGTAAGAGCGCTATAAATGTATGGTGTGGCTGTGACCTCAGACTGTCATTCCGCTGGCGGAAATTCGACTCACCTTGAATGACACCACCTCTCTCATTCTCTGCCTGTTCTTCCTGAAAACATACAGACTCAAGGATCCATCTCGCCTAGCATCCTGTTTCCAACAGGGGTCAGCCAAATGTCTCTGGGAAGCCAGTAAGCAGAGTATGAAGGCAACAACTCCCCTCTCCAAACGGCAACTGTTATTCAGATGTACACTGCCTCTGAATATGGAGGCGCAATGAAACCATCATGCCTAACTGGCAGCCCTATGAAAGGCATCTCACCCAATGGCCGTGCATTTCATAGTTAGCAGCTGCAGCTGCACTGCTGCTGCTGCTCATTGGATAGCTCAGTCAGCAGAGCATGAGACTCTTGATCTCAGGGTCGAGGGTTCGAGCCCCACATTGGGCTAAAGATTCCTTGCATTGCAAGGGGTTGGACTGGATGGTCCTTGTGCTCCCTTCCAATTCTATTATTCCCGCCATGCTAGTTTCATTGGGCGACTGACAGCCTAGTACTATGAGAGAGGGAGGCACATTTCTATATAACCCTTTCTCCACACCCTTTATAAGTTTTTGTACGTCTATCCTTCTAAAGAAATGAAAAAGGTAAAGCAAACTCTTTTTCCTCCTGGAGAAGATTCTATAACCCACTTTATTTAGCTAGATTTCTTACATAACACCAGTCCTGAAAGACCTACATTGGCTCCCAGTACGTTTCCGAGCACAATTCAAAGTGTTGGTGTTGACCTTTAAAGCCCTAAATGGCCTCGGTCCAGTATACCTGAAGGAGCGTCTCCACCCCCATCGTTCTGCCCAGACACTGATGTCCAGCGCCGAGGGCCTTCTGACGGTTCCCTCGCTGCGAGAAGCCAAGTTACAGGGAACCAGGCAGAGGGCCTTCTCTGTAGTGGCACCCACCCTGTGGAATGCCCTCCCACCAGAGGTCAAAGAGAACAACAATTACCAGACCTTTAGAAGGCATCTCAAGGCAGCCCTGTTTAGGGAAGCTTTTAATGTTTGATTTCTGTATTTTAATGTTTTGTTGGAAGCCGCCTAGAGTGGCTGGGGGAACCTGGCCAGATGGGCGGGGTATAAATAATAATAATAAATTATTATTATTATTATTATTATTATTATTATTATTATTATTACCTGCCTTTCACCAAAAGGTCCCAGGGAAACATACCAATGGAAAATGCAATTTTTGGCATTTTGGCATATAAGCCAGTCTATAAATTATTACTATTATTAAACAGATAAAATCATTACAATTAATGACAAAACTAGAGGCTGCTGCCCCTCCCCGCTCTGCTTGCCACCCTATGTGCTGTGTGAAGAAATACTTCTTTTCCTCCGTCCTTTTTACCTGCCCTGAAATCATCTGTCCCAGCGACAGACCCTTCTACAGAGAGTTTTGCCAGGGGGGGAAATGTAGCTGCTGCCCTCAAGTTCACAATCTAGAAACAGCACAAAAGGAAAATGATTAGGGAGGGAGGAGGAGATGAGAAAACTCGGGTTCAAGGTCTTAGTTACACATGGTCTTAATGATAAGCCAGGATGGAAACATTTCAAGGAGAAGAGCCACCAAGAGCTGCTAACAGCCTGATATGCCAGCTGCTGCCAGCTGACAAGATGATGGAGTCATTCAAAAGGGTTGCTCGGGAGAATTAGGATGAATGAGGGAAAGACACTGAGCTGAGTCACAGAATAATATTTGCCAACTTCAGGGGATGACTTGAATGAATTGGCTGTTGCTGATCCAATACAGCAGAAAAAACTTTCATAGCACCTGAGATTCAGTGCATTTCACTGGCGTCAATTCACACATTCAGTCGCCAGTCACTGAGTACAGAGAAGACAAAGAATATATAAGGATGTGTAAAGCACCCCCAAAACACTGAGCTCCAGAAAAGGCTGGCATTTGCCACCATCCACACAGAAGTCTAATTTCTCTCCCCAAATTTCTTTCACAAAAGGTGCCCCCCCCCGAAAGGACACCTTCAAGCTGCTCTTTCTCCTGAGATGCCCTACATTAGAAGGGTGGGGGTTTGGCTCCACTGACAGGGGTTTGTGTCCCTGTTTTCCAGGGACAGTCCTGGATTTACAGAAGCCGTCCCGGTTTCTGAGTTGATTCCGGAATGTCCCGCTTTTCCTTAGGACATTCCTATTTTCATCGGATAAATGTTGGAGGGATGGAGTTATCCGACCCCTGAGTCATCCGAAGGAGCCCTGTTTAAGGAAGTTTTTAAAATGTTTGTGTCATGTTTTTTATATGTGTTGGAAGCTGCCTAGAGTGGCTGAGGCAACCCTGTCAGATGGTCGAGGTATAAATAGTATTACTATTATTATTATTATTATTACTATTATGGAATAAGATGTCCCTGTTTTCATCAGATAAATGTTGGAGGGTATGCACTGCGATCCGATCTCTCACAAACCAGCTACAGATTTTAAATGTGCTGCAATTCTTTTTTGTGTGTGTGCGACGAACTTAGGACCATCGACTTTCAAAAGGTGCAAACACACACACGGGGAGCAGAAGTGAGATCATGTCACTTAGAGCTGAGGCAATCTCTCTCCCCCCCCCCAAGCAAAAAAAGCTTCCAAGCCACACTCATTCAGCCCCATCGCAGGGTTCACCGCATGCTGAGAATGGTTCCCTAATTGCAGGCTCCAAAGAGAGGCGGCCGGGCCAGGCTTCTGCAAGCCACATGAGAAGCGACACTGGGGTAAGCGGAGGCTCTCCGGGTCTGGCTCGTGGCCCCCACCCCACCCCCCATCGCAGACGTCATGTGGCAGTGATTGAGCTGTGGTTGCAAGACCTCATCAAAGCCATGGTCCCAGTGCACAACAAGCTGCATACACAGCAGAGAGGGGGAATTGGGGTGGGCGGGGGTAGAGAGAGAGAGAGAGATGACTACAACATCCAAGCAGTTCAGTTGAAAGGGTTAAAGGAACTACTACCATCTGCCTTCTTAGGAACTGGGATTATCTGCTGCTATCGCTTTGTTGGAAGAAGAAGAAAAATGCTCCTTTTCCCTTATGGGGTACCCACTTTAAGTGGGTTCCCTGTTGGTAGGAGGAAATAACAGAGGCCAACCAGGGAATATTGAGAAGCAAAGCAGATCGTAAGCCTGATCTTTATTGTAATAGACAAGTACTGTTTCAACAGGGTCCTCACTCACCACACACAGGAGGGAGGAAAGAACCCTGAACAATGGTGCGCAAGCCCTTATAGACTTTTGAAATTGCCCGCCCTGTAGCCCAAGTTGTTGTTGTTTAGTCGTTTAGTTGTGTCCGACTCTTTGTGACCCCATGGACCATAGCACGCCAAGCACTCCTCTCTTCCACTGCCTCCCGCAGTTTGGTCAAACTCATGTTCGTAGCTTCAAGAACACTGTCCAACCATCTCATCCTCTGTCGTCCCCTTCTCCTAGTGCCCTCAATCTTTCCCAACATCAGGGTCTTTTCCAAGGATTCTTCTCTTCTCATGAGGTGGCCAAAGTATTGGAGCCTCAGCTTCACGATCTGTCCTTCCAGTGAGCACTCGGGGCTGATTTCCTTCAGAATGGATAGGTTTGATCTTCTAGCAGTCCATGGGACTCTCAAGAGTCTCCTCCAGCACCATAATTCAAAAGCATCAATTCTTCGGCGATCAGCCTTCTTTATGGTCCAGCTCTCACTTCCATACATCACTACTGGGAAAACCATAGCTTTAACTATACGGACCTTTGTCGGCAAGGTGATGTCTCTGCTTTTCAATATGCTGTCTAGGTTTGTCATTGCTTTTCTCCCAAGAAGCAGGCGTCTTTTAATTTTGTGACTGCTGTCACCATCTGCAGTGATCAAGGAGCCCAAGAAAGTGAAATCTCTCACTGCCTCCATTTCTTCCCCTTCTATTTGCCAGGAGGTGATGGGACCAGTGACCATGATCTTGGTTTTTTTGATGTTGAGATTCAGACCATATTTTGCGCTCTCCTCTGTCACCCTCATTAAAAGGTTCTTTAATTCCTCCTCACTTTCTGCATCAAGGTTGTGTCACCTGCATATCTGAGGTTGTTGATATTTCTTCCGGCAATCTTAATTCCGGCTTGGGATTCATCTAGTCCAGCCTTTCGCATGATGAATTCTGCATATAAGTTAAATAAGCAGGGAGACAATATACAACCTTGTCGTACTCCTTTCCCAATTTTGAACCAATCAGTTGTTCCATATCCAGTTCTAACTGTAGCTTCTTGTCCCACATAGAGATTTCTCAGGAGACAGATGAGGTGATCAGGCACTCCCATTTCTTTAAGAACTTGCCATAGTTTGCTGTGGTCGACACAGTCAAAGGCTTTTGCATAGTCAATGAAGCAGAAGTAGACATTTTTCTGGAACTCTCTAGCTTTCTCCATAATCCAGCGCATGTTTGCTATTTGGTCTCTGGTTCCTCTGCCCCTTCGAAATCCAGCTTGCACTTCTGGGAGTTCTCCGTCCACATACTGCCTAAGCCTGCTTTGTAGAATTTTAAGCATGACCTTGCTAGTGTGTGAAATGAGCGCAATTGTGCGGTAGTTGGAGCATTCTTTGGCACTGCCCTTCTTTGGAACTGGGATGTAGACTGATCTTCTCCAATCCTCTGGCCATTGCTGAGTTTTCCAAACTTGCTGGCATATTGGGTATAGCACCTTAACAGCATCATCTTTTAAAATCTTTTAGCCCAAGACTAACCCACAAAACAACATACATACATCACAGAAGGAGGCAGTCCACAGCAGAAATCCTGTCTGCTGGGATACCTGACAATGGTCACTGATTGTTTTACCTGGGCAGCCTGGCCATTCTTTTGTGATGTTTAATACTTTAGCTCCTGAATCCAGGTCACAGGCTCACCCTATTCATAAACAAATATGCCCTTAAGGCAGGATTTGTAAGCAAAAAGACAATGGGAAGGCTTTCCCTATTTGCCTCCCTTACTGCAGAGGAATGTTGAGGATGAGCATGAATGCCATGCTTTGACCTTGGCCTCCACCCTTGCAACTGAATGTGGAGACATACCGGTATATTTCTTTATTTGTTAAAGCATTTCTGTTCCAAAACATGGACATCGGTGCTGGATGACCAAATAGGCAGAGTAGGCACAGACTTATGCGCCCCATGCCTTTTTAGGGGCCCCGTGGCAACAGATCAAAATAATATTGATTTGATCTTGAAATAAAAATACAATACAGTTATGTTGATTAACATACTAGAGTCGTACCTTGGATCCCGAAGGCCTTGTGAGCCGAACGTTTTGGCTCCCAAATGCCACAAACCCGGAAGTGAGTGTTCTGGTTTGCGAACGTTCTTTGGATTTCAACTGCCCAGGGGCCTCCACAGGGATTAATCTGGCACTGATGGACGGAACGCCCTCCATCGCAAGGGGCTAGCGATCACAGCTTTAAACGAAACAAATACAAAATACATTAAACTGCCACAATATCAGCACAGCAAAGCCGACGACATGGTAAAGTGCTGAGGTGGCAGAACGGGTGGTGTATTGCTTCGCCCTGTTTTAATTCCCCACCAGGTTAAAAATGCTCTGCAGGTAGAAAAGCAACTATGCAAAGGGCTGAGACAGAACTTTCTCTCCCTGCAGTTTTTCCTGGGCTTTTTAAAAATATATATATACATATATATACATATATATATATATATATAATCCTTCCAGTAGCACCTTAGAGACCAACCAAGTTTGTCATAGGTTTTTTTTTTATGTTTGCAAGGAAGATAGGGCAGCCCTACTTTCCTTCCTTTCAAGAATCATAGAATCGTAGAGTTGGAAGAGACCACAAGGGCCATCCAGTCCAACCCCCTGCCGAGCAGGAAACACCATCAAAGCATTCTTGACATATGCCTGTCAAGCCTCTGCTTAAAGACCTCCAAAGAAGGAGACTCCACCACACTCCTTGGTAGCAAATTCCACTGCTGAAAGGCTCTTACTGTCAGGAAGTTCTTTCTAATGTTTAGGTGGAATCTTTTTTCTTGTAGTTTGAATTCATTGCTCCGTGTCCACTTCTCTGGAGCAGCAGAAAACAACCTTTCTCCCTCCTCTATATGACATCCTTTTATATATTTGAACATGGCTATCATATCACCCCTTAACCTTCTCTTCTCCAGGATAAACATACCCAGCTCCCTAAGCCGTTCCTCATAAGGCATCGTTTCCAGGCCTTTGACCATTTTGGTTGCCCTCCTCTGGACATGTTCCAGCTTGTCAGTATCCTTCTTGAACTGTGGTGCCCAGAACTGGACACAGTACTCAGGGTGAGGTCTGACCAGAGCAGAATACAGTGGTACTATTACTTCCCTTGATCTAGATGCTATACTCCTATTGATGCAGCCCAGAATTGCATTGGCTTTTTTAGCTGCTGCCTAACTAGTCCAAGTCCAGTTAAAAGATCAACAGCATACAAAGAGAGAACAGGGAGATTTTGAGGTTGCCCATCAAAAGTGCCTGAGCAAGCGACGGAGGAGGTCGGTTGCTCGCCGCCTTTCTCACTAGAGCAAGATGCACTGTATCCTGAGCAAGTAGAGAAACTATAAAGAAATGAGTGCTTCTGTGTGCATGCTAGTCAGTTACTCTGGCAAAATGTGAAGGTTTCCCTAAGCTGTGCAAATCAAATCATTTCCTCTTGGCACGGGTGTTTCGCATTCAACGCCACTTTCCCTCTTCCTGCCTCTCGTGTTGCCCTGGCTCTGCTCCTACTGTATTTGGGTCCTGGGCCTGTTGCTGAAGGGGGGTGGGGTGGAGTGGGGCGGGGCGGGGCGGGGCAAGCAAGCCTCTCACTAGCTTCTGAACACCTGCCCAGGTGCACACCTGACATACAGCGTTTCCAGAGTCTGCAGCCTTTTGTCCTACTCCATGTGGTCAGGCACACCTAGGCTCATTTCGGCAAACGATTTGCATTGGGAGCCAGGACTGTCCGCATAAAGGGACATTGCATCCTTGGGGGGGGGGCGGACCCCTATTTGTTCCAACTTTTTTTAGAAGTCTACTTCCACTCATAAATGCACTGTCTCTCACAGGGCCGGCTCTAAGGCAAGGCTGGGTGGCGCAGGGTGCAGGGCCGCCAGGGGGGTGTCTCACGGCTGCACCCGCAGCAGCCGAGACAGCCGCAGCGGGAAACGGGGCGGGGGGGGGCGCGTCGGAGTGATCTTCGCACCACGGCGCCAGGGCACCCAATATGCTTAAGACGGCCCTGGTGTCTCTCACATTGGTGCATGCCTGCCTGTTTCCTTTGCACCCAGCTGAGCTAGTGTAGTAACTTCCTCTAGAGGGCAGAAGTGCACATAAAGCATGGATTGAGGTTTTTTTTGCATATACAGTACATGTACATACAGGACCAGCTGGTTTTGAATCTGCACCACATGGCTTTGAACCTACACTGTCTAGATGAGGAGCAGGGAGGCTTTAGCCTTCTGGATGTTACTGAACTATAACTCCCATCAAATGGGAGTTGTAGTTCAGCAACATCCAGAGGGCCAAAGCTTATTCACTCCTCAGCTAGATGGTGTAGGTACATTAAATGGTTGGGTTCTCTTATACTCTTGCTGTTGTGATTCATCCTGTGTCTCCCCTTCTATCTCTCTATGTAGATTAAGCACCCAGAAGCTTTCTCAAATGAGGGGCGTATGCAGAATACCAGTACATGGGCACCAATTATTTTGCATATGTTATTGGAGAGCCTCACACTCTACCTAACAGTAGGGCCGGCCCTGACCGTGGCAATCCCCTGAGCCTCTCTAGCCCCTCTGCAGTGCCGCCGCATTTATTTACAACTGCCGTGCGATCAAAGGCTTGACACCCTTTGCATCCAAAGCTGCCTTCGCCAGCTGAGGCACGCTCGCACTGTAACACATTGGATTGAGAGCCAGCCTGAAGGGTTGGGCTAAGAGGAGTGCCGATGTCAGGAGGAGAGTGAAGCCTGCAATTATAAGCCACATGCTGACAGGCAGAGACTCCCGCACGTGCGTGCGCCTCTCCAGCGTGTTAATCCCAACGCTTTGCAACTTTCCTTTCGCAAGACAGCATTTCCTTGGCAGCTTTCCACCCTTTCTTCTGACAATGGGCTGCTTCTGTGAGCCTGTCAGCGAGAGCCAGGCCCCTTCCCAGGAGGAACTGGGATTCAAGGGGGTGCGGAGGCGTGCAAAACCCAGCATCCCAAGAATCTCAGCTTTCACGTTCAAGGAAGCACATTTCCCAGCTCTTCAAGCCCCCAAGATGGGCCTGACAAGTGATGGTGTGGGGTTGGGGTGAGGAGGAAGAGGAGGGAGTGTGCATGGCAAGATCTCAGGAGCAAAGAAGTGCTCAGCTAACTTTGCGCAAAGAAAGGCCATTTCAGCATACAGTCAAACCACGGCTGTCAAACATAATCTGTTCTGGAAGACCATTCGACTTCCGAAACATTCAACAGCCGAGCCGCGGCTTCCGGTTGGTTGCAAGAGCTTCTTGCCCACGTGGACATTTGGGTTCCGAAAAACGTTTGAAAACCGGAGCGTTTACTGGGTTTTTGGCGTTCAGGAGCCAAAACGTACAATAACGGAGGCATTCAGGAACTGAGGTTTGACTTTACCCTTTTCATTTCTCCAACGAAAAGAGGAACATCCGTGTTGTTGTCTAGTTGTTTAGTCGTGTCCGACTCTTCGTGACCCCATGGACCAGAGCACACCAGGCACTCCTGTCTTCCACTGCCTCCCGCAGTTTGGTCAGACTCATGTTCGTAGCTTCGAGAACACTGTCCAACCATCTCGCCCTCTGTCGTCCCCTTCTCCTAGTGCCCTCAATCTTTCCCAACATTTCCAGGGAGTCTTCTCTTCTCATGAGGTGGCCAAAGTATTGGAGCCTCAGCTTCAGAATCTGTCCTTCCAGTGAGCACTCCAGTGAGAACATCCTATGCCATAATAATAATTGGTGGTGCTGTTTTCGTAGCATTAGAAGGGACCCTGAGGGTCATCTAGTCCAACCCCCTGCAATGCAAGAATATGCAGCTGTCCCATACAGGGATCGAACCTGCGACCTTGGCGTTATCAGCACCACACACTAACCAACAGAGCTATCTCCCCTCCGTCCTATTAAAGATGCACATATCTAAATTCCATTGCATGTGCAGCAACAGTGACTATTCCTCCCACGGGCCTCCAACCTGGGAGAGGTGTTCCCTCTCTAGACTGCTGTTTGGTCTCCAGATGTGCGAGAGGCCTTGTCCTCTCTCTGCTCACGAGAGAGAAAGCTAAAGTGATTGGGTTCAGGGTTGCCTCTCTCCGCAACCCCCTGCGAAACTCTTGCCAACAGCAGCATAGGGGAGGGGTTCTGACTCTTGATATATCCAGGAACTGCATTTCTGTGGTTCTAACCAAAATTGCTGGAACCAAGTGGCGGAGCCCAATGGCGCTGCCTTGCCCACGGCCCAGCCTTTGGTGGTTACAGCCCCAGTACCAGGCATTCACCCTCCCTCCCAACCCAGGCTCCTTTTCAAATAACGGGAAAGGGTCCCCCAGTTTGCAACTGTGAATCCTCCTCGGTGTGCTTGCCGCCTTGCCTCTCCTTGCAGCACCAGAGAAGGAGCTCAAGGGCACATGTCTGCAACCGGCCTCTTCAGCTGTGCAGGTATATTCTGTGAATTAAGGGTGGTTACTAAGCTGTCGAATGACAACTCCCATCGAATGACAGCTCCCCCCAGCTATTAGCCATGCTGGCTGGGCCTGATGAGAGTTGGAGGGTCATAGGTTAACAGCCTAAAACCGAGTGGTTGTGAGTGATGCGCCTCTGTGGGGGATTGGCTGGCATGCACATGCTCCTTTGTTTATGCGCTTAGCTAGACCAAGCGGGTGGCGCTGTGGTCTAAACCACAGAGCCTAGGGCTTGCCGATCAGAAGGTCGGCGGTTCGAATCCCCGTGACGGGGTGAGCTCCCGTTGCTTGGTCCCAGCTCCTGCCCACCTAGCAGTTCGAAAGCACGTCAAAGTGCAAGTAGATTAATAGGTATCGCTCTGGCGGGAAGGTAAATGGTGTTTCCGTACGCTGCTCTGGTTCACCAGAAGTGGCTTAGTCATGCTGGCCACATGACCTGGAATCTGTCTGCGGACAAATGACGGCTCCCTCAGCCAGGATAGCGAAATGAGTGCCGCAACCTCAGAGTCGTTCGCGACTACACTTAACAGTCAGGGGTCCCTTTACCTTTACCTTTAAACCAAGAAAGCTAAAAGTTTCTTCCTTTTGGCACTGCAGATGCAAAGCTATCAAGAATTTAAGAACTGCCTTGCATACATGTTCTACCACATGTGGTGGACGTGCAAGATAACAAAAGCATTATGGGAAATGATATACAATGAGTTGAAAAAAATGTTTAAAATAACGTTTGTGAAAAAAACAGAGGCCTTCTTATTAGGCTTTTTAGGTGCAGAGATACCAAAGGAGCAGAAACAATTATTTATGTATGCGCCAACAGAGATGGAATCTTTCCAGAGATGGAAAGAAGATATAGTCCCGACCAGAGACGAATGGCTGATGAAGGTGATGGACTACGCTGAAATGGCGAAAATGACCAAAAAATCAGAAACCAGGAAGAGAGGAACTGTAGGAAGGAATGGGAAAGTTTTACCTTGTACTTAAGAGAACACTGTAAACAACTAAAAACTTTGGCAGGATTTGAGTAACGCTTGTAATGTACTAAAAACTAAGGGGGAAATGGTTTATTTAAGAAAAATAGAGAAAACATGTGAAACAATTGAAAAAGATTGGAAATGGTAACCATGGAAGGGTGGAGGTGAGTCTAAGGGTACAGGGAATCCTAAATGGTGACAATGATGTTTAATGTTTGCATTTAAATGTGCAGTGTAAATAAACACCAGGGAGCTTTTCTTCTCTTCAAGTGCATGCATTGGTCGCAGGCCTGCAAGCCACAATAAGGGCGCTTCCAAACATCCTCTATATATTGAGCATTCATCCATCTGGCCATTGGTCCACCTAGCTCAGTTTGTCTACTCTGACTGGCAGCAGCCCTCCTGGGGGCTTCTGCATGCAAAGCAGATGCTCTGCCTCTGAGCTACCACCCATCCCATTCTGATTTGTTTGCAAGGAAGTCAGCTGATGTCCCATCGAGGCAAGCGCAACCCCACAATTTCCAGCGCACGCTTCTGCCGCTTTCCTTTATCGCAAAAAGGAAGTGGGTTTGTTGCGCAAGATCACCCCCAGGCCCGGTCAACTCTACTTGCGCAGCCTGCATTTGCCAGTATCTTACTAACCCCCACCCAAAAGTAGGAACAGTCTGGAAGCTCTCTCAGCTGAAGGGTTCCAGCATTTTGTGTGTGTGTGTGTGTGTGTGTGTGTGTGTGTGTGTGTGTGTGTGTGTTAGATATCCACATGTCAATCAATATGAAAGGACTTTCTGTGTGAAAAGTAAAGAACAGTAAGCAAGAAGTTAAGCCCTTGCACATGAAAACACTTCTCTAAGCTTGAATCTGGACTTGATGGACTGTAAACAACATTTTAACAAATCCTTATGACCTGAGCTACATGATCAGCAAAATCTTGTGATGTATTTATTGACTGCCTGGACTCTGACACCTGCAGTCAGAAGCAGACTTCTGTTTTGGCTCTTCGTTGCTTTTGTTTGGAATTGCTTTACTTGTTTATTATATTTGTATATAAACTATATTTATTCCTTTATTCATTGTGCTGGACTGAGAAGGGTGGGCAAGAAATAATTGTAACAATAAATAGCAATAGCAATAGCAATAGCAATAAGGAGTCTAGCAACAATGACATCCAGGGAGTTTGCTGATGACGTAACTCAGCCTGAAACCTTCTTTCCTGTGCAGAGTGCAGCATAGCTACTCCTGAATCCATGCTGGAAGTAGCAGTAGCAAAGCATGTTGTTGTTGTTGTTGTTGTTGCAATGAAACAGTCAGTGTCAATCAGCTACTCTTCAACACATTTAACAGTTATCCTTTTATGAAACTTGAGGGTGGGCGAATTCCTCTTGGCTTACATGCAAATTGGCTCACCATTTACCATCTATGTATCTTGGTTATAATTCAGAAAAAGCAATTCCACTTTGTGAGAGTACTCGCCTGGCTTGTAACATTGGCACTCTCATACCCATGGTGAACTATCATATCCTGCCACCTAGGATAATGGGTGTGTCTTCATCTGCCCTCCATCTGCTTCATAAGACCACCAATTATAGAGAGCTACCTATTCATTTGACCACAAACAGACTATCTTACAGCATGGTCATTTCAAGAGGGGCTTGTCCACCACAGCCATGCAGCCAGCCCTTCAGCCAGCCTGCCCAACATGGATCCCATACCTTCTTCATTCTTCTTCCCAGCAACCCTTCCTCAAAACTCTCTTTTCCTGTCACGTCACACTCAGTTACCTTGGCAACCTTCCCAACTGAGTCTCTGTTCACACTTCAGGACTCTTGCATTGTCAATGGCCTTCAGTGGCCCTTAATGGCGCTAGCATGCCCAGGTCATTTTGCATAGGCTAGCCCAGGAATTCCTCTGCAACTTCTTTCGTTCCTTCATATCTCCAAAACTCAAAATCCTAGCATTCAAGGGCTGATTTCTTGGCCTATGATAAAAACTCTTCTGTTTCCACCACCCAGGTCATTTTGCATAGGCTAGCCCAGGAATTCCTCTGCAACTTCTTTCGTTCCTTCACATCATCAAAACTCAAAATCCTAACATTTATTCATTTCTGTGGTTTAGGGCAGGGATCAGCAACCTTTTTCAGCCATTGGCCGGTCCACTGTCCCTCAGACTATGTGGTGGGCCAGACTATTTTTTTGGGGGGGGGGGGAATGAACGAATGCCTATGCCCCACAAATAACCCAGAGGTGCATTTTAAATACAGTGGTACCTCGGTTTATGAACACAATTGGTTCCGGAAGTCTGTTCATAAACTGAAGCGTTCATAAACTGAAGCGAACTTTCCCATTGAAAGTAATGGAAAGTGGATTAATCTGTTCCAGACAGTCCGCAGAGTACTTAAACTGAAGCATTCATAAACTGAAGCGAACTTTCCCATTGAAAGTAATGGAAAGTGGATTAATCCGTTCCAGACGGGTCCGCGGAGTACTTAAACTG
The DNA here is from genome assembly GCF_963506605.1 of Zootoca vivipara. Classification (NCBI taxonomy): domain Eukaryota; kingdom Metazoa; phylum Chordata; class Lepidosauria; order Squamata; family Lacertidae; genus Zootoca; species Zootoca vivipara. The sequence continues at coordinate 112,167,914 of NC_083277.1, forward strand.
AAGCGTTCATAAACTGAAGCATAGGTGTAATTGGTTCCGGAAGTCTGTTCATAAACTGAAGCGTTCATAAACTGAAGCGAACTTTCTCATTGAAAGTAATGGAAAATGAATTAATCCGTTCCAGATGGGTCCGTGGCGTTCATGAACCGAAAATTCATAAACCGAGGTGTTCATAAACCGAGGTTCCATTGTAAAAGCACACATTCTACTCCTGTAAAAACACCAGGCAGGCTCCACAAATAATCCAGAGATGCATTTTAAATAAAAGGACACATTCTACTCATGTAAAAACACACTGATTCCCAGACCGTCCACGGGCCGGATTGAGAAGGCGATTGGGCTGCCTCCGGCCCCCAGGCCTTAGGTTGCCTACCCCTGGTTTAGGGGGTCATCCCCACTTCAATCTATAACAATATGCAAAATGGGCAGCCAGCAGAATAAATTGCTGACCGGAGATCTTCTGGGTGGTAGCCGATAAGATCCAAACGTGGTAAAAGAACAGATTGGCCTTGTAGTGCTGCTTTACCACCCAAAGAGGGAGAACAGGGAGGACTGCCACCCAGCGCTGCCCACCCCACACTTGGTCTGGGTCCTGCAACCATGCTCTGCTCCCTTCCCCTGAGTTCCCTTGCACTGACGCCAAAGGGAATAGCTTTTTTTCCAGAGCCACAATCCCTGGGCAAACAGGGAAGACCAGCAGCCCAGGCCACAAGCCATCGGGAGTGCATGAGCAGGGGAGAGCCCGCCAAGCAGGCCACGCTCTGCACCCCTTTGCCTTTGTAACAATTTCCGATTGGGCTGCCTGAATCAATCCAAAGAGAGAAGCCACTTCCTGGAACATTTTCTACATCCGAAACCACAGGAGAGGGCCTCCGTCGCCAGCGGGGAGGGGAGAGTGATCAAAGCCAGATGGTGGGCTGGGCAGGGAGACGACAGGGAGGGGGACATGCTTGTACGACAACACACACACACACACACACACACACACAGAGGCAGGCAGGCACTAATATTCGACACGCATAGGAAATCGCTAATGCAAAGGCAGCCAGCGAGAGAAACCTCTGCAGAGAGTGCTCTAATCAGAGGTGCATGCCTTGCGATATATACAGAATGCATGCATGTTGCAACCAGCCAAGTTACAGGGAACCAGGCAGAGGGCCTTCTCGGTAGTGGCACCCACCCTGTGGAATGCCCTCCCACCAGAGGTCAAAGAGAACAACAATTACTAGACCTTTAGAAGGCATCTCAAGGCAGCCCTGTTTAGGGAAGCTTTTAATGTTTGATTTATGTATTTTAATGTTTTGTTGGAAGCCACCCAGAGTGGCTGGGGGAACCCGGGCAGATGGGCGGGGTATAAAGAATATATTATTATTATTATTATTATTATTATTATTATTATTATTATTATTATTATTAGTGGGTTGGGTAAGAGGCATCTCTGGCAAGGGCTGTCAGTCTTTGTCTTGTAGCCCCGCCCCCTCCTCCTCTAGCCACACCCATTTATCGCAACTCAATTCCGTCTGCGGGCGCACCACTTCTGTAAAGAAAGAAAGAAGCACGAGATCCTCCTTTTACCGTACATAGAGGAAAAGTACTTCCGAGCATGTGCAGAGTGGCTTTCCCTTGACCACTGAGCTACTACAGGCAGTCCCCATTCCCTTAAGAGGTCGCGTGCAGTATTTTTGCAGGAGGGATACATGTACATACCGGAAATGTAGGTTTGTGCAGTTGAAGTGGGTTAAAGGGATCTGCCACCTCAACAAATCCCCTTAAAAAATAAAAATGGACTTTTTGAGGTTAGGAAAGTGATGGGGAAACACACTGAAAAGTGCGGGATGAATGGATGAACAGTGGAAGGATGGAAGGAAGGCTTCATATATCCTTCAAGTAAGCAAATCAGGATGAAAGCTCAATAAACATAATAACATAGGGGATTTCCTTACACAGAGTCGGGCCACTGGGTCCACCTAGGTCTGTACTGTTTTCAATGACTAATAGCAGCTCTTTAGGATTTCGGGCAGAAATCTTTCTTAGCCCTACCTGGAGATGCCAGGAATTGAAACGGGTGCTCTATCTCTGGTGCTCTATCCCTGAACTATAGCTCTTCCCTAAATAGGTCACCTGGAGGAGCCCGGTGTTATGGGAAAGAGCTCCCCTCCCCCCAGGGCGGATGGCAGCAGAGCCCATCACAGTCTTGCTCTGTAAAGCCACTATAGCTGATGCTTCCTCTAAAACTCACATCCCCTATGATTCCTGGATTTTAAATTATAGAATATATCAGTTATGTGACACACACACACACCCCGGAGCCAAGGAGATAAGTAAGTATACAACCTTTAGAAGACATCTGAAGGCAGCCCTGTCTAGGGAAGCTTTTTTTAGTCTTTAATGTTTTATTATCTTTTTATATACCGTATGTCGGAAGCTGCACAGAGTGGTTGGGGTATAAAGAATAAAATTGTTATGATAACTATTGAGTAGGAAGTCCCTCATTTCATTGGAGAAATGTTGGAGGGTACACAATGGATCTAGATTGTGTGCGGACTACACACACAAAACAAGAAGTTTCCATTGATTCTAGAATAAAATGTCTGGTGTCTATGCAGCCTTACTGTCGGTGCGCAACTTCGTGGCTCCTGCTCTCACTTTCTATCATTCCCCATCTTTAAAACAGACTTGGACTCGATAGACGGTGTGTTCAAACAGAGGAGTCCCCCTCTGACTGCCCATCAACACAGAGGACTGTCCTGCACAAGGTGGGGCACCTGGCCAGTGTGGTATAGTGGTTAAGAGCGGTAGACTCGTAATCTGGGGAACCAGGTTCGTATCTCCGCTCCTCCACATGCAGCTGCTGGGTGACCTTGGGCTAGTCACACTTCTCTGAAGTCTCTCAGCCTCACTCACCTCACAGAGTGTTTGTTGTGGGAGAGGAAGGGAAAGGAGAATGTTAGCCGCTTTGAGACTCCTTAGGGTAGTGATAAAGCGGGATATCAAATCCAAGCTCTTCTGGCCACCCTGTTCATAAAAATCAGCAAATAAAGCTAGCTACCCCCCATTTGCTCTGCATCCCACAGTTTCTCCGGATGGTCTCTAGTTTCTTTAAAAAGTGCAAAGCTTCAGCAAGGTCCTGACATGAGAAGTTCCCTGCTCAGCATCCTGATTTCCACCACGACAAGCTTCACATATTCCACTGCTGAGGACAACTCAGAGATGGCTAAGGGCCACTTCATTTCTCCCCTAAATCTGCCCCGCGGCCTAATCTTTCTGGCCTCAGCTTGGAATTCCTTCCAATTGCTGAGCAGTGACATAACCCCCAAGCCTGTGGGATTAATCCTATTAGATCATCTTTACATCCTAGAGAAACCTCAGTCTCTTTTCTCTGGTCACCATCTGAGGCCAAGAGAAAGAAGCCTGAGATGTTAACTTGTTGCTGTCAGGAATTGAGTTTCTTGAGGAACAGGCAGGATTTTAGCCCATGCTAAACTGCAAGGCGAGGCATAAATATTAGCCCAGCAAACTTCCTTGCTCCGATACTCTCCGACCCACATAAGAGGATTCCAGGTCACCTTTCTGATTGCTTGAAACAATGTGTGGCTTTTACCAATGGCATCTTCCTTGCCTCAAAGTTGCTGAATGGCTATAGATGTCAGCAGGCAATAAAGTTTCTTTCCAGGCTGTGAAAAGCTTTGTCTGTGGATTTTTATCCCCACCCCCCAAATCAAGCTGCTGTTTAAAGCAGAAGCACAGGCCAGGCCTGTTTTTGTACAGTCAGTTGGCAACCCTAAAAGCAATCCAGTGTTTGCTGTATGGCACATGCATTGCCCTGAAGTTGGCCTGCATGAGGCCTTTTCAATCAGTTATTGAACTGAGAGGTGCACAGAATATCTCCTGTTGACTGTCCATCTCCCCCCCACCCCCGCCTGGAAGCTCCTAGGACCAACTGAACATGCATCTTTTTTTATTTCATGTTGCTCTGTAAAGCAAACGTATGTTGATGGTGGTCTAGAACTTAGTACTGTACTAGTAGGGAGCTTGTTATCTAAAGCTAGTTTCCACAACATGCCACCACTTTTTGGCAAACCAAGAGGCAGAATCTGGGATGTTGCTACGTAAAAGGAAGCAGACTTGACTCTGATGGCATAAAGGTAAAGGTAAAGGGACCCCTGACCAATAGGTCCAGTCGTGACCGACTCTGGGTTTGCGCGCTCATCTCGCATTATTGGCCGAGGGAGCCGGCGTATAGCTTCCAGGTCATGTGGCCAGCATGATAAAGCCGCTTCTGGCGAACCAGAGCAGCACATGGAAACGCCGTTTTCCTTCCCGCTGGAGCGGTTCCTATTTATCTACTTGCATTTTGACGTGCTTTCGAACCGCTAGGTTGGCAGGAGCTGGGACCAAGCAACGGGAGCTCACCCCGTCACAGGGATTCGAACCGCCGACCTTCTGATCAGCAAGCCCTAGGCTCAGTGTTAACCCACAGCGCATACATTTAAAACACACACAAACACACACACACACACACACACACACACCGGATCCTGGGAACTGTAGTTTACCTCTTTGAGAGAAGCCTTAAACTGCCTACACACAATACACCATTACCTTTAAAGAACACCAGAAACCCATTCTTTCCCTCAAAGAATTCTGGGCACTGCAGTTCACCCCAGCAGCCCTTAACAAACTACAGCACCCAGAATTCTTTGCAGGAAAGAATGGGATTTGAGTGGGCTTTAAAGATACAGTATAGTGTGCACAAAGCCTAAATGTGCTTTAATTATTGGGGGGTTGGGGTTGCAGCCACTCATATTGACTGGTATCAGTTTAAAGGTAAAGGGCCCCCTGACCATCAGGTCCAGTCGTGTCCGACTCTGGGGTTGCGGCGCTCATCTCGCTCTATAGGCCGAGGGAGCTGGCGTTTGTCCGCAGACAGCTTCCGGGTCATGTGGCCACCATGACAAAGCTGCTTCTGGCGAACCAGAGCAGCGCAAGGAAACGCCGTGCTTTTGAACTGCTAGGTGGGCAGGAGAGCTAGTTGGGGGGCACCCGGTATCAGTTTAGGGGGGTGTAAATAGATCACTGCACTGCAGTAAGGGCAAAATGTGCTTTCCACCCCTGACATTGTTGAGCTGTTTCCACGTGGGTTGGGGTGTCTTCCTAGGCACTGCAACAACCCTCCAGGAATCATGTAATACCCAGGACTTTCTCCCCTGCAAGCTCCACTTATCACAATGACGAGCAGTTTGATTATAACGTTCTAAAGTCTGCAAAGTATTTTGTATGTTTTTGTCTGGTATGCTCTCAAGTGAAAACAAGAGGATTTGTACACTAGGTGGCAGCAAAGGATTACTTTTCAACCCATTCTCCAATTGCAAATACTGGAACCTCGGTTTATGAACACCTCGGCTTACAAATTTTCGGTTTACGAACGCCGCGGACCCATCTGGAACGGATTAATCCACTTTCCATTACTTTCAATGGGAAAGTTCGCTTCAGTTTATGAATGCTTCAGTTTATGAACAGACTTCTGGAACCAATTGTGTTCATAAACCGAGGTACCACTGTACAGTACTGTAGTGGCAGGATAAAGTTTGGGATAGTTCTATCCTTTCTAGCCATTTATATAAAGTAAAGGTAAAGGGACCCCTGACCATTAGGTCCAGTCGTGACCGACTCTGGGGTTGCGCGCTCATCTCGCATTATTGGCCAAGGGAGCCGGCGTATAGCTTCCAGGTCATGTGGCCAGCATGACAAAGCTGCTTCTGGCAAACCAGAGCAGCACATGGAAACGCCGTTTACCTTCCCGCTGTAGCGGTTCCTATTTATCTACTTGCATTTTGACGTGCTGTCGAACTGCTAGGTTGGCAGGAGCTGGGACCAAGCAACGGGAGCTCACCCCGTCATAGGGATTCGAACCGCCGACCTTCTGATATAGAACCTTTAATCCCGCAGATAATTGGCGGTCTTTATGGCTTTTACCTACTCTCTGAGGTGGATCACCATTATTCCCATTTCGCAGATGGGGAACCAAGGAGCTACGATTTACCCAAGAGGCCTAGGGCAGAGGTGGAGTTTGAACCCAAATCTCCATTTACCAGACCAAATAGTTGTGCAGCCTGATCCCATCCTTGCTAACTCAGCAATAAGTCCCATTTCGCCCCACGGGCCCTATTCTCAGGTGCGTCTAGGCTTGCAGCCACCATGCGCCTGTTCCCAATGCCACTTCATATGTAGTCTCCTAAATAATGGAGGGATGCTTAGTTCAGGTCACAGGGGAATTGTGTCTTATTGGTCCGGGTCGGGAAAAAGCTGTTCAGTTGGGTAACCAATATACATGACCGTCAAAGGAAATGTCTCTTAATATGTAAGCTGTGTTGTTGAACTGCTGTAAAGCAGTGGGGATGATTTCAGAGAGGGAGGTGAAGGGGGCTCATAGGCACCAGCTCCAGGGGGCTGAGGCTCTTTAGGCCCCCTCAATCTTTTCGTGAGGGCCCCCCACTATTCAGGCTGAACATGGAGTCGGGCGTTCAGCGACATCAAGGTGTCAAACGGAAGGTGTTATCTCTGCGCTGTACTGCCATGTTCTTCGTTCTCTGCAACTACACAGATGCTAACCGTTGGTCGATCCATTTTTGCTCCACGCCAGCCAATCTGAGGCGAGTGCCTGCGTGCTGACCTCAGAGCCCAACCAGCAGAAAGATTTTGCACCCGTTCAGGGTGGAAGGAGGGAAGTGTGAGAGCGCCAGGCGAGAGGAACTGCGAGCAGCCAGAATCATGTGTGACTTCTCGGAAGATCAGACCGCTGAGCTCAAGGAGGCTTACAGAACTGGAGATAATAATAATATTTTTTATTCATTTTATAAGAACAAACAAATACAGAGGTACCTTGACTTACGAAGGCGATCCATTCCACGGCGCTCTTCATAAGTTGAAACCTTTGGTTGTCGAAGTGTCCATTTTGCGCAAGCACAAAGCGTGATTTTGCGCTTCTGCGCATGCGTGGACCGCGCGTGGCGCTTCCACGCAGGCGCAGAACGTGTGTGGGGCGAAAATACTTCCGGGTTTGCTGACTTCGTAAGTCGGAACCTTCGGAAGTCGAGGCATTCGGATGTCGAGGTACCACTGTATACAAAAAAAGACAAACAACACAATTCTTACTAACTTCTACTTTTTCTTATCATCGTTATGTGACTTCCCCAAATCCCCCTCTCTGAATTCCACTTCTAATCATCTTTAAGAGTTTCTTTAAAAATTAAATATATTTATACCCAAAATCTTAACTATATTAAAACTCATCATAAATCTTACACTTAAATTAAAATACAACATATAACACCTATTTCTATTCTGATAGCCTATATTGACTTCCTTAGGAATTTCAATTTTTTTAAAAAAAAATTACAGTATTTTTTCAAATATACTTTAAATTTCTTCCAATCTTCTTCCACCTTCTCTTCTTTCTGGTCGCGGAGTCTCCCAGTCAGTTCGGCGAGTTCCATAAAGTCCATCATCTTCATTTGCCATTCATCTATACTGTAGTTGGTGAAGTCGTGAAAGTTCTGGGGAACCCTAAGAGTGATGAAATGAATGTGAAGACCCTGAACTTCCCCCCGTTGCTGCCTATGATGCAAACCATTGCCAAGAACAAGGATCAAGGCTGCTTTGAGGATTATGTGGAGGGGCTGAGGGTCTTCGACAAGGAGGACAACAGGACGCTTCATGGGAGCGGAGATACGCCATGTGCTTGTCACACTAGGGGAGAAGATGACCGAGGAAGAAGTAGAGATGCTTGTGGCCGGCCATGAAGACAGCAATGGCTGAATTAACTATGAAGAGTTGGTTCTGAGCAGCTGAAAAGCACCTCTAGCTTCTCCCGAGAACCTTTGCCAGTTTATCCTTAAAATGTTTGTGCCTTTTTATCTGTGTCTGAAACTACTTTTGGTTCCCTCTTTCTCCAACCTCTTGGTTTAGTCCTTGAGGCAGGGGCTAAGGAAAGGAAGGAAAAACATTTGTCTAAAGCAGGGGTCAGCAAACTTTTTCAACAGGGGGCCGGTCCACTATCCCTCAGACCTTGTGGGGGGCGGGACTATATTTTGAAAAAGAATATGAACGAATTCCTATGCCCCACAAATAACCCAGAGATGCATTTTAAATATACGGACACATTCTACTCATCTAAAAACATCATGCAGGCCCCACAAATAACCCAGAGATGCATTTTAAATAAAAGGACACATTCTACTCATGTAAAAACATGCTGATTCCCGGACCGTCCACGGGCCGGATTTAGAAGGTGATTGGGCCGCATCCGGCCCCCGGGCCTTAGTTTGGGGACCCTGGTCTAAAGTGTGTGCTGGGCAGGGAAGCAAACTGCTGGCTTGTCTTGCATCACTTTATTTCCAGAAGTGTCCAGCTTATTTCCTCTCGGTTGCTTCAGTAAACTCTTCCTCAAAAATGTCTTACTAAAAACAAAAGCAAATGCTGACCTTCTGTTTCAGGCATTCTCTGTTTCTTTTCCCCCACCCCTTTATTTTTCTTGACTCAAGTTCCACAAGATGTATAAACAAGAAGGAATTTCAGAGACGTTCAATTGTTCAGAGCCAGTTTTAGACCTGACCAGTAGATGTCACTGTAACCATGGGATATGGCTAGAAAACCATATTTCCCCACCAGACCTTGCTTTTGTTTTTGTTTGAACTGCACTGCTGTTTCCTCTGCCCAACGCAGTGTGAGTCAAATGTTATTTGCCTCCACCACTGCACAGCACCGCATTTAGGACTCATGTTGGTGCCTGGTTGCCAACTTTTACTGATCTGAAGGGAAGGCTATCATCAAGGTGACGCATAACACAATACAGTTTTCAGAAACCCATTAGACTACGTTCATTAGTATTACTCTCTTTCTTCAAAATAGCAATGATTATTCTGCCCTTTAAGGGACGCAGGTGGCACTGTGGGTTAAACCACTGAGCCCAGGGCTTGCCGATCAGAAGGTCGACGGTTTGAATCCCCATGACGGGGTGAGCTCCCGTTGCTCAGTCCCAGCTCCTGCCAACCTAGCAGTTCAAAAGCACGTCAAAATGCAAATAGATAAATAGGAACCGCTACAGCGGGAAGGTAAACGGCATTTCCGCGTGCTACTCTGGTTCGCCAGAAGCGGCTTTGTCATGCTGGCCACATGACCCGGAAGCTGTACGCTGACTCCCTCGACCAATAACGCGAGATGAGCACCGCAACCCCAGAGTCGGCCACGACTGGACTTAATGGTCAGGGGTCCCTTTACCTTTTTATGCTGCTGCCCTTTGGTGGCAGGGTGTTTTTTTTAATGGAGTGTCTAATGGTTAAAAGCAAAACAGCCACAACAGTCTACTGGACTTACACCAGAAGTTACATTTCAAGAGGTTATGCTACAAGTGTGTTAATAGTCTTCTGTGACATTGTGGAATCTGGCAGAATAAACCCTTTTAGAGGTGGCCCCAGACATTAACAGCAGGGAGTGGGAACCTGTAGCCCTCTAGATGTTGATAGACTTTGTGAGTGCCTGGAGGCGGTTGAAGGATGGATGGCGGCTAACAGATTGAGGTTGAATACTTACAAGACAGAAGTACTGTTTGTGGTGGACAGGATACGGGCAGGTGTGAAGGACTCCCTGCTCCTCAATGGGGCAACTGTGCCACTGAAGGACCAGGTGTGCAGCCTGGGAGTCATTCTGGACTCACAGCTGTCCATGGAGGCGCAGGTCAATTCTGTGTCCAGGGCAGCTGTCTATCAGCTCCATCTGATACACAGGCTGAGACCCTACCTGCCTGCAGACTGGTCTCACCGGAGTGGTGCATGCTCTAGTTATCTCCCGCTTGGACTACTGCAATGCGCTCTACGTGGGGCTGCCTTTGAAGGTGACCCGGAAACTACAACTAATCCAGAATGCGGCAGCTAGACTGGTGACTGGAAGCGGCCGCCAAGACCACATAACACCGGTCTTGAAAGATCTACATTGGCTTCCAGTACGTTTCAAAGTGTTGGTGCTGACCTTTAAAGCCCTAAATGGCCTCGGTCCAGTATACCTGAAGGAGCGTCTCCACCCCCATCGTTCTGCCCGGACACTGAAGTCCAGTACCGAGGGCCTTCTGGCGGTTCCCTCATTGCGAGAAGCCATGTTGCAGGGAACCAGGCAGAGGGCCTTCTCGGTAGTGGCACCCACCCTGTGGAACGCCCTCCCATCAAATGTCAAAAACAGCTACCAGATTTTTAGAAGACATCTGAAGGCAGCCCTGTTTAGGGAGGCTCTTAATCTTTAATCGATTATTTTATTCTGTTGGAAGCCGCCCAGAGTGGCTGGGGAAACCCAGCCAGATGGGCGGGGTCTAAATAATATATTATTATTATTATTATTATTATTATTATTATTATTATTATTATTATTATTATTGACTACAAATTCAAGATAGACTTGTAGAGTTGGAAGGGGTCCTTGGGGTGCAGGAATCTCAGTGCAGTGCAGGAATCTCAGCTAGATCATACATGACAGACGGCCGTCCAACCTCCCTTGCCTGACCATTGGCCATGCTGGCTGGGGCGGATAGGAGTTGGAATTTAACAACAGCTGGAAGGTCATAGATTCCGTCTCTCTGTTTAACAGGAAGAGGATGAAGAGTGGCATGGTGGCTCAGGCAGATAATGGCTTCCTGAGTGTGCTTCATGGATGCTGAGTCCAGATTTGGACCCAGCTATTTCCAATCACTATGCTACAGCGACTGGCCTCATGGTGTAGAACCTCCATGCTCAAGAGAAGAATACCAGGCACAAGAGACAAATAACAGGGGGAACCAGCTGCCTTGTAAGCTGGGCTCTCCTTAGATCTTTAGGATGTTCTAAGCAAAAATCTGCTCTTATTCCCTTATGGGGTACACAAGAGCCTTATTGGGTTCTCCATCGGTCGGAGAATATATAACAAGAGGCCAACCAGAGAAGTTTGAGAAGCAAAGCCTTTATTTGCTGTTGCAACAGGGTCCTTCCCCTCACGCAGGAGAACAAGGAAGGAACCCAGAACAAAATAGAACCTCCACTTTTATCAGTTTTCCCATCACCAAGAAACGCCCCCAATACATCATTCCTACATCACAGCTATGTAATCAATACCTCACAAAAAAGGAGGGTTCAAGGTAGAAATCTGAGCACTTTTGACACCTCTCCTAGTCCTCCTATCACCCCTCCCAGGTGTGAATTCCTAAACACAAAGAGAAATTAACATTTTCATAAGAGTTGATCACTGTCTTTTGTTCAGAGGAGTCTTCCATTGTGAATGAGATACCATTGACAGGGAATTGTGGCTCCCAAGTTGCTAGTCATGTGGAAATGTGTGCATATGCTGATCCTTAAGCCTTCCTTAAGGCAGGGTTGAGTCCAAGCGGGAGGGGTGAGGGTCTCTGGAGTGGAGCAGAGGCGAAGAAGGTGGTGTTGCGAGGGATTCTGGGTAAGTGCAGCTGTCAGGTTCGGTCACCCCTCTCTGTTCATTAGTAATGGTGTCCTGCAACCCCCTTATAATTTTCTATAACAGGACAAATAAAGCCAATATGTTTGCCCTGATAAGAAAATTCTGCCCAGGAGGGCTTATCTGTGACAGCCATTTCGCACAACCAAGCTATTGTACGGCAGATAGCTGCCATTTTGTCGCGTGAGGAATGTCGCTGCTCAGTTGACCTGCCTTTCCTACGGTTGGTTCGTTTCTCTCCTGAACTTGGTCAGCATTTTGGAAAGTCGGGGAGACAGAGGCAGGTGATCAATTCTCTTCCCGCCAACGAATTTATGGGTTGCCCTGGCTATTTGGAAGATGGCACCGCACTGCCCACTTTGTATGTGAGCCAGGGATTGGCCTGGAAGAAGCACGGTGGCACATCCTCTTGCGCCAAATTCATTTTCTGCACTATTTCCAGGAGAGTTTTCCCCCTGCCCTTCTTTCATAAACACTGGCTGTGCGCAGACAGCTCTGAAGGAGGATCCATCTGTGGCGCCACTCTGTGAGCCAAGCGCAAGCGGGCCTCCGTCCCACCACTGACACATGAATGCAACCATCGATCTGGCAGGGCTGAGTAGCTCATTGATCCCCCTGCCAGCTTTGGGGAGGAGTGTCTGGGAGCTCAAGCAAGCAGCTTTCAAAGAGCTCTTCCAAAACTCTTTGGTCGGAGGGGGGAGGATTTTGTGAGATGAAGTGGATAACACAAAAAAAAATGGATGAGACTAGAGATCAAACAATGCAAATATATATGCGCACATGCCCTTCCCAAATTAACAGGGAGATTAACTGTTTCCCTCTCAGTTTTGAAGGAAAACAAACACGAGCCTCTAGCCAAATCTGTTCATAGCAGAAACACAATTCTTCATAGCGCACAATCCAGCCCGTATTAAGCGCTTTTAAGTCCCACAGATTTCAGAAGAAACCTTTGGCATATAGCAGGCATGTCCAACAGGTAGATCATCATCTCTGGAAGTCTGTGGTAGATCACTGGCTCCCCCTAAAGAAGCTCAACAACTTTGGCTCCCCTAAAAATGCTCAACATTTCAGCCCTTCACCCCCCCCCCAAAACAGGGCTTTCCTCCCACCTCAGAAAAGCTCCACAACTCTGACCTGAACCCCTAAAAAACGGGGCTTTCCTCCTCCCTAAAAAATCTTAATCTGAACCCCCCCAAAAGGGGGTAGATCACTGCCAGTTTTTAACTCTGTGAGTAGATTGCAGACTCTTCGGAGTTGGCCACCCCTGGCATAGTTATGTGGACCCCTCACCTCCAAGCCCCGAGAAGTTGCAGGCTTGTCACATTCATCCAGGTTCGGTTCCCTTTGGAAGGAGTTCGCTCACGGAAGGCTTATGGGCATTTTGTAACGTTTGAGTTTCTTTCCAAAAATACAGGTGAGGCAGAGGCACAACTTGAATTGAGGGTTCCCAGCATGGTGCCTGAAATGTACTCGGAGTCGAGAGTGAATTTCATGCTCTTTATTCAGCTCATAGTCATCAAGGAGAAGAGGAGAAGAAGAAGAATGGCTCTTTTCCCAAAACCATCTGCTTATATACATTATTTACACAATGGGCCTTGCGTGATTGGCTACTTCAGGGCTACACCTGTGGGCCAATTATATTGTGGATTGACTTCTGCCTGCAGCCTGATTGGCTGCTCCTACAGGCCAATCAGGTAGCAGATTCACTTCTGCCAGCCGCCTGATTGGCTGCTCCAGCAGGCCAATCAGGTTGCGGATTCACTTCCACCTGGAGTTGGATTGGGTAGCTCCCGCTGTTTCTGAATCCTATTGTTCTAGGATTCAGCTCAGTACATAACAGTGCCTGTGGGCACAATGACATTCACAGATGCCCCCTAATTGGTGCCTTGCAATATTTGCTTTCAGAGGTATATTGGGCTGTTGGTTGTTGTTGTTTTTTAATTCCTGCTGCTGTTTTGTATGGAATTCATGTGGCGTTGTGGTCTAAACCACAGAGCCTAGGGCTTGTCGATCAGAAGGTCGGCGGTTCGAATCCCCGTGACGGAGTGAGCTCCCATTGCTCGGTCCCAGCTCCTGCCAACCTAGCAGTTCGAAAGCATGAAGTAGATAAATAGGTACCGCTCCAGCGGGAAGGTAAATGGCGTTTCCGTGTTTGCCAGAGTCATGCTAGCCACATGACCTGGAAGCTGTACACCGGCTCCCTCGGCCAGCAAAGCGAGATGAGCACCGCAACCCCAGAATCGTCTGTGACTGGACCTAACGGTCAGGGGTCCCTTTACCTTTACCTTTACGCATGTTTTAATAGTACTACCATTTTGCTTTGCTTTTATGTATTTCTGCCCTGTGATTGTCGTATGAAGGACACGCTATAAATGTGGTTGGGTGATGACGCTCTCTTCCTGAAGGTTTCCCCACACTCAGCCTGTTCTGAAAGGGAGCATTAGCCATACCCAAATGCCAGGCACCAGAAGGGGCTTGCCTATGATAGCAACGTACAATACCCGAGGTGGCAGCAAATCATTTCATGCCTTATTCACACTAACCATTTGCCCCTCTTTTTCCAGGCAGAGGCCTGCACTTTAACACTCCATGTCTGAGCGTGTGGTTTTCTGCTCAAGCGTTCCCTGCGAAAATTCGCTCTTTAAAGCTGAATCAGAGCAAACGTCTACAGTATTCGGGTTTTCCGTGGATTGATGTGAACTCCAATTGAGCTTTAGAGAGTGGGTTTTTGTGGGGAGAGAGAGGGGGGGAGGCGCTCGGATACGGCGCTTTAAACCATGGACTGGAAAGAGCAGAGGAAAGGTAACTGTGGATAACCATTAACTCAGATCTGTCTTCAACAGAGCTGTTTGGATTAAGCTTCGTGAATCTGCAGCCTGTTCACTTTATAGCTTCGTGAAAGCAGAGCTGGAGTGACAAATACGAAAGCAGTGTGAAGCTTAAGCAGAGGAGGAGGAAAGCCCCAGGCCATTCAGTACTCCAGTGCCGGAGACAAATCTTCTGCGTCCCTTCCTAGGGCGCCAGCCACTAAGCCTCGAGGCTTCCTCCCATTGGACAAAAATAATTGGAGGCTCAGCTGACCCATTTGCTCGGTTTCAAGGTGTGACCAAACATTTAAATTGCGTGTTTTCGTGGCTACACCCACAGTTAATTGAATTTACTCTTTACCAATGTGGGAGGGGGAAATTAGTTTTCACAATGTCTGTTTCAGCTCTGGAGCATTATTCCTGTAGAACACAAACTTTTTCAGCAGGGGGCCGGTCCACTGTCCCTCAGACCTTGTGGGGGCTGGACTATATTTTTTGGGGGGGGCTGAACAAATTCCTATACCCCACAAATAACCCAGAGATGCCTTTGAAATAAAAGAACACATTCTACTCATGTAAATACACCAGGCAGGCCCCACAAATAACCCAGAGATGCATTTTAAATAAAAGGACACATTCATGTTCAATGTAGGAGAGACCAAGTCCCTGCTAAGCTAACAGAAACTGAACAGGAAGAGCAAACAGTCTCTCATGCATGGCAGACCCTCCAAGTGTCCCTATATTCCAGGGACAGTCCCGGATTTACAGAAGCCATCCCGGTTTCTGATTGGATCCCAGAATGCCCCACTTTCCCCCGTTTTCACTGGAGAAAAGTTGGCGGGTAGGGAGTTATGCGACCCCTGAGCCAGGGAGATAAGTAACTATACAACCTTTAGAAGACATCTGAAGGCAGCCCTGTGTAGGGAAGTTTCTTAATGCTTAATGCTTTATTATGTTCTAATATACGTATGTTGGAAACTGCCCGGAGTGGCTTGGGCAGCCCAGTCAGATGGGCAGGGTAATGATGATGATGATGATGATGAATGAATAGGATGTCCCAATTTTCATTGGAGAAGTGTTATAGGGTAGGGCATTGTGGATTTTTGAGAGGATATTCACTGAAACATTTTGCAGGAGCCGTAGGAGGTGTTCATGAATATCCTGGCGCCTATGGGAACAGTGATAACCCCTGTTTTTAATTATCCTGTAGGGTCACCCTCTTTAGATGGTAATGTGTGCTTCCTCACAGTATGATAAGCCAGCTCTGCTGTGTTTGGGGGCCCTTCTATTTTGGATGTCTGCTCCAAACTCCTGCCTTGATGGCACTGTTGTAAATGTTAAGGTTATATATATATATATATATATATATATATATATATATATATATATATATAAAGGTAAAGGGACCCCTGACCATTAGGTCCAGTCGTGACCGACTCTGGGGTTGCGCGTTCATCTGGCATTATTGGCCGAGGGAGCCGGCGTATAGCTTCCAGGTAATGTGGCCAGCATGACAAAGCCGCTTCTGGCAAACCAGAGCAGCACATGGAAACGCTGTTTACCTTCCCGCTGTAGCGGTTCCTATTTATCTACTTGCATTTTGACGTGCTTTCGAACTGCTAGGTTGGCAGGAGCTGGGACCGAGCAACGGGAGCTCACTCCGTCACAGGGATTCGAACCGCCAACCTTCTGATCAGCAAGCCCTAGGCTCAGTGGTTTAACCACAGCGCCACCTGGGTCCCATATATAATTGTTCATAAACATGCACATGAATGTACAGGCACATGTCTGAAGCAGCACAGGAAGACAGGCCTGACTGACACCATTTTGACTCTCTCTGACCAGAATCACACACACATTTCCACATGATTTATCAATTTGGGAGCCATAATCCTGTAAGCCGAAGGCTCTGCCAACTGGACATTTCCCCATAAATGGTGCCAGACTACTAGCCATCTCATTCACAATGGAAGACTCCTCCGAACAAAAGATAGTGATCAACTTTTAGGAAACTGTTAATTTCTCTTTGTGTTTAGGAATTCACACCTGGGAGGACTAGGAGAGGTGTCAAAGGTGCTCAGATTTCTACCTTGAACCCTCCCTTTTCGTGAGGTATTGATTATGTAGCTGTGATGTAGGAATGATGTATTTTGGGGGTGTTTCTTGGTGATGGGAAAACTGATAAAAGTGGAGGTTCTCTTTTGTTCTGGGTTCCTTCCTTGATCTCTTGTGTGAGGGGAAGGACCCTGTTGCAACAGCAAAAATAAAAGGCTTTGCTTCTCAAAATTCTCTGGTTGGCCTCTGTTATCTTCTCCGACCGATGGAGAACCCCATAAGGGCAGGTTTTTGCTTATTACAGCACCACTGCAAAAAATAAATAAATAAGGGAGCCAGGTCACTTCTGGTCCCCCCCCTAACTCAAGAACTCAATGCCCCCCTTCTGTTCTTTAAATGAAACCCCCTCATCACTGAGCGTTAACTGATGCAGACACACAACAGGTCTGCCAAGGCCGTAGTTCACACGTAGTTCAGTCCCAGGGCAACTTCCCCTGATATTGCCAGCACTTTAGTGGCTACAAAACTAAGTTGAGACTGAACAGAGCCACACAAAAAAATGGCAGGGGGAGAGGAGGAAGCTGACAAGGCGGCCCCAGATGCTTTACAACTCTGGCGAGAGATCAAAGCGGGAGACTCGTCCTTTTCGCCTTGAAGTTGCTTCCCCTGCCATCACTCCCCATCCAGAGAGATCCCCATCAACGCACTGCTGCTGCAGACCAGGAACTCCGCGGTGGCTTCAGCTAGAGCCTAGCCTTGTGTGAGCCATTCGCGCGGCAGAACAAATCAGGCCACTTGGCATTCCATGGCCGCAAACAGTGATTACTGTTTTGGAGAGGACATGGAATTGGGGGGGGAGGAACAGGAATGGCCAGCATCCAGAAAACAGATTTTGGAGGGAGTTAGATTAAAGGGGTTTTTTTTGCTCGGAAGCTTCAAAATGGAAATAAGGGGAGGTGATTAATAATAATAATAGTCTGCCATTCAAAGTGGAAAGATCTCTTAAAGATGTTGGATGGAGCAGTTCTACAGTTCCTTTGTTGTGTGAGAGGTGTGGCCAAGGAGCCTGGCTCCACTTGTCGGACTTGGTGGTTTCTAGCAAAAAAAAAAGCAAGGTAGGCCCTGCAAATTTGAAGCCTTGCTTCAGGGCATGTTGCCCTCCAGATATCCCTGATCATTGGTCATGCTGAATAGGGCAAATAGAAGTGGTAATTCAAAACATCTCCAGGCTACCATATTGGCTACCCTGCCTTAAAGGTAAAGGTAGGGACCCCTGACCGTTAAGTCCAGACGCAGAAGACTCTGGGGTTGCGGCACTCATCTCACTTTACTGGCCAAGGGTGGCGGCGTTTGTCCGCAGACAGATTCCGGGTCATGTGGCCACTGCTTCTGGCAAAGCAGAGCAGCGCACGGAAACGCCATTTACCTTCCCGCCGGAGCGGTACCTTTTTATCTACTTGCACTTTGACGTGCTTTCGAACTGCTAGGTTGGCAGGAGCAGGGACCGAGTGTCACGGTCCGGTCGGTGGGCGTCAGGACCAGAGGCAAGATGGTGGTGTAGAAACAGGAACAGGTGCAGGGCTGAGGGTCCAGCAGCAGGCAGTCGCAGGGTCAAGGAGCAAGGCAGAGGCGAAGGTCTGGGAGTCAAGGAGCAAGGTGTCGGCAAGGCGAAGGTCCAAGGAGCAAGGAGCAAGGAGCAAGGCGAAGGCTCAAGGAACAAGAAGCAAGGCGAAGGTTCAAGGAACAAGAAGCAAGGCGAAGGTTCAAGGAACAAGAAGCAAGGCAAGGGTCCAAAGAGCAAGGATCAAGACGTCGGCAAGGCAAGGGTCCACGGAGCAAGGATCAAGACGTCGGCAAGGCAAGGGTCCACGGAGCAAGGATCAAGACGTCGGCAAGGCAAGGGTCCACGGAGCAAGGATCAAGACGTCGGCAAGGCAAGGGTCCACGGAGCAAGGATCAAGA
The DNA here is from genome assembly GCF_963506605.1 of Zootoca vivipara. Classification (NCBI taxonomy): domain Eukaryota; kingdom Metazoa; phylum Chordata; class Lepidosauria; order Squamata; family Lacertidae; genus Zootoca; species Zootoca vivipara. Next base: position 112,186,225 of record NC_083277.1, read on the forward strand.
CGTCGGCAAGGCAAGGGTCCACGGAGCAAGGATCAAGAGGCCAGATGCAACCAGGCACGGATAGCGTTGCTGTGGCAAAAAGCTGAAGGGAAATGCTGAGCTTTTATCCCTCCCAGCTCCTGCCACCAGGTGCAGTGAAGTATCAAGTGGCCTCACCTGAGTGACCACTCCTTGCCTCTCCAGCACAAGCTGAGGTCTTCACCTGTGTGGCCAACGCCTTGCTTCTCCAGCACAAGCTGAGGCAGGCCCCAGTCCTGCAAAGCACTACAGGCCCCAGAGCCTGACTCCTGCCCATACTCCTGACACCGAGCAACGGGAGCTCACCCCGTCACAGGGATTCGAACCGCTGACCTTCTGATTGGCAAGTGCTAGGCTCTGTGGTTTAGACCACAGCACCACCCGCGTCTTAGTACACCTTATAAAGTACACCTGCCTTAGGGTGCAGTTTATAACCTTTTGGTAACGGAATGTCTCTTGCCACCATACAGTCCACTCCACTTTGCATACCATCCTTTAAAACAGTGGCGTGTAGTCATTGGACTAGGGGGACTAGGCTAGTCACCTAAACATTCCCCTGGCACCTCCTTCCCAAAGCCCAGGAAGCTTCTGTCCAGCTTCGGGAGGGATGTGCGATGCTCTGACAGGGTCCAAGAGCCCTCCTGCCACGTTCCCAAAGCCTGGCTTCCCACTCTGCAACTGAAGCAGAGGTATGCAAAGTAGGAGTTCTCCTGGAAAACCACCATACCTCTTTTCCAAGCTTAGGAGCAGCCTTGAAAAATGTAATGCGGTAATAATTTTGAAAGTTACACTAAGAAAACCAGCTCCTCTGAGCATGCCTGGAGTGTTTTTGTGCTGGGCACCTTCATTCCCCTTTCCGGGTCGAGCACCCAAGCTTCAAGGACAGAGAACTTGATGTTTGGGCAGAGCAACAGTGCTTAAGATTCTGAAATCCAGCAGGGAGCGTGAGCAGGCCTCGTCATTTTTCAGAGCGCAGAAGAAGGAACAGCACATGGCTGGTGGGCAGGACGCCTCTCTCTGAGCCAGCCTCCCTGGTTCCTTCTCTTCAGGCCAAGGGGAGGGCATGTTCAGCCTCCGCAGACAGGGGAATTCCACGCCACACCCTGGTCCTGTGCTGGGGGAAGATAAGACCGCGGGATCCGTTCTCTTGCCTGCCCTTCCTGCTGCTGATTAACAGGAGAGAGGAGTGGCTGAGAGAGCTATAAAGCCAGTGATTGAGAAAGTTGCCAGAGTGGTTCACGTGAGGGACTCCTGAGCAACAAACGGCAGTGAAGTGGCCAACCCACAAAATATCACACCTCCAGAAGAGGGCATGCTCTGGGGCCCATCAGCAACATCCCTTAGGCTGAGATTGAACTCCCGGCAAATGCCCTGCCTGAACTGGAAGGAGGAGGAGACTGGGTGTGAAGCCCACCTTGAAGCAGTCAGGATGCACCTGAGTCCACACAGGCTAAACCCCAGCACTTCTCTTTTGACAAATTCCTCCCTCCAAAACAACATGGGTCATTTCTGTAAGCCTTCGGCTAAAGCACCATTGATGACCTGTTTACTGAGCACTCATCCTGATTTGCTTGCAGGGCGTTTATACATAGACTTCCTCTTAGTTGCTTGCCCCACATACATTTCCCCATCATTTCCAAACTGCATCAGTGCATTTCCCCACAATTTTCAAACCTGTGTTTATTTTTTAAAGGGGGGAAACTGAAAACCTGAATTTTCAGTACATGTGCTTTTTTTTTTTACATCCTGCCTTTCTTCCCGTACAGGATCCAAGGTGCCTGACAACCTGAATTAAAAACAGGTAAGAACTAAAAACACACCAGTTGTAAATATTTTTTAAAAACAATTACCATGCCTTTCCATGTATAAGACTATGTTTTTTTACTCTAAAATAACATTCAGAATCTAGGCTTGTCTTTTACACGGATAGTATCTCCCCGTATTTTCTTAAATCGGGGTCCCCAAAAATAAGGGGTGTTTTATACATGGGGGCGTCTTATAGACAGAAAAATACGGCAAGTAGGCTACTGTGTTAAAAACATTAACAATTCTGAAAAGCACAATGTAAGCAGGGCCATCTTAAGCATATCCGGCACCATGGTGCAAAGCTCCCTCCAGAGGGGCCCCCCCATTTCCCAGAGGTTTTTTTAGGGAGGATGGCACTGCTGGTGGGGCTGGAGGAGGCGGGCAGCGGCTGGAGGCCGGCTCCTCCAGTGGGGAAGAGGCGGAGGCTGGACGCGGCACCTCCCGGCTCAGCTGGACGCTTCGTGCTGCAGTGGCCACGGCAGACGAAGGCTCCGGGCACGGCGGTGCTTCGGAGCGGCATGGTGGAGGCGGGTGAGAGCAGCAAGCTGAAGCTGTGAGATGCCACATCCAGCCTCCGCCTCTTCCCTGGCGCCCTCCAGAACTTGGTGCCCTGGTGCCCCGCGCCACTAGCCTCTGAAATGCCAGGGATTGAACCTGGGACCTACTGTGTGAAAAACATGCTCTACCAGTGAGCTAAAATTGAGCTCCCCTTTGCTCCTGCCAGCCCAGCACAAGCCCCTTTCCCACGCTATGCTTTGGACCTGGGGGTTTGGCTGCACTCTCTTCCACCAGCTCCATCCCCTGACTGCTAACCCACCACTGCTAGTAGGGCAGTTGGCCCTTCGTTTCAGAAATGTAGCCCTTGGCGTAAGGGGCCAGAGTCCAGGAGGCAAGCTTTGTTTTACTTGGCCCAGGAGCAAATACAAGCGGGTGGGTCTGTTGTATGTGTGATTAAGGCGAGCAGAAAAGTTATTCCACAAAAAATGAAAAAGCCTGTGACTTTTCACGTGCTCGCAGCCCTTAAGGAATTGTTCCAGGCTGGACTCCAGTGATTCCCAGTTGGATTTAAGGGTGCGTGCCCTACTCAGAAGTAAATTCCACTGAATTCAAGGAGATGAACTCCCAGGCAAGTGGGGTTAGGACTGCCGCCTGGAGAACCTCTCCTGCAATGCTATGGTGGGCTAACTCCGCTTATTTCAGATTGTTGATCTGGTAACTTTAGTCTAGTGGATGGGGACAAACACAAGCCTATGCCTGTCAGATAGGAATCCGAGTTTGGCTGCCAAGCACATTCTATGCCTGCATTTTGCTGGGGTTGGCGTGCTGTCTACGCCCTTCCCTCATTCTGAAAGGTAACATTAACAAAACAGCCTCCCTAAAATAGCTCCTAGGCCACCCAGTAGCTGCCAGCCCGCATCTGCAAGCCTCTCTCTGGGCAAGTTGGAGCAGATCGGGCAAACAAGCCACACCCCAGAGGGATGTTCCTAAGCTCAACTCAGGGCACACCAGGGTAGTTTATTGAGAAAGCTCAACCCCTAAACGAGGCTGGCTCTGCTTTGGCATGGGTTTGTTTTCTTCCTTAGCGGAGAATTGCCATAGATCTGAACTGCTGGTTTAAATTACAGACGCTTTGAAGGGAGAAGCCAGCAGCTTGGTTTGTGTTCCCTTGGACTGGGGAGAATTTAGAATTTATTTCTCTAGGATCTGAGAAGAGGCAGGAAGCTGGGCTCATATCTGAAAGATCCGGGTACAAGTCCCACCTCAAAAGCAGACCACTTAGTCTTCTTCTCCAGTTCTGTCATCATGCATGGAGGCATGGGCGTACCCAGGATCAAAACTAGGGGGGGGCAAGGGGAGGGGCCAAGGCACGGAAGGGGAGGGGCCACAAAGTGGGCGGGAACTGCGAACTCGCGCTCCGCCGGGCTGTGCCCCTCCCTAGAAGCAGGGCTGGTGGGCGGAGGCGGAGCCCAGCCCAGCGGAGCGCGAGTTCAGCGTTCCCGCCCGCCGCGCCGCGTTCTCTGGTTCCCCGCCGCGCTTGGCCTTGCCAGAGGGCGCGACGGGGAGGTGGAGGGAGGGCGCAGCGCGGCGGGCTGGAACGGCGAACTCGCGCTCCGCCGGGCTGTGCCCCTCCCTAGAAGCAGGGCTGGTGGGCGGAGGCAGAGCCCAGCCCAGCGGAGCGCGGGTTCGGTGTTCCCGCCCGCCGCGCCGCGTTCTCTGGTTCCCCGCCGCGCTTGGCCTTGCCTGAGGGCGCACCGGGGAGCTGGAGGGAGGGTGCGGCGCGGCGCGGCGGGAATGGCGAACTCGCGCTCCGCCGGGCTGTGCTCCGCCTCTGCCCACCAGCCCTGCTTCTAGAGTAGGGCAGCTGCCCTAACTTGCCCCGTGGTGGGTACGCCCTTGCATGGAGGTGGAATAGACTCTGTCCACTGCCTTGTCCCATCTCTGCACAGCGGAAGGTGGCAAAACAGAGGACTCTGTGCATGGACAGATGGGCACATATAGAACCTCACCTTCTGCGGAATGTGTGGTGGTCAGGGATGGGGTCAGTGGACATGCTGCTGCTTCCCTTTGGCTCATTGAGTCAATGCATGTGTTATAAGGGAAAAAAACTGCTCCTTTTCCTTATGGGGTATCCAAGAGCCCATATAGTGGCTCCCCTATCGGTAGGCGAAAACAACAGAGGCCAACCAGAGTACAGTCGTACCTTGGTTTTCAAACAGCTTAGTTCTCAAACGTTTTGGCTCCTGAATGCCGCAAACCCAGAAGTGAGTGTTCTGGTTTGTGAACTATTTTTGGAAGCCAAATGTCTGACGCGGCTTCTGACTGGCTGCAATCAGAAGCTGCGCTCTGGTTTCCGAACGTTTTGGAAGTCGAACGGACTTCTGGAACGGATTCCGTTCGACTTCCAAGGTACAACTGTATATTGAGAAGCAAAACGGCTAGTAAGCCTGATCTTTATTAAACTGTTGCAACAGGGTCCCCACTCGCCACACACAAGAGGGAGAACCCTGAACAATGGTGCGCAAGCCCTTATATGGACTTTTGAAATTGCCCACCTTGTAGCCCAAGACCACCCCCCTAAAACATCATACATACATCACAGGAGGTGGTCTACAGCAGAAATCCTGTCTGTCAGGATACCTGATAATAGTCACTGATTGCATGGATCATGGGAAGGGGGGCTATTGTGCTGCCCTAGGGCAATAAACTCTTTAAAACTTCACGGAGATGCTGTGAGAGCTGGTTTTCCATTGATTTATCCAGTGCTATTTTTCTAGAACAAGAGGTGACAGAACTCACCATGAGCGCCTCCCTAAGTGCTACATTAAAGTCACTTAATGGTAAATGTGTTCTGTGGATTTTTGTGCCAGCAGAATGGTGTTGTGCAAGGGACTGCATAAGCAGTTTGCTGGTAACTTTGTTGCACAATAAATTGTGCAAAAGGTTGCACAAGTTTCCACTAGCAGAACATTAAAACTCACCTATCCATGCTAGTGGACAGAAAAAGTTGGATACAGCTCAATGTTTAGAGAATTATTGCTCAATTTTGTTATTTAAAATGTATAATGCTGTTTTTGTTCTTATTGGCACCTGATATGTAGAATTTGTATTTTTATATATGTAATCTACTTTTTTGTTGAGATGTAAATTGCTTTGTGATTTCTTGAAATACCAAGTTGGTATACAGTACAACTTAAATAAAAATAGATACATGTGTTAATCTCCCTCTCACCTCTATAAAAATGAACAGGATGTGGTCCGCTGATTCCCATTTCTTTTACACAGACGGCATCCTTCCTTTGCTCAATTACAGTATATTTATTTAATGTAATAGTAACAGAGGAAGATAACTGAAATCAGTAAAGTTTCTGAACCGCCTTCCCAGTGAGAACTACCATAGTTGCTGAGGAAGATGCTGAGTAAAATCTGCATTTTCAGTAAACAGGCAATTAGTTGTAATTATGACTCATCGGCTCCAGACTAATCAAAAAGCTACTTAACCGCAAGCTAGATGACAAAATGTTCTTTAAGCGTCTCATTCCCAAGCTGGAATTGTCAATGGGGCAGTTCTACAGCAGAATTACAAGATCTGACCCAGAGACAAGAGACAGCAGCAGCCCCGACCAGTCCTGGTGCCCAGATGATGCTAGAATGATCTGTTCTCATGCCTTCTGTTGCTTGCTATGTTGCTTAATACCAGTTGCTGGGAGATCCCAAGCAGGGAGGGTGCTGTTGTGCTCATGTTCTGCTTTGCAGGCTTCCGCTCAGTGAAGGGTTCTCAAACTGTGGTCTGCTGGTGTTTCATGAGCTTCATTTGCATGATTTGCAGCATACCTGCTAAAAGACAATTAAAAATCATGCAATGTCTAGCAGAGCACATTGCAATTGCTACGACGAGCAGGAAAACCATTAAGTGGTCCACCAAGACCCTCAGCCCTTTTCAGATGGCCTGTGGGGAAGGGGGAGTTTGGGAACCACTGACATGCATATCTGGTTGGCCATCATAAGAACAGGATGCCACCAATATTACTGATGGAGAATAGAATGTCCCTATTTTCATCTGAGGAAGGTATGCTGGACTTGATTGGCATTTAGTCTGATCCAGTGGGGCTCTTATGAAACAAGCAAAAATCTAGTTGCAGCCAGTTGTACAGTGGTACTTCTACTTACGAATAACTCTACTTACGAATGTTTCTACTTACGAATGGAGCTCCGTCCGCCATCTTGGATGTGGCTTAGATAGGATTTTTTCTACTTACGAATTTTTAGATAGGATTGCTTCAACTTACGAATTTTTTCTCCCAATGCATTCCTATGGGACTCGACTTACAAAATTTTTTCTACTTACGAATGTGTGTTCGGAACGCATTAAATTCATAAGTAGAGGCACCACTGTATAAGAATTTTAAGGTCATATATATATATATATAATAAATGTTCATAACTGTATATATAAACCACATGTCTGAAACCCCAGAGATTAGGTCCTGAACAGATTGACCTCAAATATTTCTCTGCAAGGTCAAAGTGGGAAACCTCCCCATTGTCTCTTTCCTCACAAATCCTGTCTTAAGGGCACATTCAATATAGGGTATGATCAGGCTGTGAGCCTGTGACCTAGATTCAGGAATTAAGTAGTTCTAATAACAAAAGAGTGGCCCAAACCCAGAAAATGCAATCAGGTAACTTGCCAGACAGGAGATAAACAATGCACTCAGATATCTGTTGTAGACCGCCTTTTCTGTGATGTATGTATGATGTTTCTGGGGGTGGTCTTGGACTCTAGGGCGGGCAATTTAAAATGTCTATATAAGGGCAGGCACACCTTTGTTCTGGGTCCTCCTCCTCTCTCCTGCATGTGGGGGAGCACCCTGTTGCAAGTTAATAAAGATCAGGCTTATTAGCTGCTTTGCTTCTCAATACCCCATAAGGGAAAATGAGTTTTTTTTTACTTATATCAGTGTGAAACTTGGATAGAAAATTACTTTGGTCAAGATCCAGGCCAGTCCAAGCTAGGGCCATACCAGGTAATGGACCTAGGGTATACGTTCATCATTCTAGGCGCTTGAAGTGCAGAACTTTGCCATTTTGACAAGGCAAGGGCAGAAGAAATCTTATTTATATAAGGCCTTTCCAATTTCTAGATCCTCATTTTCCTTTCCAGTTCTTGGATGATGTTATATTCCTTTCTGTACCCAAAGGAAGCTCTGGGACCAAAGCACACCTGCTTCTAGCTGCCTGGTTAGGCCTCAGCCTGGGATCATGCAGCAACTGGTTCAGTTAGTTCTTGTGGCAGTAGTACTGAAGTGTTAGAAACGTCCTTCCAAAAACAAGGGTCCTGTTCCTTTAAAAGCTGCATGACAGACCGACATGAAGTTGAACTCCCCCTTCCCCATGCAATGCCAGGAAAAGCTGCTGTTGCTTTTTGCCTGCAATGCTGCTGTTGGCACAAGCATTCTACCGAAACTTTTTAAAACTGCAATCCTACCAGAAGCTGGGAGTCCAAAGTAAGCTAATAAAGAAAAGCAATTAAGTCCCTTTGCAAGTTTAGCAAGATCAGTTACTGAACCAGAGCTGCATGGTAATGGGATGCCAGCTGGCCAACCAACTTGAGTGCTCATTGTGATTGCGCTGTAATGGTAGGGTGGCCCCTGTTCCAACACCAACCCTGCAGGGTAGCCTAGCGGCACTGGGTAATCAATCATATTCTTGCTACTGCCACTACCTGCTTATGTGTCACACACAGCAAGGGGTTACGGTGGTCTCCTTGGGAGTAGGTTTACAGACAGCTGAATTCCAAATCTCCCACTTAGCAACTTCCCCTCCTGCTCTCCCAGCATTGTGTGAGACTACCAGTTACATAGCCCAAGATGTCTAAGGAATGGGGGAGGACAACCACCTCGAGTGTGTCCAGAAACCAGTACACCATGAGAATACAATCTATCAGTTTATTCAAAAGTATAGGTAATAAGGAAGATGGGGAGAAATAGCAAGTATGTACAGGTAGATAAAAACTACCTGTAGATGTACAGGTAGATAAAAACACAGTACCAGAATATGGGTATTTTGGTGATAAGTGACTGTCAAGATCCATGGTCCAGGTGGGCGCTGATTGACAGGTGGCATTTTCCAGGCAGTCACCTATGGTAGTCAGGAAGATGTCCAGGGGGGATCCAAGGGCGACAATGCCAGGAGGTAGGGGCTGTCACTGTGTGAGACAGAAGCCTTTCTTCTGGTTGTGTATTGGAAACTTGACTGACTTGACTCCTCTGCTTTGCTTGTATTGTACATGATGGAGGGCTAGGTAATCTTAACATGACAAACTGGGGACAGAACAACTGCGCCACACGGCCCTCTACCCAGGAAACCAACAGGGTAAAGTGGATCCTGAATATCACTCTGGCCTGCAGCTCAAGCAGATCTGCTTATATCCACTTATCCAGTGGCTCCAGTTCCTGCTGCAGAGCTTTTCGATGATGTCTCTGGATCCGCAACTACAGTATAGCCCTGCCCCTCGCAACTCTTCAAAGCACTTAGATATGAAACTAGGCAGCAGCAGAAGTTTCCATATTGTTTTTTGTAGCTGCTGTTTCTTTACTTTTACGGGTTCTGCATCCTCTGCATTTCTGTCTAGAGGCTTTTCCTTCTCTTCAAAACTTGAATGGTTGACTAAGAAACACTGTTATTTAGGTTGCCCTCTGATCTCCAGAAGTGAAATGAAAACAATTCCCTCGGATGGGAATGGGGGCGTGAGGTCATACTTGGTAGAGGCAGAATTTTCCAGCGGCTGGTTTAACATAGAAAGCAGCTGCTCTCACACTGCATTTTGGGCTTTCTCCAAGAGGATGTCCAGTGGAACACTGAAAGAATAGCAGAATTTTGTCCTATCCTTTGCGTCTTTCCTGAAGCTTCCAACACCAAGGGGGGAAATAATTTCACTTCATCTGTGTTATCAAGTTTATGAAGCAGTGACTATCCTGCTTATATTTCTTTTTGCTGAAGGCCACCAGAGCCTCACTTTTAATTTGTTTTTACTTTTTATTCACACGGGTTGAAATGAAGGCCTGCATGGATACAGTACTTATTTCTTAGCTCAACATTTCCTCCCTTAACTTACCCAGGGATGAAAATATTTGACCTTGTGGTATACAAAGTTTCTCTAGGTCCATGTGAAATGATTTATTCATCCCTGGAATGGAAGAGGAAGGCAAAGTGGGTCCAACCAGGGAAATCCCAGGTACAGATTAATGCAGGACACTTGGTCAGATCCTCCTTTCAATCTGGAGGAAGAACGAAGGGATTACCAGGTTCAGAAAGGGGGGGGGGGATATGCTGGAGCAACATTCCCTAAGAGGAAAGGTTGCAACTTGTTAGTTTGGAAAACAACAAGGGGTTGGACATGATAGAAGTCTGTAAGACTATGCATGGTATGGATATAGGACAGACAAAAGAAGGTACTTTTTCACAGTGCATAGAGTTTGCTTCAATGAGATGTGGTGGCCACCAGCTTGGATGGCTTTAAAAGAGGATTAAACAAATTTCATGGAGGATAAAGCTACCAATGACTACTACCGGTAGTCATGATGGCTCTATGTCTAGTGCCTGAGACAATCTCTGGATAAAATTTGCTGGGAATTACAGTGGTACCTTGACATCTGAACGACTCAACTTCCGAAGATTTCGACTTCCGAAGTTGACAATCCCGGAAGTCTTTTCGCCGTGCACGCCCTGTGTGTGCGCCCTGCGCCTGCACAGAAGCAGCGTGCGTGGTTGGCACATGCGCAGAAACGGGCGCTTCGACAACCAAAGACTTCAACTTACAAAGACGGCCGAAGAACGGATCGTCTTCATAAGTCGAGGTACCACTGTACAAGTAGAGAGGGTGCTATTCTACTCAGGTCCTGATCTTGGGCTTCCTATGGACTCCTGGCTGGCCACTGAGAACAGGATGGTTCTTTGTTTGATCCAGCAGCAGTTTTCTTACATTCTTAAGGTGAGATAAGAGATAGAGGATTCAGACCTGAGTATCTGACCAACGACTAAAGCTTTATGGGAAGATATTGTTCCAATTACAATGGTACCTCAGTTTGCGACCGTAATCTGTTCTGCGGAGGCGGTCACTCGCCGAAGCAGCCGCTCGCCAAAGGCACGCTTCTGCGCGTGCGCAAAGCACCAATAAAGCGCTTCTGTGCACGCACATGCAGATCGCGAACTGCACATATCATGTCTTTGCATCCGACGCCGCGGAACCCGGATGTAAACACTTTCGGGTCCGCGGCAGTCGCTCGCCTTGGTAGGCATAAACCGAGGTTTGACTGTATATGGAAAACTCTGCAATCCTTGAGAGTCTGGTTATCTAAACACTTGCTTAGGGGGATTTCATTTTGCTGACGTTTCCACCCTACACTGACCCTACACAAAGTTATGATCAAAAGGAAATTATTGCACAAGGTGACTCTGATTGGATATGACTATTGTAAACCTCAAATGAATTCTTGGTAAAACAGTTAAAAGCAGCTATTCAAAACAACATTCAAAATTAAAACCAGTGATAAACTAAAACCAGATCAAAAGACATCTGTGTAGCAGCACAGTTGTAGAGCTGGAAGGTATCCTGATGGTCATCTAGTCCAACCCCCTGCAATGCAGGTTTGTCTAACAAAAAATACTTTTAGTAGATGCTGAAAAGGGTACAGTGAAGGTGCCTGCCTGATGTCAACCAGCAGTGAGTTCCAAAGTTTAGGTGCTGCCACACTACAAGATTGATTTCTTACAATTGCATGACATATTAAGTGGCACCTGTAACTGACTCATTGGGTATTTGGGTAAACATGTGTGGAACTGAAATGCATCTTCCACTGACAACAGTGGGGTTTCAGTGTAGACCAACACAGGTATGAAACCAGGAGAAAAAGAGGTTGTGAGGAAAGCGAACACCTTTAACTATTGGCTTTGGTAACAAAAATAACACAGAAGAAACAGATCTGCCTAAAAACCCTGGCCCTTAAACTCACGTGCCTCTGAGCACGTGCAGAGTGACCCGCTCCTTTTCTGAAGGGCACCGTTTCTAATTTCTGTGGCAGCTGCTTTAAAAAGCGTGTTATGCGCAACACGTGAGAAAAGAACAGCGCCTGTCCATTCCTCCTCCCCGGGTCTCCATCTTCTTTTCGCTGGCGAATAGCGCAAAAAAATTAACCGTCTCGCCCAGCCACTAAAGTTATGACCGGATGTGAGACCTTTTCGCCAATTCCCAGGAAGAAAAAAACCCCACTCGCGTCACTTCTCGTTACATAACCGCTTCATTAAATGGAGGAAAAAGGCGGGACGTCGCGCTCTGCGCCTGAGCTAAAATGGCGCCATCCGTCACCTTTTCCTTAAAAAACCACCACAACCCGCAGGGACCCCCTCGCCCATTGGCCAATTTAAGGAGGTCCCTCTTCCTCATTGGGGCAGACTGTTTTTCTCCTCTCTCTTCTTGGCGCTGTTTGGCTAAGCGTTCCATCACTCTGAAACGCGTCTTTCCCTCACCATTCTCTCTGCGGAAGCTGATTGGCTACATTCCGTGTCATCTCCCGCATTATCCCCGGCCTCCCCAAACCCACCTTGCGAAACGGTCTTGTGGGCGGAGGGGAGAGCCTCAGCCGTGATTGGATTACAGGCAATTCAATCACGAGTTAAGCTGCACAATTTCATCACGCCCGTTCAGGCCTCAGAATCCCCCTCCCGCGTAGTCATCGATTGGCTACGATGTTATTAGTTTTGCCTCCTGCCCTCTCCACTCGCAACAGCTAGTTCAGAAAAGCTTTCGGCCAAGCCCCGCCTCCCACGCCCTCCCGCCATTGGGTGGGGCCTCACCCAGAGGCGTTTCCCGAAAGGCCTACAGCCGCGGAGCTGTTCGTAAATCACTCCTGCTCCTCTCTCACTTCCCCCTCCCGCCCCGCGCGCGGGCGGGCGCCAAACCCCGCCTCGTTTCCGCCCTAATGGCCGGGCGTCACGCCACTCACGGCTAACCCCCGCCTCCCGCCGTCCCCTCCTGGCTCCGTGATTGGGTGCCTCGGCGTGAGGCGTGCCCTCGAGTTCGGGGCCGTGTCGGCGCAAGCTCCCTCCCCTCGCCAACCCTTTGGCGGTCACCGGTGGGGTTAGGCTGCCTCGTCACCGACTTCGCTGCCCCCCGCCCCGCCCACCCCTCTGGCGCCACTTGGGTTCGCCTCCCCCCTTCGGCCAACATGAGCGGTAAGGACGGGACCATCGCGGCCGGGCGGGGGGCGCCGCCTCCCTCCCCTCTCCCGCGCCCCGCCCCGCCCAGCCCCCCGGGCGGAGGGACCCGGGCGGGGGAGGGGTAACGAGCCCGGCTGAGGGGAGGGCAAGCCGGGAGCCGCCGAGGGCAGGGGAAGCCCTTCGGGGAGGGGCCCGCGGAAAGGGGAGCGGGGCTAGTGGATTGGGGGGTGGAGGAAGCAGAGGAGGAGGAGGAGGAGGGCAAGTCGCCTCAGGGAGCAGGGGAGGGGCAGGGCCCAGCGCGCGGGGCGGGGGTGTGCTAGGGGGGGGTGTCCAGGGCGGGACCAGGTGGGGGCAGGAATACGGCTGGGGGTGGGAATTTCCCGGCGGGAAGGAAGGAGCAGCCTCCGCCGTAGCAGCAGCTCCTCCACCACCGGAGGAGCCTCCGTCGCCGTGCGGCCCAAAGCCGAGAGGCAGAAGCAGGCGGTTGTGTCTTGGGGTGCGTGTTTAAAGGAAAGGGAAAATAGGTTTCCTTAAACTGCACGACTTGAGCCAGGGCTCAAGCCGCGCTAATTATCAGAATAACCGAGGTTAGTAAAGGAGCGGCGGAGCGTTCCTGAGCATGTGCAAGTTGCTTCCCCTCGCGCGTGGGTTTCCCTCACGAGGTCGCCCGCATGGAGTGGTGGTGGGGCGGGGGGAGGCCGGCAGGAATAAGTATAGCTGGGCTAAGCACTTTGCTTCCGAGGTGGAGCATGAGGGTGGCGGGTTCGAGCCCCACGTTGGGCCAAAGATTCCTGCATTGTAATGGGGTTTGGGCTGGAGAGCCTCGTTGTCCCTTCCAACTCTACGATTTGGTTGACAGAAACTCAAGAGAGGCCTAGGCCCATATGCCAGACACACATCTCCTAAATATAGGAAGGCAGTCTTCTTTTTTAAAACACACCATGTACACTTGGATTTTCCACATAATTTCCCCTGTGCTGTCTTCCATAAACTTTGTTTGGGGCCTTAGAATAAGGTTGTATTCACTTGGAACTCTTTGTTGCTTAGGACTTGAAACTTTGCTTGGCAAGCTTTGCTATACACTAAGAGTATGCAAGACTTAGAGTGGTGCAGAGCTCCTTGTTGGGTCAACTGCGAGTCAGAAATTTGCATAACTCCTGTGCCATTTGGGACTGACTCATGCAGCTGCTTCCCCAGGTCCAGACAGATATTTTTTTTAAATGGCTTCATACCTGAAAGGTATGAAGGCGGTTCCAGGGTATCTTGATACATCACTACCAAATAAAGAAGTGTGTTTCAGCAAGGGGGGTACCATTTTTCTTATAGCAGCATGCCACTGAAAATTAAAATTTTAGTGACATGGTGTGGGGAAGGCTTATAGAAATTCCCCTTGGGGGCAAACCCCCCCCCCCAATATGCAGATCCAAAGGGCACTCTGAAAATACTGGGTGGTACGTATTTCCAACTGAGTTTTAAATACTGAAACAGGGAAAAAGCTGTTCATGTTGTATATTATAGTATGGGAGCTCAAAGTCTATTGGGTGTGCTAAGAAGATTGTTTCCCACATGGCTTTCAGCCTGAGTTATTTGCCAGATTTGCTCTTTATTTAGGTGCGTCTCTAGAGCTTGAAAAATTGCTTCTCTACCAGTAGTGAGGAGGAAGTGACCCTTGTGGAGCAAGAGAGGGAGGTTTTGGATATGACAATCCTTGAGTCACCATTTCTTTGCCTAGCCTGCTTTATGTGGTGGTTGTGAGTTTGTATGGCAAAAATTATGATTAACAGCAGCTTGGTTCAGTGAGGAGAGGCCATCTTATTTTCACATATGTGACAGCAGCTCCTTCTCCCACTACCCTGCCACCCCCATCTGACTTAATTTTTCATTGATGATACATGATGCATATCACCCCCTTCTGGTATATTGGTTGGTGCCCTTTAAAGGCTAACTGAGATGTTATTGTTGCATTTGTACCCTGCCCTTTCTTGAAGGAGCTCATGATATCATTCCTTCTCATCCTCTGAACAGTTCTTTAAGGTATGTCAAGCTGAGACTTGCTCAGGGACGCTCATAAACTTCGTAGCTAAGCAGGAATTGGAGTATGGATCTTCCTGGTCCAATCCCAGCACTGTTCACTACACTGGTGCTTTTTGTTTTCTCTAACATCTGCCCCACAACACACTCATAGCTGCCAAGTTTTCCCTTTTCTCGCGAGGAAGCCTATTCAGCATAAGGGAATTTCCCTTAAAAAAAGGGAGAACTTGGCAGCTATGCACACTCTTTTCCTTCTGCTCCCCTGCCCCCAGATCTTAACTCAAGGTTAGCTCTACAGGGTGCTAGATGCTTTTCAGCATATTTTCCAAAGGCAAGGTACTTATATTTTCCATTATCCAATACAACACCGGGTGCATGACTTGAGTTGTCTGCAGTGAAGTGAATTACTTAACAGTAACTTCTTAGAATGCTCAAAGTCCCTATTTTTAAAAACCTGTATTTTCAAACTGTGTCCTTCCTCCTGGTAGAGCTGCTTGCTTTGTAGTACGTGTTTGACCATTCTGTCTTCACTCTTTTCTTTTTTCCTTCCTGCACCCTCAATTCCCATGCAGACCATGATATTTCAGAAGAAATGGTTATTGTCAAAACTGAGAAGGTAGAAGAAAGCTGCAGTAATGATGGACGGAACTGTGAGGGCCAGGTAAGTGTGGGCTCTAAAATAGGCAACGGTTTCTGTGTGTATGCGGGGAGCTTTGATGCATATTATGATGAAATGTTCTCGTTTACAGTTTCATTGGATGATATGGGTTAGTCCCTCGCACGCCTCATGAACATGCTCTGAAATGCTAGAATTCTTGCAGCCTTTTGTGCTTGGAGACTGAGCAGGGGGGAAATAGAGAGAGCAATGTTTGCATCTATTTTGTTAGACACAGCAGTGATAGAAGATGGTGGGTTAATTAAAGGCTGCTCGTCCAGATTCTAGCAGTGCCTCCGTGAGCTTTATAATATGAACCTCCTCATTTAAGAATTGTTGGACTGTGCAGCTGTCTTGCCCAGGGTGCCTTTGGTTTGTGGGTTCAGTGGCTGATCAGATGGCTATGGGAGACCAGCAAGCAGGATTTGAGCACAAGAAGATGGCTTCCAGCATCTGGTATTTAGAAGTACAGTATTGCTGCCTCCTGTGGAGGCAAAGCATAGCCATCTTGGCCTTTGATAGTCCTATCCTCCATGAATCTGCCTAATCCTCTTTTAAAGCCATCTAGGTTGGTGGCTATCACTGCCTCCTGTGGGTTTTGAAGGCTGTTTGTGATTGGAAGTCACACTGTGGTGAAGGATGTATTTGTTAGAAATCTTCTTGGAGGTGAAAGCTGTTCTTCCCCCAGCTGATCCGTACTATGCTTGTGAGTCCAGTGGTTGCAGTCTCTGCTGTTTGTAGTGAGTGGTTCAACAGCTTCCAATAGGCTGTCTTGCTTGTATGCTCCTCCTTAGCTTTTCCTTGTTTTGTACAAACCCCCAGAAAGTGAGGCAAGTGCCTGACTCCTCCTCTCTCTGTCTTGTGTTTCCTGATAGGAGTCCCAGCCTTCCCCTCTGGCTCTGCTGGCTGCAACATGCAGCAGGATTGAATCTCCCAATGAGAATGCTGATGGATCACAGGGACAACAAGGAGGCTCAAATGAACTGGACCTTGCTGCTGCAACTCATATCTCCCAGAATGCAAATGGTTGGCAACTAATTTCTACTCCCTCTGGGACTTCTGACTCCCCCAAAGACCAAGGGAACACAAGCAATGAGGAGAATGATTCATCATCCAAAAACCGACCTGCTACCACTGGGCAGTATGTGGTTACTACCACCCCCAACATGCAGGGCCAGCAAGTCCTCACGGGCTTGCCAGGAATGATACCCAGTATTCAGTACCGGGTGATCCCCCAGTTTCAAACTGTGGATGGGCAACAGTTGCAGTTTGCCACCACCCCTACCCAAGTCAGCGTCCAACAGGATGCTAATGGCCAATTGCAGATCATCCCTGGGACGAACCAGCAGCTCATTACGAATCAGTCGGGGACAGGCAATATCCTGGCTGCCATGCCAAATCTTCTGCAGCAGGCTGTCCCCATTCAGGGAGTGAATGCCCTGTCAGGGCAGACTCAGTATGTCACTAATGTGCCACTGGCTTTGAATGGCAATATCACTTTGTTGCCTGTCAATAGCATTGCAGCCAGTTTGGCACCCACTTCTCAGTCGGTTACTATAAGCACCTCTGGCTCTAGCGAGAGTGGCTCTCAACCAGCAACATCTGGCACCTCTGTCAGTTCCTCCAGCACAGCTGTGTCCCAGGCCAATTCTGCCGCTTTCTTTACCAATGCCAACAGCTACAATACCACTACCACAACAGGTAATTTGAGCATCATGAATTTTTCCACCAGCGGCACTCTGGGAACAAACGTTCAGGTGCAGGCGCCTCAGAGGACAGGAAGTGCTCAAAATACTGATGCTCTGCAGTTGGCTGGAGTGACAGTCCAGCAAGGGCAGCAGAAAGATGCTGATCAAAACCAGCAGCAACAGCAGCAGCAGATTCTGGTGCAGCCTCAGCTTGTTCAAGGAGGGCAAGCTGGCCAGACTTTTACTACCCAAGATGCCTTGCAGAACCTGCAGATCCAGGCTCTCCCCAACGCTGGTCCAATCTTTATTCGAACACCCACTATGGGGCCAAACGGGCAGGTGAGCTGGCAGACGATTCAGCTGCAGAATCTTCAGGTTCAGAACCCACAAGCTCAGACAATCGCTTTGGCTCCCGTGCAAGGAGTCTCCCTGGGGCAGACAGGGAGCACCAACACGACGCTGACCCCCATCGCTTCTGCCTCTCTGCCCAGTGGCACTGTCACTGTAAATGCCGCTCAGCTTTCCTCTGTGCCAGGCCTTCAGACCATTAACCTGGGGGCCCTGGGATCTGGGATCCAGCTTCATCAGCTGCAAGGGCTTCCACTCACTATAACAAATGCCACAGGTAAGTGGGAGATTTTAGCAAGGCATATGGTTGGGGTTGAGATCAGTTTCTATTTTAGAAGGGCAGGTTTCTGCCCTTCATTGCTAGTGGAAATGCATTGGAAGTGTCAGTGCAAACATGCTGAAGATTGCAAATGAGGACACAAATAACAAAACGTACAGTTGCATTTCCAGTTCTGAAAATGTCCAATTCAGTGTATCAGAATTTTCAAGGCTTTGCCGTATTATTACAGTATGCCCAGTTGAGGGTTGTGTCATATTTGAGGGCCACTGTTTCAGAAAGTTTTAAACTTTTAGAATGTCCATATCTTGCGGTATACTATGGCACTAATGCCAGTTATAATAACATCATAAATTTATGTTGGGACCTTCCATGCAGAAGACTATTTATTCTCATTTTCTTTCACTAATCATCATCATCATCATAATTTATTCTTTATACCCTGCCCATCTGGCTGGGTTTCCCCAGTAATATTCTAGGTAGCTTTAGATGACTGCTAATGCTATGATGGCTGGCTGCCTATAAATATACTTTATAATGCTTGTGACTATGTAGAGAGCTGGCCATTTCTGGAGTGACCAGCGAAGTGGCAAAGCAGATCTGGCACACTCCCAGGAGTTGTGAAGGAGTGTAAAAATGCTTCTCTTATTTCTTTCTCCACATAAGCTGCTTTTGTGTAGTATGATCTCATGTAGCTGCAAAATGTGTAAATATCAAATCTGAACCCAACACGTAGATCTTTTCCATCCAGTCACTTCCCTCCTTCCTGGTGGAGTAATGACCGGATAGAAAAGACCCTCAAGTTTGCCTGGATCCACAAAGCTGCAGCGCGCACACCCACACCTACACCCACACACACCCCACAGCATGATTAAGCAATGCTACAGGGAAACAACTTCCACCCAGCTGCAGAAAATGTCCTAAAGCAAACCCTTGCCCCCAAGATCTACAGAGATGGCTGAATGACTTAGGCTTTGCCATGTTTGGAGGGTTTGAGGGGATGGGGAGAAATTGATGCCATAAGTGATTGGCTCTCCATCTGGTTGCATTAACCAAGCTGTGATTTATTTATTCTTTTTGAGGCTCCCTGTGTACAATCAGTCATTTAAATGTGGAATTTCCCTACATTTGTTCATGTAGCGTAACAGTATAACACAAGATTTATAAATACAGCCACTGGTTAGGGATCCAGTCACTGTGCTCCCGCTTTCTGAGATCACTGTTTTCAAAGTTCACTGAGGATGCTTTATGCATTGTTAAGTCCTCCCTTGCTCAGTGATATCAGTGGATGGCAAAGAATGTGCAAGTATAACCCTTGTGGCTTGGGAATTCAGGATTGCACATATGGAAAAGGAATAGGAGAAATTCCAGAAGCAGAAGAGGAGTGGTGAGGGAAAAGAATAAACATGTTGTGTTGAGTCACAAATGCCAATGAGCTCAGAGTAGCTCTCAAATAAGTGTGTCCAGGGTTGTAGCTTAGCTGTGTTACATTCACTCTTGTGACGTGATGTGGAATTGGAACCTAAATAAATTCAAAAGATCTGAAAGCATAAAATAATAGATATTTATTACATTAACTTTAGGGTGAGACCTCTGGGACTTGAAAGCAGCAAATGAATAAATTGTGTGCTGTTGACACAGGGCTAAACCACATGTTACAGTGAAGCTTAGTATTTAGAGTTCCTAACATAATTCCCCTTTTCTAAAGTCTGAGGTATGGGCTGCTGAGAGGGGGATATAATCTCCCATATCCCTTAGTGCAGGCATCCCCAAACTCTGCCCTCCAGCTGTTTTGGGACTACAATTCCCATCATCCCTGACCACTGGTCCTGCTAGCTAGGGATGATGGGAGATGATGGGAGAAGTTTTCCTCTCTGTGAGGAGGAGGAGGAGCTCCAGGGGGACGGTTGGAGGGGAGTGCTGCTTTTACTGAAAAAAGATTATGTCCTTCACCAGACCTTGATAGTCAGTCCAAGGATAGATCACATGTCGCTGTGCTCTTTGTTGTTGTAGATGTCTGACCTATGTCTGCAGTCATAGAAGCAAAATAATGTGTGAACCAACAGCTCATTGGTTTTGGCCATGACTACTCCCAGGATCTGTAATGCTTAAACAGGGATGGGGAATCATTGCATCTGCAGGTGTTTCTGGACTTCCAACTTACATCGCCAGTGCCTGTTAGCCATTCTGACTAGTGCTGTGATTGGAGCTGGAGCCCAGTAACAACTGGAGGGCCAAAGGTTCCATACCCTTGCTCTGAGACATGCACAAAAGTCAAGGAAGTTTGCTATGCTAAGATGTAGCTGGTAGTTGCATTGCCCTCATGAATGCTGATGTGGGTATAACACTTGGTTGCAGTACAGCCCAGCCTCAGCTTGCCTGTTACATATGACAGATGTCAGGTTGTGGGTAATAACTGGGTTTTTGTGTCACATTATCTGCAAATACAACCCTTGTTTTGCATTTGCATTTCTTAAAAATGAGAATAAAGTGTTTTAGCCCTTTTGGTTGTAGACAAAAGAAACCCTAAAGCAGTGGTTGCCAAACTTGGCCCTTCAGCTGTTTTGGAACTACAATTCCCACAATCCCTGGCCACTGGGCCTGTTAGCTAGGGATGATGGGAGTTGTAGTCCATGATGGGTGGCTAAGTTTGGCCACCACTGAAGTGTCTGACATTAAGTTTTCCAGTAGTACAGGCATGTCCAAAGTCTGTTTTGGGGGCCTAATCCGGCCCGCCGGCTGGTTTAATCCGGCTCCTGTGGCAGTTTTTTTCCTGGGGTAAAATCCTAAAAAAACCTCAACAACTTCAGTCCTTCACTTCATCAAATCTGGCCCTCTTTGAAAAAAGTTTGGACACCACTGCTAAGTGTTCGTCCTGAGCTGTGCAGTTTCGTCCTGAGCTGTGCAGTTTGTCTCTTGGGCAAAGGATAATTGTGTGAGCTAAACTGAGATTTGAACTAGGAACGGCTGGCTCATAACTGACCCCCACAGCATGGTGACATTAACCATTTAGATTCATAATCAGTCCAGCACAGACAGGGCATTGCATACAGCAGCATTTGCCAACTGGGTGCCCTCCGGATATTTCAAACTACAGTTCCCATCAGCCCCAGAACCATATTGGACAGGTCAACTCCATCAGTTCTGGGGTGAGAGACCAGCTCCATCAGGCACCTCCTGCCCCTGAACTGTGACAGCTGGTCATCATACAAACAGCTGTTTAATAATTGGTGCCTTAGTTCAGGTTTAGATTTTCCTCTTCCCTCCCTGTACCTCTTCTCTTTAATGTCACTTTTTTATTGTAAGCCTGTGGGTAGGGTGTGGGGTACAAATGCTGTAAATAAATAGATAAGATAAAGGAGATTTTTACACAGCTATACAGTGTGGGATTAGTTTGAATGTATATTTAGAAAGACAAAGGAAGGATGTAGTATGGCTATGATATCACTGTTGAAATGTGTAACATTCAGAATGCCACAAAGGCTGCTATTTGTTACAAAGGGCCACTGGTGAGCAAAAAGTATGATTCTGTTGCAAACAGTCTGTACTCTTAAGACAGCAGATTAAAAACAAGACCATAGATTTGTATAAAGGTACTCTAAAACTAGCTGTTGGCACTCAGAATGTACAGCCTTGTTTTGAAAGAGATCTAATACTGCTTGGAAAAAGTAATTCTGTTTGGAAAGCCTCTCTTGTTTGTTCTTGCTCCTATTTTGCATTGGTTTCTGGGAATGGTGCATGTTTAAACATTAAGTAGTGCATTTGAAAAGAAGTTTCTCCAGTGAGTTGGAGAAACAGAATGATTTTTAAGTGTTGCCTAGTTTAGCTTCTCTTTCTTTCACAAAGGGTAATTAAGCTGCTTTGGAGATACTGTTTTTGTAATGTGCAGAGCTGCAGGTGAGGTTTTTGTTCTTGGCATCTTTCCACATAGCTGCTTGTTTGCAAATGTCTCCCTCATTAGTAGTCATGGTTTAGTGTACATCCTGCTTCTCTCCCATTGTGGTGTATCAGATTTTCATGCTGAGAAGGCTAGATCATATTCAGATTATTAGAAGAATATTGTGTCCTCAAAAATATGTTGAGGCAGTCTGAACTCTGCACCAAGAAAAGTGAAATTCTGTGGCCCACAAAAATGGCATATTTACTTAATTTATTTTTGATTAACAGTTTCTCATTCTGCAAATCGTGGGCAAGGATGTTTACAGGGCAGTAAAGTTCTGCCTTCTGACCACAGGAAGCCTTATTGAGCAATTCCTTATTGAGATTTCAGCAGACATTGCCCACACACTTCAAACATATCTTCACAGCCGCAAGGGGTAGATTAAAACACCTTCTTTATATAAAAAAGGGGGGAGGGAAGCTCAGCTCCCTACAAAGCTGAATTCAATGCCCAGTGCCACATTGCCACTTTTCTGCATTCCACTTTTCTGCATGTGCACTGCCCATCTTGAGCCTACTGAATGTGATGGTAGAGTGTGGGGTAGTTGGGAACAGGGCATGGTTGTCGTGCTTCCAGTACATGCCTTATTTTGGTTTCTTTGAATGCTTGTTTTGACCCAGTCTTTCATGTTACAGCTGCTTTTAGCCGTTCATTTCCTCTTCTCTTGACTTCCATTGGAGTTGCCAGCATCCTATTGCCCTAATGCAGGGTTCCTCAACTTGGGTCTCCAGCTGTTTTTGGACTACAACTCCCATCATCCATAGCTAGCAGGGATGATTGGAATTGTAGTCCAAAAACAGCTGGAGACCCAAAGTTGGGGAAACCTTGCCCTAATGTTTTGATGTTGGCCTGACATTTCATGGTGATTGGTGACAAAGGAGAAGTTCATAGAATCATAGAGTTGGAAGAGACCACAAGGGCCATCCAGTCCAACCCCCTGCCAAGCAGGAAACACCATCAAAGCATTCTTGACATATGGCTGTCAAGCCTCTGCTTAAAGACCTTCAAAGAAGGAGACTCCACCACACTCCTTGGTAGCAAATTCCACTGCCGAACAGCTCTTACTGTCAGGAAGTTCTTCCTAATGTTTAGGTGGAATCTTCTTTCTTGTAGTTTGAATCCATTGCTCTGTGTCTGCTTCTCTGGAAGAATTTGTACGAAGAACAGTGGAACTACATGTGTTCGTGTTCTAGGTGTCTGTTCAGGCTTTTATATAACACATGTTCAGTAGATTTCAGTAGATTTTATATATTATTACAAGCTTGCATCAATTAGAACTGAGACTAGAAACCTTAAGATAGTAACAGGCCGTTAACATAAAGTTACTTAAGAGCAGCACAGAAGAATGGCTAGAAAGCACATTAGTTGTGAAGTCTGACATCTAAGCTGTGCTCTCATCCACCTGTCACTTTTGGCCACTTTAAGGCCTTTCATCATGTAGGTGAGACTAGTCAAACTACTGTTTTAGTGTAAACCAGGCCACTTCTGGTGATAGAACGGCACCTTGAGTATGGCTTACTAATATTCAGCATGGTGATTAGCCAACACTGAGCTAGTTTGCAAAATTAAACACTCTGAAAGGCAAGTTTGAAGAGAGACAAGGATGTCTGTTAAAGAAAGAACAGTGAGCAAAAAGGCGAAAATTACCGTATCTTTAATTCATTCTGCTCAACTAGAGAGCAAATGTATTCTAAAGGATAATTCATGGTAGTCATGTGTGAGATTTAGAACAATCATTGTTTTATTTAAAAACTAAAAATATATATCAAAGGGAGCATATATATGAGCTGCAGTTCATCATGCTTGTGAACAAATAAGTAAGCTTTGCAGATTGCAACACATATGCATTGTGTCCTAATTCTTTCTAGCATGGTTCTTCAAACAAAGCAAACTAGAAAGTTGAGCTTCTGAAATCAAGTTGTTTGCACAGGAGCTAACTGCATCTTTCAACTTACTTGCTTTACCCTGTCTCTGTGGTGAGATGTGGGGCTCTTGCCTTTTTTAGTGCACAAGATATTTAATAAGTGAAGTGTTTTTTAAATAAGGAAAGAGTGTTTTAGTACACAGAATGTCTAGGCCCGAAGACAACTCTGTTCTTTCAGTGGCTCTGCACAAACGTTCATTGTGCCATTAGGCCATGAACAGGACACTAAGGCAAATTGCATGACTGTGTTCCAGTTTGGGTGCTTACTTCCTTTCAACCCAAAGGTGACTACCGGTAGGAATCTGTGACTGTCCAGATATTATTGGACTGCAACTCCCATCAGCTATAGCCAGCATGGCCCATGGTTAGAGGTATTCCAACAACAGGTGAAGGGCCATGCCTGCATTTTAACTATAGGTGGCATTTGGGTATATTGGCATTTGATCGTGTTGATAGTCCAGTGGAAGACATTTATTTGTAAAACTGTTGTGCAAGGGGAGGAACTTTAAAAAGTTATCTCGGCATAGATATTTCTTCACAGCTGGATAGCTAAGTTGGTTAGACGAGTGGTTTTTAACCAGGGTGCCTTGAATGATGGTCAGGGGTGCCGTGGGCAACCCTGGCCTCTGTCCCTCTTTCCTTCCCTCCCTTTTCTGATGCCTTCTCACATCTCTGCCTCCCAAAAGCTTGCACAGCTGTTTATTGCAGCAGCCCTGGCTATAAGCTCCACAGACAAATGTTGTCTCTGGGAGGCACTTCTCTTTGGGGTGGGGGTGCAGTTCGGAGACCAGGGCCGGCGGCGGCAGCTGCCCAGAGAAGAGGGGAGAGGAGGCTGAGGGAACGCTCCACAAGGGAGGGTGTTTGAAAAAGGGTGAGAGGCTGCCAGCTCTGCAGGCAAGGGGTGACAAAGCTGGGCTCCTGAGCCCCACAGGGTGCCACAGAAAGAATGCAGTTGGTTAAGGGACTCAAAAAGGTTGAAAACCTCTGGGTTAGAGCAATAGTGTTGATAACACCAAGGTCGCAGGTCCGATCACCATATGAAACAGCTGCATATTCCTGCATTGCAGGGGGTTGGACTTGATGATCCTCAGGGTCAATTCCAACGCTATGATTCAATGCTTTCTGTAAAGGTTGTGCTTTGGGTGAGTTCATCAATGGGAAGCCACATGGTTCCCTTGGATTGGAGTGCAGGAGAGAGGCCCATGAGCTATGCAATGACACAGAATTGCCCCCACCTTCTCTCCTGATGTCTTGGATGGCAGTTGGCCGGGAGGGGGGGAGTTCATATATAACACAGCAAGCACTGAATTGGTGCTACCGGTATCTCACTCAATGCAAACTTTCCAAAAACGGCTGGCCATGATCACCGCATTAAATAAAAAATTAAAGTAATCCTGGTAACACATGGTAAAAACAACAACCTGACACTTTTTAATCCTTCCTCTTGTATTCTTCCTTAACTCATACTTGAAGTATGGGGCAATACTGGCTTCTTTTGTTTTAACACTCCAGTCTGCTTTGTGAATATGTGTGCTGGCACCAACCCTAAAATAAAGCAGTTGAGCAAAACTCACTTTATTTGGAGGACAGCATTGACAGGTTTTGGGCTTTTAGTCCCAAGTTACCAAATTTTTCTTATTGATGACTCTGCAAACTTTGAGGCTTAGAGTCTAGCACTTCATGCAGAATATGTTAATTTTGTGTATGCATGCAATAAAGTAGGGAGATCAGTGTTTAGCAACTTTGTGAACTTTGACCAGAGGATTCTTGGGCAAGAACTGCCCTCTGCAGCATGCCCACATTTTCTCCTTTCAGTTCTCTACTCAGTCAATGATAAGCAGGAAAGACACCATGAGAGAGGGAGGATAGCTGAATTAGGCTTATAGTTTTGAGGATTAGCTGGTTTCAGCTTGCCCAACAAGAGAAGAGGCCTCAGTGCTTGGGAAGTTGCTTGTTCCTGGCCTCCCCAAGCTAGCAGCTGTAGCCTATGAAGGCCTTGGGGCGCAGCCCTCCCTGCACCTTTGCCAACTCTAGAGATAATCCTTTTTGGATTTGATGGTAGCCCCATCTCACCCTAAGAGGTTAGAGTTCAGACTTCCCTAGGGCATCCTGCTTCTCTTCCATCTCCAGTTGCATTGAATCTGATTTCTATCCAATTAGCCATTTGCTAGTACCGTACTTTGGTCTAGCTAACCAAAAACTATCCATGACGTTGTTGTTGGAAGGGTTGGCCTGTAATTGATAGCCATATGGGCACTTCCTAGCTTCTTTATTCTTTAAATGTTTCTGGTTGACAAACTGTGGTATCCACTCATTTTGTCTTGATGGTGCAGGTAATACAAGGTTGATGGGTGTAGAAAATCTGCTGCCATCAGAATATTCTGGCTATCACAGAATTTTACAGAGGGTTTTGAAAAGTCCATGAATTGACTTGGGCAAAAACATAATTTCATTTGGTAGCTTCTCTTGTTCTCATTGATTATAAACACTGGAGTTTTTCCATAGAGCTGTCACCTGGGGGGGGGAATTAACTGATCTGTCATCTACCTCTTATGTCAGACTTTCGTATTATGAACACTTCAATATACTGTAGGTTCCTTTTGAGATACTAGAAAGGGAACTGGGAACTTTATAAGCAAAGAATATCACATAGTGTTGTGGTGGTGGTGGGGCATCTTTAATATTTACTCCTTCATTTTATTTAATGATGATGCAATGTAATGTAATGGAAATAGCCTAAAGAAATTAAAATGTGTGTGCCCTTAATTCTCAGCCTCACTTTGTTTAGAATTGCCCCTGCAGATGAATCAGCCAATGCTTTGATTAATCTGCAGTTTAAAGCTTGATTCATAATATTTTTTCTTCAGCCATCATCTCTGCTACTTGCGATGAAAGGGACCTGGATTGTGAGCTGGTACAGGGAACCTTAAGGAAGTGAGGTGTATTATTGTCCAGATGTACACAGGCATTCCAAGTGAAAAGCAGAAGAGCAAGTGCCTGATAAGAGAACACCTGTGACTTCTACTTTAGTGCTGGAAGGTAGTCGTGTAATTGGGATCTAGAATTTCCCTTACCCCTCTTTGTGTATCTTATTTTGATGCTTGGAAATTGAAACAAGAGTTGGGGCATGCCAGGGCTTGTGCAGAGACTGCACTTTTATCCCTTGGCTGGTAGAGGGCATTGCCGGTTTTGACATCAAGATAAACTCTCAACAAAATAAGAATTAAAGAAAGAGACAATCCAGGAGCAATTTGCAAGGCATGGGTTGAGAACACTAGGTGCAAGAGCAGGCAACAGGCACGGCCCTCCACAATTCTGTATGTGGCATTTAGGATTCTCTCCAGTCCAAATCTGCTACCAGCCCTCCTTGAGTGCTTTGCTTGCCTGGATTATGCCTCTTGTTTGCCTGGATGGAGAGGTGTGTAGAAACATCTGTGGCTGGAATGCAGCCTTTATTCTGGCCCTGCCCGCCCACCACTGGCATGCAGCCCCCCCCCAAGTTACCCACAAGGAAATACAGCCCTCAAGTTGAAAAAGGTTCCTGTCTCTAATGTAAGGTAATGTGGGGACAAAAGGCAAGGCAAATAAACCTTAAAATGCAACTTGTTTATAAGTGTACAGCAACAGACTCTGGAAGGCAGAATTCAGATTCCTAGAAGCCAGCGTCAGGTTCTCGTATTCCATAGATTCCCCCCCCCCCAACTCTCCCCTGGTGTTAGAAATAAGATACGCAATCTTGAGTAACTTCATAATCCTAACTTCAAGCAAATTAAGTCAGGCATCTGGACACAAATAAGTTTTCTAGAGAGCGAGAAAACCCTCCTTAGACTGACTAGAACCCCAGCACAGATTTTGAAGACTGGTGTATGCCAACGTCACTGTCTTCAGTAGGTCTCAAATCTCAGTGTAGTCCTCAAAAAAGGTTCAGTAACTAAACTGAAGTAATCTTACTCAGAACCAGCTCTACTAGTTTTTTTCAGATGTTTCTATGGCTACAAGAAACAGCAAATACATAAAAGAATGGGCACATTTTAACTCGTGTTGGATCCCAGTACCTAATACTGTACTGCAATTTGCTTGGCACATGAATCACAACTAGATTTGAAGCTCATTATTACTATTCATTAACTTGAAGCACAAAGTAAACAGAATAAAGTTTTACACAGCAATAAATATTTCTTTCATATGCTTGCCTCTTCTTAAAATAGTGTATTAATGTAAATCCTGTGCCTCATCACCAGTACTTCATTTATTTTAATATGTCATTTCCTCACATTTCTTCCATGTCTCTTTGCTTACAGTCCTCATATTGTACCATTTTAACATTTCCACCTGGAAGCAGATTTTTCTTTAGTGTGGTGAGCTAATAAACAAAAACCTGAGAGTTGTAATTTAGTCAAGTTTACAATTCAGACATACTGGTTTAGCAGGTCTCATGTTTGCGCAACTACCCGGTGTTACTGATGTCAGAACTTCCTTGTACGGCATGTACTCAGGGCAACACATAAGCTTGTTAATAGGGGGGCGAGAACATATTACTTAGACGAAAATGCAGTGAAGAGATAAAATAATTCCAGTGGTGCAATAGGTCAGTGTGTCTGGCTACTAACCAGAAAGTTGGTGGTTCAAGCCCACCCAGTGATGGCTGTGCTCAGGGTTCCTGGTTTGTGCAGCTGGTTGGACTAGATGACCCTCAGGGGATCCTTTCCCACTCTACAATTCTATGTTTCCAACACTGCCTTGTGTTCAGTTAATTCCCCCCCCCCAAAAAAAAAGACCCCCAGGCCTTGCTGGGTCAGATCAAAGACCTATTGAGGGCAGCAGCCTTCTCTTTCTGTTGTTCCACAACAAAGGGTTGTCAGAGATAGTCGTTGATAGCTGGCAGTGGAGATGAATGTCCTAACGCCTAGTTCACAATCATATAATGCATGTTTGTGAGGGTGTTCAGTCCTCCACCCCATTTTCAGTGTAGAATAATATACTAGCCTTGGCCTGTGCTGTTTCAAGATTATCAAGATAATTCATGTGAAATACTGCATTTTTCGCTCCATAAGACGCACCCCCCCTCCTAAAAAAGTTTGTGCATCTTATAGAGCGAATGTGTGATCCCTGGAGCCAAATTGCGCAGGGGCCAAAGGCAGAGCTAACAAGAGGGGAAGAGAGTGTTGAAAGGACCCGCTCAGGGAGATAGGGAAGCTAGCTCCCTTCCCAGCCCACCCAGGCCCCTTGCCCAGGCCTCAATTGTTGTCTGCAGAGAGAGGCTCCTTGTTCCCCAGGGACATGTGACTGGCTGATTAGATTATCTGTCTGGAAACTGTAGAAATGGGTCCCTTTCCTTTCCTAGAGAAGCTGCAGAACTGTGAGTTGAACCCCACAAAAACAGGGTTTTTCCCTTTGCAAGGTAAACTCAACAATTTTGAGCTGATCCTCAAAAATGGAGCTTTCCCCCTTTGCAAAAAAAGATGCACAACTGTGAGCTGACCCCCCCCCCCCCCGCCAATGGGGCTTTTCCCATATGCAAAAAAAAGCTGCACAACTTTGAGCTGATCCTCAAAAAACCCGGAGCTTTCCCCCTTTGCAAAAGAAGCTTCCTCAAATATTTAATTTTGGGGAGGGGGGCAAAGGCACACAGGCCTCTAGGAGTTGGCTGCTATGCCTAGGACAATTCAAGAAAGCAAAATATTTTTTTCTCGTTTCCCTACTCTAAAAACTAGGTGCGTTCTATGTTCAGGTGTGTCCTATGGAGCGAAAAATACTGTACTTTGAAAACTTCAAAGCACTATATAAAATGCTGAGTGTCTAATCTGGGACCAGAGTGTGCATGCATTTTACTAGATAGCCCCTATGGCATAGTACCCCCCCCCCAGCATTACCTGAGAATCACACCCACCTTAGAAAATGCTGCATTTTTGTCCCATACTCCGAGTACTGCGATGGCATATGCATTGCAGGTTGATTGACAGCAGTGGCTTTAAGGAGCAATTGTGTATCTTCTTTTAAATGGAAGCCGTGTTGCAGAGCTAACTGTGCAATTTGTATTGCAGACTCCTAACGGCTTTATGTATGCCTTGGTCCGATGGAAATGAGTGTGCTGGACCATACTACTGGCATATGCTAATTGCCTCTGAAAACAGATTGCTCAGCCTGCTGCGTTTTGCATCTGTTACGATTTGCGTGATATTCTCCCCCCCCCCTCACTCCCCCCAATGCGTGAAAATAATCAAGCAGCGAAGCTTGTAGGAAAATAAACTATTTGGGAAGTGTAGCGGGGAGTTATGGAAGAAGCAATTAGATGACAGCATAAGAATGGCCCAATAAAAGGGAAACTAAAATTGATAGGCTTGAAAGTGTCCCACTCATTCAGGGTTCCCCTCCCTTTACAAAATGTTTTATATCCTTGCCTGCATTTGAAAACTCATCAGTGTTGTGCTATAATTCCTATGGTTTTTGTAATTGGATATTGGCTTTTGAGAGAGAGGAAGAGAGAATATGGTGCATGGGCTGTTAACAGATGATTTTTCAACTTTATGTATGCTTTCTGTGATCATAGTAATTAGCCAGCTCCCAGGGAAAAAAACCCTGATATCTTCCTTAGGAGAAGCACTACTTAAACTATTCTCTCTCCCAGCCTGCTGTATTTATTGCCTTTTCTCTCTCTATTATTGGGATGGTTCGCATCTGTTTTGCAGATTAGCTCCCCGGGTGCTACTACAATCATTTCCCGTTAAACGGATACTTTAAAAAATCTTTCTGTTAAGCCCAGCACTTTGTAAGTTCCCAAACAAAGAAACTTGAACAAAGCTATAATGTGTAATACATAAGGTAGAAACTTTACACTTCAAAAGAATCTAGGCCCCAGTGCAACCTACTGAAGTGGTGGGGATTTAGTAGCTTCAGATATTTTTCATAGACAACAGTACTGAGTAAGTACTGCTTTGTCCTCCAGGGTGGCTACAAGGAGTTAGGAAGTGTTCAATTCGTTTTGGATCAGCAGCGGTTTGTATCTTCTGAACCCAACAAACTGTGGTTAATCTCAGCCGTGGTTTAAATGAAGGTAGCTAGCTTTCAACAAACCATAGTTAAGATGAACCACAGTTTCGGGTTTAATGATGAACTGCAGTTAGTCAAAACAGAGAAGCACTATGCACACAGCAGGACTTTGCCTTCCTCCTTGCACATGCCCTCAGAATCTGCTCTGGAGGGACCTCCAAGCCCCTATAGCAGTTTTTGAGAGTGCATAAGGGGCTGCAGGGGAGAGGAGGGGAAAGCACCACTGTGCAACCAAAATTCTGCTAGCGGAACAGCAGTGTGGATACGACCCATAAAGTTTCCACATCGCTGCCTTGCAGCTATGCCAGACTAGGAGGGATGAGCACGTGACCCTGAGGCTCACATGGATGCATTCCCATAGAGCAGGGGTTGATAACCTGTGGCCCTCCATATGCCATTGGACTGCAGCTCTCATCAAATCCAGTCAGCATAATCAGTGGTCATGGATGATGGGAGTTGTGGTCCAACAACATATGGAGAGCCACAGTGAAGCCACCCTGGTTTATGGGAATAAGCCTGTTTATCATGACATTTTAATTCAGCCTGTATGTAGAAATTCTTGGGTACCCAGTATCACATGGGCAGAGCAGAAGAGATGAGAGCATATTTTAGTCTGCTTGACCTGCGTTAAAATTTCTGGGTGCAAGTTTCCAAATGATAAAATAATTCTTGGTCTGAATATACAGGAAACCAAATCATTGAGGCTTTAGATCCAGGGTGTTTTCTCCAACTGTGATCATGCTGGTATAGCTGCCATCCTAAGATGAAGCTGAGTCTGGACAAAGGGCAGCTTTCCATGTTACCAGGATAGTGAAGTGTACGCTCTCTTCTGGGCTAGGGCAACATGCGGATGGGAATTTTTTTTGAAGTTGGAGATGTAGGAGATGCAGGAACTGTTCCTCATCGGAAAATGTGGAAGCTCTCCATTTGCTCACTACTCCAAAGAGTAATTTTCTCATTTCCTTTGGGGCGGGATGGCGAGAGAAACTACCCAGACAGCTAAACTGAAAAGCCAAATGTGCTGTCGGTTTTAACCTGATTGTCCTTTTTCTGTAGGTTGTGTGTACCATTGCCATTTTGATAGTGAAATACAAAGCAAAATTGTTTTCCCGCAGGTGATCATAACGCCCACCTCAGCCTTCATGGCACCGGTGGCGATGGGCTGGCTGATGATGGGGCAACCGTTGAAGAAGGAGAGGCCAGCCCCGACGCTCAGCCACAGCAAGGTCGAAGAATGCGCAGAGAAGCTTGCACTTGCCCCTACTGCAAAGACAACGAAGGAAGGTAAGGTGGTGCAGGCATAGCATGTGTCATTCATGTGTTGTACGCTGTGGTGCAAGTGAGAGATGGAGTTGGTTTGGAGTTCTTTGGTTACCTTTTGCACCCAGGACTTTCATAGCAGCAAGTAAACATCCTCAAAGAATACTGGGAATTGTTTTGAGGAGGTGGAGAAATATCTGCAGGAGGGAAACCAGCCCTGCTTGTTCCCTCCCAAAATTACAGTTCCTGGGTTCCATGTGGGTGGGGTGGGAGAGAATGATTTATTCCACCAGTTTATTTTCTGTGATGAGAGTCTTAGCCACATTCACCCTGCTGCAAGATTTCAGTGCTTTGAGCTGTCTGGGTGGGATGTCGGTGGTTTCAGGTGAAGTTGTGCATCTTGTAGCTCCATGTAGACCAGAGTTTTTGCCAGGGTTACGTGATGGGGAGCTACAATCAGGCTTATGTTGCCTTTGCTTCATATTGCAATACTAACCAAATAAATCTCCTGGTGCTCATGGGAAATGAGGTGTTCATTTTCTGGGTGCTAGGAACCAAAGGTGAGCCTTCCAACAGTACCCGTGGATTCTTTCCTCTGCCTCTTATCCAGCATAATTCCTCCATTACCACCTGCATTTATTTTGCTCTCCCATTTCTTTCCTACATTTCCTAGCCCAATTATGGATCTGGGCTTAAAATAAATAAATCACATTTCCAAAGCCAAATAATGTAGCACCTGCTACAGAAACTCAACTTCCTTGTAGTAGAAATTAAACATAAACTGCCTGTATTCAGGACATGAAACTTGCACAAGCAATTAGTGCAAAGTAAAGGTAGGGGTGGGAATGAGGTGATTTATGGCCATTCTTTAAAATATTGGCCATAGATGAGCAGAGAGCACCTGCTTAGATATGTTTGTTCAGCATTTTGCCTTTCAGCCCACTAGAGGCCTCTCAAGGTGGCTTGCAATTGAAATAACCATCACTTAAACCAGCAAAGAAAAATTTAAAGCACACATATTTGAGATAGGGAATTGTCTCCTTGTAGTTACAGGAGCTATTGACTCTCTTCCTGATCTCTTAGAACAGGCTGGTCTATAAATCTGCTCAAGAGAATTGAAAAATAACTGCTAATGTGAGAATCTGAATGTGAGGCTGATAGTAAGTGGTATTGTGGGTCTTATTATTTGTGTAGCTGTAGAGCCTCTAATTTTAAAGAGGGGTCCCTGTTATGTTATTTTATTGGTTTAAAGTGGGCTAGAAATACACAAAACACACACACACATACACATTTTAGAGACATGCAGGCTGTAACATGATGCTGGTCTCAAGCTAAATGCTGAGAATTCGGAATGGGTTCAGAAGAAATAAAGAGACTGAGAAAGCACATTAATATAACTGGGATTTATTCACTTAAAAATAAGTCAAGTGAAAATACACCGAGTATTTCCAAAAATATTAAAAGGATTCTTTGTATGGAACTATTTTTAGGGGCACTGGGGATCCAGGGAAAAAGAAGCAGCATATCTGCCACATCCCAGGCTGTGGGAAAGTGTATGGGAAGACATCTCATCTGCGTGCCCACCTTCGGTGGCATACTGGAGAGCGGCCGTTTGTGTGTTCCTGGATGTTTTGTGGCAAGCGCTTCACACGCAGTGATGAACTGCAGCGACACAAGCGGACACATACAGGTAAGTGCAAGGATCTGGTGTGGTTTGAACAAGCAGCACCATCAGCTCAGGGCAAAGGAAGAATTGGAACAAGTGTTGTAGGAATGTTGGAACCCTTCGTGAATGCAGGGCTGATCTCATCCAGCGGAACCCCAGAATTCCCTAGTGATGTGTTTCTTATAAACTCCGGACTCCAGCTGCTGCCGAGTCCTTGCTAAAGGGCAGATAGTCATTCTCTCTGCTGTGGATTGAAGACCCTTCTTCAGGCTGTGAATGAATGAATGAATGAATTTATTTATTTATTATTTCGGTCACAGACCAGTTCCAGCTCACATACAAAATCAGGGAAGTCATGAAACACAATAGGGATACATTTAAATTTGCTGTTTGATATAACAGGGACAGTACAGATATAGCAGCAATTAAAACATATAAATTAGATCAGGCATCCCCAAACTGCGGCCCTCGAGATGTTTTGGCCTGCAACTCCCATGATCCCTAGCTAACAGGACCAGTGGTCAGGGAAGATGGGAATTGTAGTCCAAAACATCTGGAGGGCCAAAGTTTGGGGATGTCTGGATTAGATCTTACTCAGTAAAATATAACCTGAAGTCTTCAGGCTTTGTTCTCACAAACACAGGAACAGTATCCAGGAAATGTGTCCTGCCAGCACAAGGATTACTGTGGCAGATTTGGGGGATCCCCTAGAACAGATTTGGGGGAAGTTCTGTTGCACAAGCAGAAATCATTGTGCTGACAGAACACATTTGTTGGATATTGCCCAGGTTTAAGAAATGGGGAGATGTTCTTTTTATAGCATCTGTACCCTTGCTCGCTCCGCATTTCAGCTGTGTCCCAATTAGAGCAGAAATATAACACATTAAGAACTACAGCTAGTGGAGTAACTGTATGCCAGAACATTGCATACACACATTCGTTTAGAAGCTTCTTTTTCAGATGCTGCTTTGCATATCGTTTGTAAAAACACAGTTGCCTTCAAAAATTTAAAGCTAAAATAAACACTACTAAAAACGTGTTTCCTATAATGGCAGATGAAAGTTACTATAAATCAGCAAATAAACTTGAGCAATAATGGAAACGTAATTAGAAGTACTTATGAAAAAAAGATTATGAGAGCCAGTGTGGTGGTGTGGTTAAGAGTGGTACCGCTCCACCACATGCAGCTGCTGGGTGACCTTGGACTAGTCACACTTCTTTGAAGTCTCTCAGCCCCACTCACCTCACAGAGTGTTTGTTGTGGGGGAGGAAGGGAAAGGAGAAGGTTAGCCGCTTTGAGACTCCTTTGGGTAGTGATAAAGCGGGATATCAAATCCAAACTCCTCCTCCTCTTCTTCTTTTAAAAAAACACACCTAGCAGCAGGCATATGCAGATGGCATAAGGCAGATATCACCGAGAAAGACTGTTAGAATGGATGCTGTTTCAGAGAAGGCCATGCCTTGTGTGCTAGCTCATCTCACTTTGCACATGGGTGTTCCCCAAAGTGAAGCCCTCTCTGCACATCTTAAGGAAGTTTGCTGGGAGAAGGCTTCTCTTGAGATAACGCTGGGTCTTACTTATTTAGGGTTATAAAAGTAATAACCAGCACTTTGACTTGGACACAGAAGGAAATGGGCAACCATTTCATCTGCTAAAATAGGTGCTGTGTGCTGTCAACACACAAGCACTTGCATTCCACACTAGTTGAAGCTTTAGAGCCATCTTCAAAGGCCACTTTGTGAGTCTCTTACAGTAATCCAGACGAGGACACGAGCATGGATGGTGGTAGGGGCCAGATTCCAGCTGGTTTGGAGTACCACTTGCTCGGTTTCTATAAGCAAGTGCTTGCTGGTGGAAGGGCTTCGATATCTAGCCTTTTGAGTGTGGAGGGGGGTCTACGCAGTCTCATCCTCATTTCCTTTCTGCAGGAGAGAAGAAGTTTGCCTGTCCAGAGTGCCCCAAGCGCTTCATGAGGAGCGACCACCTCTCCAAGCACATCAAGACCCACCAAAACAAGAAGGGGCCCAACAACGTGGCCATGGACGTCTCTGCCGTCTCCATGGACACTGGTGCTTCAGCAGAGGGCACTAGTGGTGCAACACCCTCAACCTTAATTGCGACCAACATGGTGGCCATGGAGGCAATCTGCTCCGAAAGCATTGCACGCCTTGCTGGCAGCGGTATCAACGTCATGCAAGTGGCAGATCTCCAGTCAATCAACATCAGTGGCAATGGATTTTGAGGCACCGCGAACTGCGTGGTGGAGGTGTTGTGCAAATGTGGGATACTCAAGGTAGCAATGGGTCCAAGGGATGATATCTTTCATTACACAAAAGGTGAAAGATTAGGGGCTCAGCTGCACCACCCAGCCTCCAAGCCCCATTGTGGTCTCCCAGGAATACTGCTTGCAAAATAAGGCCTGCTTGCTGTCCAGGTCAACCCTCAGATGCCTGATGTGATTACCTGGAGAAATGATGGAGATGGCCCTGAGCTGTTTGACTCGTTTTGTTTCTCTCTCCCCCCCCCCTACCCCATAAAAGTCCACCCCCCTTGTTAGGTACCCCAGATGCCATCATGCCTTGGTTCTAAATGTATATGATCATTGAAATACTTTTTAGCAGAAAAAAATCTATATTATTATTATTATTATTGTAATTATATAAAGCTATAAAATATGTTCATTTTGATGAGAGGTTAAAATTGCTGTGACCAAAGTCTTTGGTCGTTGTTCAGATGCCTTAACTTGGAACTCCTTGAGCTGTTAGGTGGTGCTCAAGCCTCTGTTCAGATGCTATATTGCATTTTACATTGTAAGTATAAAAACATAAATTTAGCTTTTTGTATGCTTGGCTTTTAGGTTTGTCTTTCTTCTCTCCAACCCCCATTTAAAAAAACCAATTTGGGTACTTTTGTTTGTTTGTTTGTTTGTTTAACTTTATTTCCTCTGGGTTTTTTTGTTTGGTTTTAATTCTTATTTTTCTCCTTTTGGAGAGAGGTGCATCTGTGCACATCAGCTGTCCCCCCCGCCCCCCCTCCGCCAAGTGGTAGGGTCCATGACCCGAAACATGTTCTATTCTGATTTTGTTGCGGGAGTTAAGCAATTAAGATGTATCCTGCTGCTGCAGTCACTTCTAGGCCTGTACATTTGGCACAAACCCTATTCACTTTCTGATCTGAATCAGTCAAAATCTCATGTGAAAAAACCTGCAATGGAACTGAGGCCCAAGTAAGCTGGTACGCACGTAGATGATGTGCCAAGCATGTTACATTTATGGTGGTGTGTGTTTTGAAAGGGTGAGGTCTTTATTCATCCAAGGAAGCATGTACTGTGGGACAAGATAGATCTAGAGCTTTGTATCCCGTTGCGTTTTTGTCTGTTTGGTAAGGGAATACTATACCCAAATAGGAAAGGAAGATGGGTATCTTGGATTTGTGTTTATTTTTTTAAACCTCAAGCTAATGCATTGCACTTCTCCAGTTCTATTTAAACTGCCTTCGGTAGCATTCAGTTAAGCTGCAGGGCCAATCGCCTAACTCTTGGCTTTTGCTGCCCTTCCCTCAAGAGTGAATCGTCACTTGTCCTGTGCATGCACCCAAGATTTGCATTTGCTTTTCAGTGCTCCAGCCATAGTGCTCCCTTGTAATAGTGTGCATTCCCATGTGGGTGCAGTATCAATAGGAAATGCAGCAGGTGGACTGGGTGTTGTTGGCTATCAACAAGCTGCAGAAGATGTGTAAGGGCCAAAATAAATGAAGAAGGAAGAGGGTGGCTTGGGGAGCTGCCTCTTGAGGAGCAACGGGGCCTTTTGATCTTCTGTACTTAGCAGTATTTGAACATTTCCCCAGATGCCTGGGCTTCAGTGTGAACCAGCCTGACATTCTATGCAGTACCACAGTTGGCCATACTCTGCCAGTGCCTTACCCTTTCTTTTTCTTTTTCCTCTTCATCTTACCCAGCTGTTAATTAAGTCATGTCTTCCCCCCCTGGGCTATTGAAGGAAACTGCTTTCGCTTCAAGTAGTGAAGGGAAAATAGCAAATGCTGAATTTCAGGAAGGTGACAGCTTTTGCGGGCATCCTGTCTCTTTAACATCCTTCAGCAGGAGAATAATGCTTACTGCAGTGCCTAGGCCATCCTTCTTTGCCTTAGAAGTGCTCACAGGGGTCCGTGACTTGGTAGCCAGCCATTATGTTTGGCTGCCACTGCAATGGCCCCAAGTCCTGCCTAAACTCTGCTTTTCAAGAGCAGCAGCCAGGTCACATCTTTTCTACATGCTTTTCCACTCACCGGCACCCCCAGCTGCCTTCCTTTCTCTGCCTTGTTCTACCTCTGTCTTCCAGCTTTGTTTCACTTTGTCACCTCCCCCTGCACACCAGTAGCACCAGGAAATACAAACTATGCTCTAAATTACCAGCCAGTGTCTCTTCTGTCCCTAATCCAGCCATCAGATCTTGATGCAGTGTTTTAGCAAGACTGGAATAGAGCTGTGTTTCTGTTGGGCAGAGGTGGAGGAAATGACTCTGCTATCTCACTTCCTCAGGGGTTTGCCAGAATCAAGCTTGTGGTTGCTACAGCTGACCGGGTGGCTGTGTCTGCAAGGCCCCTAGTGCATGGAGTCATGCTTTCATGGTCTTCTGCCATTTCAGAACATAAGGACATCTCCTGCATGGCCTGCAGTATTTGTTGAGCTGAAGGAGAATGGAAACCTGTCTTTAGATCAAAGGTATAAGACAGGAAACTGTCCATATTAGGAAAAAAAGGAACTGGTCTGAGATTATGTTGTGAATTCTGCAGCACGGATGAATTATCCAGTTTTTTAGCCCTATGAGCTTGCTCTTCAGTTTAGCTTTCTTTTCATTGAGACAGAAGTATTAAGGACTTCCCCCTCTTGCTAATGGTTCTGTGAAGCTTGGTGCCCACCCCCTTTTATCAGTTCACTCTTAGTTCAGTCACTATATCTTGTCATGCGGATATTGGGTTGCAAAGAGCAGGGCTGTAACATAGGAAACAGTTCGTGCCAAAATTTTGTGTGCGCGTTTTGAGCATTATTAAAACGGAACTTCCTGTGCCAGCATAGAAAGTGAGGCATTGGCCTGCTTCTTCCTTGGCTTCTTCCTCCACACCAGTGAAAAACTTTTGATTAGATTTTCACTTCGATGTGTATCCTCAGAGATGCACATCGAAATAAATTGATGAGCCTCTGTTAGAAACATCCTTCTGTCAGTTTTATAAGATTCAGAATTGCACTTGTAAAACTTGCACCCCAGTGTGAACGCAAGTATGATTATCACTTTGTTACATGCTATGCATTCACTCACTTGTAGAAAGACCAGTGAAATTGTAAGGAGTAAATGTTATGGCTTAAAAGGGTTTTATTTCAGCATGGGTGAATGAAAGCTGTCTCTTGAAAACGTTCTAGTATCTCTGCTGGATTTGATCTGGCAAACAGATTGATCTTGCTGCAAGATCAGCTTATATGGCACCTTTTCCAAACTAGTGTTGCTTCAAAAGCAAGAGGTTTTTCTGTGCCAAAAGGACTTTGGGGGTACATTCAGGTCAGAGATAGATTGTCCCAAGGAAGTAAGGATTTTAAAAGTATGAGTGGCTGTTTATTCTGAGCAAGTCTGCTTTTACAGTGATGGATCAGTTCCATGAAAGTCAGGTTAACCATGTTGTTACTGAAATGACTGAACATAGGCTTTGGGAAGGTGGAGGCAGGGTACGTCCTAGGTAAGTAAAATACCACATGATAAGCAATAATACAGAAGCCTCTGGTCCTTAATTTTAGTTTTTCTCTGGGTCTGCCATTTTAGTCCCAGTGCTTCAAATTTATATTGACAGAGATGGCAATGATCTCTTTTTAATACGTTGTACATTGAATGCTTCACCTTTTGCCAGAGAGCCATGTTGTGTCTTCTAGAATGCCCAGAAGGTGTTTATTTCCAATCAGTTGTCATTTTCAAGCTGCTTTTCTTTAAGGAATTAATGGAACTTCAGACTTTCACTGTTGAGAAAACAGTGAGCATTGCTGTGGTCTGTCCCAGTCATCCTTGTGGACTGCAGACATCACTATAGGTCTGCTGCCTTATCAATCTGCACAAAAGTATTTGCCTGTTCATCTACTTGTACAGATTTTCTGCAGCTAAGGAAACTTGCTTTCTTTTAAAATCCATAGGACATTTTCTTCTTTATTCTGAGTGTGGTTTGTTCGATCCCAGGCTCAGTGTGGCATAGGAAAAGAATCCATTGGTAGCCAATAGCTAGAATTTTGTCATGTTTTCAGTTATATCAGGAGTGTTGTGTAGCAAATTGCCCATCCCAAAGGATATATTGGTCTTACTTGCTGAATCTTTGCAGTGTTTTTTTTTCTTTTTAAAGAGCAATATTGTCCAGCTTATTACTACCACAGGGTCACAAAGCAGATGCCAAGTGTTTTCAGCCCGTGACAGAAGTATAGGAAAATATGAAACTTGAACACTAAGGGTTCTTGTGTTCAATACTAGTCCTGCTCAAAGTACACTCATTTAAATGCATGGACCTAAGTTAGTCATGTTTATGAATTTCAGTGGCTCTACTCTGAGTATCATTGGCATTGGCTATAACCCTAAGGAAGGGAAGTAGCTCTTGCTATAAATCCCTCTACTTTATTTCTTTCCACTTTTGGTGGGGGCAGGGGAGGTTATATATTTTTATCTCAAGAGTGAAAGTTCGTGTATTTTTTTTAAAAAAAACACAACAACAATCTTAACGATCTTTAGAAACTAGATGCATTGGAAGGGTCATGTTTTGGAAATAGCGGAAATTCTAGTCCCTTGGTAGAATGCAGTATTAATTTTCTCCCAAAGTTTTGCAAACGGTGCCTTAACTTGAGATGCCCCAGGGGCAGCAGCTGTTGCACCTGCTTGCAGAACGCCATTGGTTCTCTCTGTGCATCTGTTTGCAAGAACTGAAGTGTCCAAAACAAGCTGAGGTGTTCTAGGCATCTTCCAAAGTGGCTTTATCTGCGGCAGTATTCCAAATATTTAGCAGAGCCTCCGCGGTTGCTCTCTTACTAGACTTATGTTGCTTTCCTCAAGTAATACCCTTCATCCACCCACCCACCCATCCATCCCCATTCCCTAGAAAACTCCCTCCACTCAGGCAGTACCCCACCTACCTGACCTCCCAATATAGCAAGTTATCTGAAATGTGCTATCGAGCCCCATCTTTAAGCAAAGCAGCAGCAGCAGCAAAAGTTTTACTGTAAGGAAAAAGACATATTATGAGTGCCTTTTGTGGGGAGTTCTAAAATGACGCTTGCTTTAAAAAAGTTTTTAGTTTTCTCATGGAAGTGGCCGTTGAGACAGCCTGGTAAAGGACAGAGTGGCACTATTTTAGTAGCATCGTGCCAGTGGTGCCCAGGGGACATGGACTTCCACCTGTGTCTTCCACATCTCTCCTGCTTCTCCTGTTGCCGAGCTGGAGTTGGTGTTACTTACCTAGCGTCTACTCCAGGGGTCGGCCACCTAAGGCCCATGGGCCACAAGTGGCCCATGAGGGTCGTTTAACCGGCCCATGGACCCCCGCTGCCCGCTTGGTTGGCTCCCGTGTGCCGCGCTAAACCGGCACGGAGCAGAGCGGGGACCGCCTTCCGCGATGCTGGCCGGCTTACCATTAGCTGCAGGAATCTCCCGCAGCTAATGGGAAGCTGCGCACGCCTCCTCCATGCCGGAAATAGCATTTGCGTGTGTGCGCACTCCAGCCCACCACAGCGTCTGCAGGACCGTGAACTGGCCCAAGCCACAAAACCTTTGCCGACCCCTGGTCTACTCCCTGTCCCCCACTGTTTCTGGACGTCTTCATTCCTAGCCATCCCTGCTCACACTGCCTGCTTCTGTGGCACAACAGAGTGGGGTGGGGAGAGACCGGAAGCATCTTAAACTTTCTGTGGGGTTTCAAAAAGGGTTTCGTCCGCACCAGTGTTCTTCAACCTTGGGATCCCCAGTACGATATTGGACTGTAACTCCCCACCGCCCCTAGCCAAGCGTAGCCGAACGCTCAGGGATGGTGGAAGTTGCAATCTCCACATCATCTAGGGACCTGAAGGCTGAAGATCGCTTCATGGCTAGTGCAGGATTATGACCTATGCCAGAATGGCACCGTGACTCTTGCCTGTCTGTGCTGGTCACTGCTTGAGCCCAAACACACACTGCCTGATGGAATACTTGAGATAGAAGCATCCCTTGCTGTACGTACACTGAAAACAAAAGACTCGAAACAAGTCACAAGTGGTTGTTGTTTTTTTCTCTTTCTGGGCTACCTCTTCAGGCTGCTGATGGAGTTTGGTGTGTGTGTGTGTGTGTGTTGAAAAATTGCCTTATTGATTGCTCCCCCAATTGAGGGCAGAGGAAGATCCATGTCTTTAGGAAATTAGCATGTCCAGGAGGGGAATCCACACCTGACATGCCGGGGTTTGGGGATATTTGTGGCTTTTTGTTTGTTACTTTAAATAAATTTTAAGTTCGGGTGGCTTTATTCGTGGAGAATCATTCAGAGATGCAAATGCAAAGTGGATCTAGGAAAAGCTTTACTATTTGATTCCTTTGATTTGTGTAAAGTGGCCCTAAATCCAAAACGTGCAAAGTGAAAGGGGGGGGTGACTGTATATTATTATTTTATATTTTCTTAAAATAACTTACAATGTTCTTTCTGGAATCAGACGTGCCTTTTCCTTTATATACAAGGGTTCTATATAGCCAAGCCAGTGCCATCAGCCTTCAGTGGCTCTTCTGTCAGCATTCTGTGCCTTCGAACAGCTTTGTCTAGCTTTAATCTTATCACAGTCCAATCTAAATGGGCAGCGGGAGTTCAGCAGTTAACCTATTCCCCCACCCACCCTGGTCCAAAGGTGAAAGGATGAGAGCGCTGACTTTTTGCATGCTCTGCAATGGAAAGGGGCGGCTGTAGAGGGGAATAAGAGTTTCTGCCCAGTTGCCATTCCCAGGTTCCGCTAATGTTTCATAAACGTTTGTCATTATGTTCAGTGGCTTGTAATCCTCTTCCGCAGTAACCTGGCTGCCTCTTGTCGCCTCTCCCAGGAAGGGGGAAGGTGGGTAGCGATCTAAGTCTTCTTTGGTGCTTAACAGCACAGTTCTGCAGACACTTAAGCCAACCTGTAACACTGGCAATAAAATAATTCTTGTCTAGCTGTGTAAAAGACTGTTTGTTTTATCTTATAATAATGTATGTGCTTCTTTTTTTAAAAAAAAAATCCAATTCCCGATGTAATGATGTCTGAAACACTTTTTAAAAGTGCTATTTTTGTACAAAGATTAAAGTAGTTTGGCTCCTTTGTATACTGATTACAATTTTTTTTTAAATGAAAGGAATAAAACAAGTATTTACAGAGTTTGTTTTTAATCTGCCTAGCCACACGAGCAGTATATATTGCACACACAACATAAATATGTGTCTTCCTTTAATATTTTATGGTATGCATGCTTAGCCCCCAAACTTTCCGCCTTGAATAACTGGTTTCTAACCTTTTTCTCAGACTTCTTTAGCCCTGTTTTTTCCAGTCCTCACATGTTAGGCCAAGATTCATGTTGGCAGCAGGAGACTCTTATCCTTTTAGCTCCATCCTTGCCCTTCGATGTTCCTCCTGCAAGACCCATGTAGTGTTAAAAGGACTAGTGAAAATCATGGGAGAGAGTGGGCGGATTGTGACCTTCTCGCAAAACAAAGTTGACGTAAATCACTTCTGACCATTGCTGCAGCCTGACCTTCCACATTCAACAATGTATCCAGATCTGTGGGCACTCAGCACAAACCT
The DNA here is from genome assembly GCF_963506605.1 of Zootoca vivipara. Classification (NCBI taxonomy): domain Eukaryota; kingdom Metazoa; phylum Chordata; class Lepidosauria; order Squamata; family Lacertidae; genus Zootoca; species Zootoca vivipara. The sequence continues at coordinate 112,229,416 of NC_083277.1, forward strand.
TTTGTGGCTTGCTTCTCTGCATTCTTATTAACTGAAAAGGGCAGCGGATATATTTTTATATGCAGCTTACAAATAAAAATAACAGTTAAAAACATGGGGGGGGGGTCATTAAGAATTAAACATTGATAGAATTAAAACCACACACAAAAAACCCTATTAAAACTATATAAATAATTACAATAAAAACAAGGCACTAGCCGTTCCATTAAAAGCAGTCAGTTCCCAAAAGCCTGTTTGAATATTTGAGCGTCAATGCAGCAGCCAGACTGGTGACTGGGAATGGTCACCGAGACCATATTATAACCGTCCTTAAATGACCTACGTTGGCTCCCAGTATGTTTCCAAGCACAATTTCAAAGTGGTGGTGCTGACCTTTAAAGCCCTAAATGGCCTGGGCCCAGTATACCTGACGGAGCGTCTCCACCCCCATCATTCAGCCCAGACACTGAGGTCCAGCTCTGAGGGCCTTCTTGGTAGTGGTGCCTGCCCTGTGGAATGCCCTCCCATCAGATGTCAAGGAAATAAACAACTATCTGAGTTTTAAATGACACCTGAAGGCAGCTCTCTTTAGGGAAATTTTTAATGTTTGAAGTTTTATTCTGTTTTTAGCATTCTGTCGGGAGCTGCCCAGAGTGGCTGGGGAAACCCAGCCAGATGGGCTGGGTGGTAATAATAATAATAAATGTGAGATGTTGTTGTATGCATGAGCATGGTGCTAATGCTTTTAAGCAATAATGCACAGGCAGGGTCACTTAAGAGCTAAAGCATAGCTAATCTGTGACCAAGCATCTTGAGTCTACACTCCTGCTTTAAATTTACAGCACAGTCATGGACCATGAAGATTTGAAGGGGGGAGAGTCTACTCTAGCCTATATCTGCTGTACTGCTAATGCACCTACTTGACATCTATCTTGTTTCTGAGCAGATAAGAGGCAACCAGGAAGCGCTTGTGCTGAGAACTGCAAGTGGACTTTGCTATGTCTACAGAGAGACTCCTTTATCAGCCTGGATGTTGAAAACAAGGCTGAAGTTGTCAACCGCAGTCCTGGCGGTGGTGCTGGCAGTCTCAACGCCACCAGCAGAAGTGTTTACGCAACCAAGTACTGCCAGTGCTGCTGACGTGTACTGGTGGTAGTTAAATATAGGATCATTAGAATGGTAGAGTTGGGAGGGGCCATGAAGGTTCATCTTGTCCAACCCCCTGAAATTCAGAAATATTTTGCCCAACAAGGGGCTCAAACCCACAGCCCTGAGATTAAGTCTCATGCTCTACCAACAGCGGAAGGCTGAGGAGCATTTGCATATTCTAATTGCTCTGCCCTGGGTGAAAAAGTTTGCAAAATGATTGTTAATCTATGCCGTCAAAGCGGAAGCTTTTATCATTTCATCTGCTCGATATTGTTTGGTGGAGACACTAGAATGTTTTAAGGTGCTCTTCTGAACAAAACAGCAGTCTGCAGCCAGCCCAGGGGTGATGACATAGAGGGCAAGACACTCTGCATGAGATGTAAACTTCCACCTACTGGGCCCCATGTGAGTCCCCCACCCCACTGCCCCCTGGGTGCCTTAGCCCACAAAAGTTTAGCCCACTCATTCATACGGTAGGGTTGCATTTACAAGTGTGTTGTGCTGTGATTATATGAAGCTGTGTTTTGCTGAGTCGGACTGTTGATTCAACCCCTTTCCAGCTCAATATAATTTGTTCTGATGGGTAGCAGTTCTCACAAGTTCTCAAGATGGAAGGATCTTTTCCTGGTTTACTGCCTGAGATCCTTGAACTCGAGATGTTTGAACTTCGGATGCAAAGCATGTGCTCTGTCCTAGCGCTGTCATACCACCACAAATAAAAAGTAAGCCCTCTCCTGAACATCTGGAAGGAAGGCTTCAAGGATGTCGATATGCCCCCCCCAAAGGAAATACTTTTTAAAAAAATCATTTTTATTTGATTTTACAAATATAATTTTATAACAATCCAAATGCATATCCATATACAGAGATTACTCTAAATCTTGGGACTCCCCCCTCCAAAAAAATCCCCGTCATGGGTCCTATTGTCAACATTTACAATTACATTTTATTCCATATTTTATATCAATCCATAATGTCCATAATTTTGTTACATTACAAGTGAGATTAAAATCCTTATGATTTCATCTGCTTGCAGTGGCCTCTTTAAATAAAATATAAATTTTCCCCGTTCTTTTTAAACTTTTTGTCCTCTTGGAAATTCAATGGGGTGCAAGTAAAATATTCTGCCTGTTCCCACCTCTCGCCACCTTAACTATTATGCACACTATATATTAATGCCTATAGCACAGATCCCTTTCCTTGGCGTGGGGGAGGAGGGTGTTGATGTGATCTCTTTTCTGCATTTTTTTTTAACGAAGCACAAAAATGACCCCAACAGTATCTTAACATGCAGTGCTGAGTGTTTCTGCACATTTTCAATTTTATGTTGAACATACCCATTCGAGTGGACCTTGAATGAATATTGCTGAGAATCTTGTTCCACCGACTGAAAACCACCTTGTCCCCCCCCCCCGCCCAAATACCAATATTCTTTAAATCTGAAACACTGTCCTTGAGCTGCCTAGGAGTTACCCCAGGCCAGGGCATCTGAGATCTCCCTCCTTGAGTTTGCAGGGAGTTGTTTTGCTGCCTCGTGGGAGGTGTTTTTGTATGGTGGCATTGGAAGCAACCAGCCCCATCCCACACGCTGGAGCCAGCCAAGTCCTTCCCACCTGGGCCCGGAGGAGGAACTCCGAGGCAGGCGAGCTAGGTTTGCATATCCAGTCCAGGTGCTTTGGAGGGTAGATGGGGCCCTGCAGCCTGCTTTGGAGACTCTCTGCCTGGCTACTAGTCCTGAGATGCCAAAAGATGAGCACCAGTGCCCTGAGTAAAAACCGCAGCTGCATCTCCTATCGATCTGATGCCCGGATGAATGGTATTGAGCTTCTCAAGGGCTTGATTTTGGAGGACCGCCACAACAGAACCATCCAGTGCCCTCCCAACCAGTGCTGCTTTGGTATCTGGAACCTGACCCAAGGACATCTCCAAGCCACATTGCAAGGTGAGGACCAAAGGTGGACAGAGGAGCTGCTACAATTCTTCCTTAGGGGGTCGGGTGGGAAAGGAGGCAGGAATGGATGCGGTGGTTTGGCAGGAAGACGGAAAGCAGCCCAAAGCTCTCATGATTTCGGATCCAAAGGGAGGTGGGATTTTAGAGCACATAGGTTTTAGAGACAAGGACTCGGCTGCATGGTGTGAGAATGAGCTGGTGCCTAAGGTGACTCTACAAGCTTAGAACAAAGGAATTTGCTTTATGCCATGTCCGATCATGGGTCCATTTGGTTCCGTATTGTCTACACTGCCTGGCAGAAGCTCTCCATGATTTCAGACACGGTTCTCTCCCAGTCTTACCTGGAGATCCTGGAAATTGAACCTGGGACCTTCTGCAAGAAAAGCAGATGCGCTTTCATGGAGCTACAGCTTTCCCCAGTGATGCATGCATTTCATCTCTAGATCCAAAAGCCTGTAAGAGAGAGATCAAAGGGTCATCAAGTATACCTGAGTGTCCCTAAGGCAGGATCTCTTCCCTGCCATCCCTTAAAAACTACTGTGCTAGAATTAATATTCAAGCAGAAATATATGGGCACCGGGGTGGAAATGAAACCTGGAAAATTAGCACCATGGGAAAGGGAGAAACTGAACAGCAGCCTCTACTCGCTGCTGTTGATTTCTGCCAAATTAAAAGGCACGGAGATTCATCAAAACCGATTCCTTGGAGCATGGACTGTAGCGCAAAAGATCTGAGAGTTTATTTAGTGACTTCAGAGGGGGGTGCTGCCTTCTGCTTCTGGGATAATCTGGTTTGATGGATTTCCTAGGCTGATTTGTTGGAGAAGGGGTTGAGGTGGAGATACAGTCCTGCACCATAGTTCTGCGGCTGGGTGCTAGGAATTGTAGCTGTGGGGGGGGGGGAGGTAAACTACAATTTCCAGTTTTCTAGGGTGGGGGAATGCACTTCAAATGTGTGTGTGCAGCCTGTTTCTGTGTGTACGTAGTAGATTCTGCTGGCTGATTTGCAAGCATATTCATCATCCGGATGATTTGCAGCTGAATGAGTGAATTGCTTCCACCACCACCCGGTCGAAGTGCTCTGCTTGATAATAAGTGAGAAGATATGAAATCATGGAATTGGAAGGGATCCCATGGGTCATCTAGTCCAACCCCCTGCAATGCAGGAATCTCGGCAAAAGCACCCAATGTAGGAATGAGCGCAACCGTCACACAATGGCTTGTCAGGGCAAATGATCACAGCTGAGGGGCTAAGACAGAGCCTTCGGATTAACTAAAAATGTGAAAAGGCTTTTCCATTTGTATGCATGCTTGTCCGGACTCACCCACCTTGACATATGGCAGGTTACAAGCATGCCCAACGTTTCCTGCGTTCGTATTCAGTTTTACATTGTGTGGTGATTTTGGTACCTAGGCTTCCCAAAACAAACTGCGCATTAACCATGTTATGCTCAGAAGGAGTTGCACTTCACCACACATTTAATACACATTCAACACACATTTAAAGCATGTGGCTTCCCCCAAAACATCCGGTGAACTGTAGGTTGTTAAGGGTGCCGAGGAGCGTGAGGGAAAACTACAGTTCCCACAAATATTTGTGGGAAGTCGTGTGCTTTGAATGGAACCTTAAAAGTGTGGTGTGGATCTGCCCAGTGATCATTTGGAGTCCTCATTTATTTATTCATTGCATTTTCCATCCCATTATCTTCCAAGAACATCATTTTTCTTCAGCTACCTCGTTTTATCCTCACAACAACCCTGTTATAGGCTAAGAGCCAGTGACCGGCTGAAGCTTCAGGGCTGAGTGAGAATTTGAAGTTGGGTTCTCCTCTGCTGTAGTAGCACTTTAACCACTATTCCACACTTCCTTCCTCAGAATATGAGAGAGAAGAAAAAAAACTAGTGGAGAACAGATAGCTGGGGGTGTTTGCCTTAGAAATCGCTCCCAGCCTACATAGATCAGACCCAGTTTATGAAATGTATGGCTGCAAGCCTTTAGTCCCGCATTGTAGCTGTTTGAAAAGATAAAAATGAAGTTTTAAAAGATGAAGGGAAAGCTCTCGGCCAGCTTTCTCACACACGGTGACCCTTCTTCCCTCCCTTCCAAAGAGGGCTGGGGAGCTGGCGGTTGCTATGGGGAGAGACGAGGAAGATGAGGTCAGAGCGCACCTTGTGCGAGTGTGTACCAAAAGAGCAGCAACTCCCACCTGTCCTCCTGCAGTTCGGCCGGGAGAGGAAGCCTTTCGTTGCTACACGTGTAATGTTCTCCTGCTCGGCTCTGCCAAAAAAACAACAACCCCAGGCTTACCAAGGATGTTACGGGGGGAGCATCTAAGGAAAGAGGGGCATCTCCCTAAAGCTGACGGCAGGTGAGAGAGAGAGCAGGCCTGAAGGAAAACCTTGCGTCAGGGCTGGTTAAGTGAGGGCCACATTTCTTGCTAGGCAGCCTTCCAAGGGCCACATGCCAGTAGTGAGTGGGGCCAGAGGCAATTGGTTGGCAAAGCACTAGGTGTAAATTACAGTGGCACCTTGGTTTACCAACTTAATCCATTCTGGAAGTCTGTTCTTAAACAGAAACCGGTTTTAAATGGAGGCATGCTTTCCCTAATGAGGCCTCCCGCCGCCAGTGCCCTTCCACCATTCAGATTCCGTTCTTAGACTGAGGTAAAGTTCTCAAACCGGGACACTATTTCCGGTTTTGCAGCGTTTGTAAACCGAAGCCACTCTATATCTTTTTTCAGTAGACTACTACAACTTTCTGTCTCTCTTCTCTTCCTCCATCCCTCCTCCATCCAGAGAAGCAAAAGGTACTATCAGAGTTCAAGGGCATATTCCAGCCAAGCAAAAATAGACAGAATGCAAAATAGGGCCAGTGAGGAACATGGGTGTAGCCAGGATTTTTGGGGGGGGGGCACCATAATTGTTGAGCTTTTTTCAGTTTTGTTAGCATCCATGGGGGCAGTAGTGAAATTATTAATGTATTATTATTATTATTATTATTATTATTATTACTACTATTACTATTACTATATTTGATGGGTTGATGGATTTAATTTGTATACCATCCTATACCCACAGATCTCAGGGCAGTTCAGAAGATAAAATCACAAGATAAAATCACAAAATGCATACGGTAATAAAAACAAGAACAAGAACCTCCCAATTATCCCCCCTCTCCCCAACACATTTTAAAAGTACAGGCAGATTTTGCAGGCTGTGGGCCAGCAGCAACCCAAGGAGGTGGAGCAGTAGCTCTGGGGAGAACCGATATTGAGCACAACTTTGCACCCATCTCTTTGGGCCTGGGCTATTGGTTTCCACAGAATGCTGCTATGGGTTATTTCAAGGCTTCTCTCGTGATTCTTAGGGCTGAGCACTAAGAAAACCAGTGTGGATGCTTGGAGATGAGAGAGACATGCCCACAATGCGGTGTCCAAATGCAGGGTGAGAATCAGGATATGGGCCAATGGTTAGGAGTCAAGATGCAAAAAAAATCAATTTATTTGAATTCTAGTCCCTACGAAATATGTGGCAGGAGGACCCCAGGTCCCACAAGGACTAAGTGAGGGTTGGCTGGGGGAAATGGGAGGAACGCTGCGGAAATCAGATCCTGAATTCAAATCCCAGCACTATGGATTTCCTGGGATAGCCTTGAAGAAGCTGTTCTCTTTTAGTCCCTTTCCTATTTACTAAGGCGTTCTGTTACTTTCATAGTGACATACAGTATATATTTTTAAGACACTGAAGGACCTGCAGGGTGAACTTGAAGCCCCTTTTCCTTCTCATTGTTTGCTATATTTGTATGCTTCTTCTTCTAATGTTCCCCCCCTTCCATAATTATCTGTTAAATTTATAGCTGTCTGGGGTGCTTGCAAATCCATGAAAACCAGAAAAACAAAATAACATTTAAACTATGCAAACAAAGCAGATAAAACTGGCACACAAGGAGGGTCCGCTTGGAATCTAGCTCTCAAGGTTACGGAGATGTGATGTTCCCCTGATTAAACTGTTTCTCTGAACTTCCTCCCCCTCCTTGTCCCTGTCTTCTGCCCATCCAGGTTGCTGGTTTAAAGATACCTGCTATTCTGCAGCCAGTGAGTGTCAATCTTCCAGGGATGCCAAAACGGTTATTTTGACCTGTAGCTGCAGCTCTGATTTGTGTAATGCTAACATCAGCCATGTTGGGCCTGGAAAGAGGCAGGGTAAGGAGCTATGGGATCAGGGCGTTGGTGGGGAGTTACAGGATAGAAAGTCGAGAGGAGGAGGAGGAGGAGGAGGAGGAGGAGGAGGAGGAGGAGGAGGAGGAGGAGGAGGAGGCAGGGCATGGATTGCAACTGAGCGGCAAATGTTAAAACCATTAAAGCGAGAATTAAAGTGAGGGAAATCCGGACACAAAAGAAGTTGCTGAGCTTTTTCGGGGGGGAATTTCAGACATTTTCCCAGTCGTCGTCGTCCCCCCCCCCAAAAAATACTACTTCCATCATTTGATTTTTTTAAAAAATAATTTTATTAAGTTTTGATAAATGAAGCGGCTATTATCCCCGAGGACTGGGGTTTAGCAATTATCATTCCAATATTCAAGAAAGGAAACAGAACCGAGCCTGCAAATTACAGACCAATCAGTCTACTAAGTATTATCAGTAAACTGTATGCTGCCCATCTACGTGATAAATTAGTGGAGTGGATGGAACGAGAGCATATTCTAGCAGAAGTCCAAGCTGGTTTCAGAGCTAAGCGGTCAACTATAGACCAGGCATTGATCCTCCAACATCTGGCGGACAAATACTCTAGAAAAGGGGGGGTCACTTTATACAGCTTTTATAGATTTCAAATCCGCCTTCGATCTAATACCTAGGGACAGACTTTGGGAAAAGCTTGGTGCCACAAACATTGATAAACGCTTATTGTGTCTTATTCGTGGGTTATATGAAAACACCAGGGTCAGGGTAAGGTGTGACCGTTTGGGCCACCTAACCAAAGAAATCCAAACCTACCATGGGGTAAAACAGGGGTGCGTCCTCGCACCAATTTTATTTAACTTTTACATAAACTCTCTAGCAGAAAATATGTTGATGGAAAATGCCCTCCCACCCACCCCCAAATTGGCAGGTATCCCCCTTCCAGTACTCTTATATGCGGACGACGCAGTTCTACTTTCCTTTTCCTTTTGCATAAAAAAAAATTTAAAGAACAAAGCATACATAACATATATCCACCTTCTTCCAACCCCCCCCCCACAGACCCCCTCCTGCCACGAGAGAGTCCCATGAAAGTAGGCAGTCAAAGGTGGTCCATTTTATGATTGGGTTTGTCCTCCCCCCCTCTCCCCCGCCCCAAAGCCCCCCCCCCCAGCCACCAGGGAGCTCCAGAAAAACAAGACTACTTCCATCATTTGAATTCTAGACGTATGGCAACCCTAGAATAGAAGCTAACAGCACAATCCTAACCACATGCATGAAAGCACATTGCGTACCCTACAAAAGATCGGGACAACATACTTTGTTAAGGATGCTTGGCATTGAAACTACAGTTCCCTTCCTGTGATTCTTTTGGAGAAGTTAGGCTTGCAGCCATTGGGGTGTAACTCTAATATTCCCTCCCCATATCATTTTCTTCCTCCTTCCATCCAAGGCTTTCTCCAAACCCCTGTGAGAAAAATGGTGTTTCCCCTCCCGCATCCCACCAACAGGTGCACTCCTGCGTATCAGGGGTGGGGGTGGCCCACTCACTCAGCAAAGACCTTGAGAGTTTCGCAGGGAGGGAGCACACCACATTTCTGAGTCAGGCCGATAACTACAATTTGGAGAAGCAGGAGCTGCTTGCTCCGATGGGAACCATCAGATTGCGGGACTAAGGCTCCCTTCCAAAACATCTCCTCCAAGAAATGTCCTGAACCCATATTGGGGGGGTTCTCATGGAAGGGAGGGCAGAACTGGCTCTAATTCTCTGGTTTTCTACTGCTGGAAGCACAGGGATGTCTATGGGTAAGCACAGCAGGAGCACACATTCTAAGCCTGAGTCTTAGAACCTAGAACCATGGTTGGGCCGGCCCAGCCATGGGGCAAGGTGAAGTGTATCCTGCCTCAGGCAGCAGGATACAAAGGGGCTACATATTCCCATGTAGAACTTTATTCTCCCTTTGCTCCTAATGTAGATCTTCACTCACCCCTTCTTCCCTGTCGGGGAGGGAGGTGACATTTTGCGGTTTGCCTCGGGTGCCAAAATGACTTGGGGCCAGCCCTGCATTTTTCGTCCATGACATTTTTTAGACATATACAGAGCTACAGTTCTCAAGAGTAGTTTAACTATCAACCCCTCTTCCCCGGGGAACCTGGGAACTGTAGTTCTGTGAGGGAAATAGAGGTCTTCTGAAAACTTTCAGCACCCTTCAACTACATTCCCAGGATTCCTTGGGGGAAGCTATGACTTCACAAAGTGGTATGATTCGGCATGAAATGCATGGTGCAGATGGCATAGCTGCCAAGTACCCCGTTTTCCCCGGGAAACCCCCGTTTTTACTTACCTTTTCCCGGTGGTCCCCCATATCACTTCGTCTCCCGTTTTTCTCCGTTATTTTCTCCTGCCGGCGGCCATTTTTTTTCTTTCTGATTTGCCCTTCTATGGGCACCCAAAATGGCCGCCGCCGGCTTCAAAGTTGCATCTACGCATGCCCGGAAGTGCATAGACGCGACTTCCAGTGTCAGCGGCGGCCATTTTGGGTGCCCATAGATGGACAGAGCGACACCGGAAGTTGCGACGACGCACTTCCTGACATGCGTAGAAGCGAAGCCGGCGGCGGCCATTTTTGGTGCCCATAGAAGGGCAAAGTGACACCGGAAGTTACGTCGACGCAACTTCCGGTGTCACAGGGCTGCCGGTCCCGAATTCTGCAGTCCGGGACTTGGAAGGTAAGGCAGATGGGGGTCTTACGTTTGATGTAATCCTGCAGATTTGATGTGCACACAACACCAACAGTGCTTAACGCCTGCATGGGATCAAGGCACAGAATGCTAGGCTTGGCCATGGCTCCCAGGCAAGCATATGCACAGGACAAAAGCACATAATTTCACTGTTGGTCCTACTCTGGTATTTGAGACAGTCGTACAGCCTTAGAGTCAAAAGCATCTCTCCCAGCCTGCCTTCAGCCATCCTGCCCAAGATGGATCCCAGTCTTTCTTCCTCCTCCTTCTTTCCAGAACATCCTGCTAAAAACTCTATTTTCCTACCACTTCAAACACACATCCCATCGCCTTGGCAACATCTGTCTCCCCAGGCCAAAGGATTCCTCTTGGATGGCCCACCAACCCCTTTTGTCATGTTAACAGATTTCCTCTTCACCAGGCCAGCTGGGCTGGTTTGCATGAGCCGGCCCAGAGATTCCTTCTCTGGCACAGCTCTGCAGCTTGTACTTTCATCCATATCCCAATTAATCGAAAATCCTACCAGGGTTTTCTAGGGTTTAGGGGGGTCCATAACAGTATTCATTAAATATGTTGATATAAACAAACGTCAACATATTACAGCCACTCCTTGAGATGTGGTGTCCCTTGCTATTTAATCCTGAAAGGGTCGCTTCCTCGGAGTTCTTCTGAACCTGAATTTGACCTTGAACTCTTGTAACACAGGGATTTTCAAAGCTGGTTCCTTTGTTCATAAAACATCCATTCATAAAACATCCACTCAATGTAACAATCATAGAACAACAAACTGTTTGCCTCACACGATGTTCTCCTACCTACAAAAAAGAAGATTCCACCTAAACGTTAGGAAGAACTTCCTGACAGTAAGAGCTGTTTGACAGTGGAATTTGCTGCCAAGGAGTGTGGTGGAGTCTCCTTCTTTGGAGGTCTTTAAGCGGAGGCTTGACAGCCATCTGTCAGGAATGCTTTGATGGTGTTTCCTGCTTGGCAGAGGGTTGGACTGGATGGCCCTTGTGGTCTCTTCCAACTCTATGATTCTATGATTCTTGGTGGTCAGCTGTTCAAAGCAGGCGGATGGAGAGAGTGAAGGGATAAATAAGGGTATTCATGGTATATTTAGAGGCCTTAGAGTTGCCAGTTGACTAGGATCACAGAATCGTAGAGTTGGAAGGGATCCTAAGAGTCATCTAGTCCAACCCCCTGCAATGCAGGAATCTCAGCTAAAGCAACCATGACAGATGGCCACCCAACCTCGGCTTAAAAACCTCCGAGGAAGGAAAGTCCACCACCTTCCGATGGAGACCGTTTCACTATCGAACAACAGTTGCTGCCACAGAGTTCTTCCTGATGTTCAGCCAGAATCTCTTTCTCGTAACCTGAAGCCACTGGTTTGTATACTATCCCCCAGAGCAGGAGGGAAAATGTCCTAGCTTGTTCTTGTGCCATTTTAACATGTAGACTTACAGTTTGTGAAAATGGAGAACACTTTTTTCTTCAGGCCAAAACAAAGCCACTACTTTTATGGACTTAAATCAGTTCTCGCCTTCTTAATCCGGCCCACAAACGGTCCGGGAATCAGTGTGTTTTTACATGAGTAGAATGTGTGCTTTTATTTAAAATGCATCTCTGGGTTATTTGTGGGGCATAGGAATCTGTTCATTTCCCCCCCAAAAAGATAGTCCGGCTCACCACATGGTCTGAGGGATGGTGGACCAGCTCACGGCTGAAAAAGGCTGCTGACCCCTGACTTAACTGAACCAAATCTAGTATAATGTACGCAAATGAACAGAAAGCTTTAAACAGGGAATCTTTGAGTATTTATTCATTTGTTATAATTCTATCCTGCCCTTCCAAGGAACTTGGAGAGGTGTGCATTGTTATGGCCTAATATATTATCCTCGCAACAACCCTGTGAGGTGGGTTCAGCCAGGAGTAGGCAGATTTCAAGCTTGACGTATCTACATTGGGTTTGTTTTGTGTTTTTTTGTTTTTTGTTTTACTAAAACTTTTAAATCCATTAACCAGTCACAGGAGCAAAACAATGGAACAGGGGAGCTCTGCATGCTTAGAATTAAGGGTGTCCCACAACACATGCTCAGCCCAGGAATTTGTTTTTGCAACCAGAACTGACCTCCCAGCTCTTTCACACACAAACCACTCCTGCTTCGTCCTCTCCACTTCCCAATTTTTCCTCCTTTCAGCCACCTAATTCTGGAAATAAAAAAACCCAATCTTTTTGTTGTTGCTATTGTTAAACAAGTGGGAGTGCAGAAACAATTACGGCACTACTACAAACAGTACTTTTTTCCTGGGGGGTACGCAGGGGTACGCATACCCCTAAACATTTTGTGAATCTTTGTACTTTTGTCCATTTACTGTATTTATTTCCCTTGATTTGAAGAATAAAATGGTGGTTTTCTTGAGTCAAAATGAGAGTACCCCTAAAAAATTTTTTTTAAAGAAGAAAGCACTGACTACGAATCACCCTGAAATATGTCAGCAGCAGATCGACATTTTGCTCACCCCGGCTTAGGCTGAGATACAGCATTTGACCCCAAACCATCCTCTTGAGGGTCATGGCTGAGGGAGGAACTGAACCTGGCTCTCTCGTCTTGGCAGTATAGCTTTGCTGAAAGCAATCTGCTTTGCAAACATCCCCAGAGACAAAAGAATGAGAAAAGAAAACAGCCAGGTTCCCTCAGAGAAACTGGATTACACAGACACTCCATTCCCCTCATGGGTGCTTACACTAGGCCTTGGCGAGATAGAGAAAGGAAAGAAACTGTAAGCATTGCTTTGCGAAACTGAAGATAGCTTTTCAGCGAGTGCAACCCGGGCTGCATTTTATTTTATACAGTGTACGTTCTACTCTTTGCAGAATAGCGTAAGGAAAAGACAGGCCCCTGCCCTCGAGAAGCTTTACAATCAATTGAAGCCTTTGCTAGCAGGTCCCTTCCAGCTATTTGGGACCATGTACAACTCCCAGGTGGCGCTGTGGGTTAAACCAGAGTCTAGGGCTTGCTGATCAGAAGGTCGGCGGTTCGAATCCCTGCAACGGGGTGAGCTCCCGTTGCTCGGTCCCAGCTCCTGCCCACCTAGCAGTTCGAAAGCACATCAAACTGCAAGTGGATAAATAGGGACCGCTCTGGCGGGAAGGTAAACGGCGTTTCCGTGCGCTGCTCTGGTTCGCCAGAAGCAGCTTTGTCATGCTGGCCACATGACCCGGAAGCTGTCTGCGGACAAACGCTGGCTCCCTCGGCCTATAAAGCGAGATGAGCGCCGCAACCCCAGAGTCGGACACGACTGGACCTGATGATCAGGGGCCCCTTTACCTTTACCTTTACCTTTACCTTTACAACTCCCGCCAGCCTCAGACAGAATGTGTAAGGGCCTTGCACTGTTGCTTCTTTTGCACAAGCAAAATCCAACAAAGTTCTGTGTTGCAGCGGCTGCGTTTTCCCGGTTCTTGCTGCTGCCTCCCGCCAGAGCACTGCAGTAACCACAGCGAGGCCTTCAAACGTGGGAAGGCAACGGGGAGGACGCAGGAATGTTGGCTGTTGAGATGAGAAGGGGGCTGCCTATGGAGTGGGAGATGTCCTTTCCCCCCTGCCCAATTTTAATTTTAATTAAAACATCAGAGGAAAGTGCCGTGGAGATGGAAGGAAGCTGATGCCAGGGTTGGGCAGAGAGAGGTCTAGGAGATGGACATGCCAGAGGCCTGTGAGCACCTGGAGGGATGGAGGAGTGTCTGATGGGATCGAAGCCCAAGGCTTGGAGCCAAGAGGCTTGGAAGTGCACACCCTGAGAAATGGTTTGTTCTCCTTCCTCCTCCTCTGAAATGTGGAACGCGCTGAACCGATTCTCCCACCGCAATGGAGATGTTTGTGATCACCTTCCCCTCTTATCTCTGCAGCTGCGCCTCTGTCCAGTGGGAACATCTGGATCATTACCTCCTGCATTCTTCTGCTCTTCCTGGGCTGTCTGGCGTTTCTAGGTATTGTGACTTTGAGGAAGGGTGGGGGCGGGGGTGGGGGCAAGGCATTTGCAATAAGGGATGCTACACGGCAACATTCAGCTAGAGGCGAGGGAAGAAGGGAGCACATCTGCAGGCTGCTCAGAGAATGGCGACAGCAGACTCTCTGCTTGCCTTCTTGCATAGAAAACCCAAACACACAGAACGGGCGCCAGGAGTCAGCATTGCTGGGCACCTGCCGATGCCCAAAACTCAGCAGGGGCTCCAATGACGACCCTCCCCAAAGCCCACTGGCCTTGCACTTCCTCCTGTCAGCTCTCTCCAAGCATGTAAACCAGGCATCCCCAAACTTCGGCCCTCCAGATGTTTTGGACTACAATTCCCATCTTCCCCAACCACTGGTCCTGTTAGCAAGGGATCATGGGAGTTGTAGGTCAAAACATCTGGAGGGCCGCAGTTTGGGGGTGCCTGATGTAAACAGTGACTTCTGCTTTGCTCTCTCCTGGGTAGCGATGCTAGTGATATGGACTGGATAAAAGTATTCCTTCCTGCAACACATGGCTTAACTATGGAACTCCCTCCCGCAGGAGGCAGTGATTATTCCCAACTTGGATGGCTTTAAAAGAGAACTAGGCAAACACGTGGAAGAGAAGTCTATGGGAGGCAGCAATGCTTCTGAATGCTAGTTTCTGGAAGCCGCCAAAATGCTTGGGTCCTGCTTGTGGGTTTTCCGCAGGCATTTTGTTGTCCGCCATGAGAACAGGCTGCTGGATTGCGTGAACTATTGGCCTGATCCAGCAGCTGTTCTGGTGTTCTTATTGAGAGAGGCAGGAGCAGGGCTGTGTTGACTAGACCAGTAGGGAGTGCTGACCAGCCCCAACTCCGATATCTGTGTCTACGGCCAGTCAAACAGTCTGCATCGAGAGGAGTTTCGAGTGTACAAACGTATGTACGAAGGCTCCCACAGAATCTGGAACCTGGCATGATCCCGAACACTGTCGCACTTAGATCCTCTCAAAGGATCTCTCTCACGCTGTGCTTGTCGTTATTACAAGCATTAAACTAGGATGAGTATGTGTGTGTAGTTTTCTAAGAAGCAAACACACTCTCATGTGGCAGCCACAAGCCAAGACTTCACCAAATGTGATCCTTTAAAAGTAGCCAAGATATGCGAGCAATGCATTGTATTCGTGGCTATTTTTCTAGAAAAAGAGGTGCTGGAACTCCTGCCAACCTAGCAGTTTGAAAGCACGTCAAAATGCAAGTAGATAAATAGGAACCGCTACAGCGGGAGGGTAAACGGCGTTTTCATGTGCTGCTCTGGTTTGCCAGAAGCGGCTTTGTCATGCTGGCCACATGACCTGGAAGCTATACGCCGGCTCCCTCGGCCAATAATGCGAGATGAGCGCGCAACCCCAGGGTCAGTCATGACTGGACCTAATGGTCAGGGGTCCCTTTACCTTTACCTTTAAAAGTAGCCAAGATATGCGAGCAATGCATTGTATTCATGGCTATTTTTCTAGAAAAAGAGGTGCTGGAACTCACCATGAACTTGTTGTCTTATAAAGGCAGTGGCACCCACCTGAGAGGTGCCGGAACTGAGTTCTGGTGAGTTCAGGCTGAAAAAAAGCCCTGATTGCTTTTTGTCTAAGGAGCTCAAGTTGATGGGCGTGATTCTCCCCATCCCCTTTTAATTCCCACAACAAGCCTGTGAGGTAGGTTATGCTAAGAAGCAGTGACCGGCCCAAAGTCACCCAGTGACCTTCATTCTCAAGTGAAGATTTGAACCTTGGCTTCTCCCAGGTCCTATGACCCGCAGTACAAATTAGGCAAACATATGAACACCTGCGTCATTTGTGCAGGACTTTGATAATCTTGGGACGTGTATCTTGCTGCAGGGGCAAATATACTTTTCTTTCCTTGTAGTTCTAAGACGGTGGAAAGTCCTTGCTGTGCTCCTGAGCCCAGAAGAAAGCTGTGAGCTCACCGAGGTCACTATGAGCTCGGAGCCAAGAACCGAGAGGCAAGTGCCCAGACAGGAGCTTCCAGATCTCCAGTTCCTTCAGGTATCAGTTGTGGGGGACTATGGACCCACTGAGAGTCACCCTAGTTTGCTTGCTTTATCCGTGGGAAACGCCAATGCATTTGGGCACCTGAGGCGAAACACAAAATGGCGCTCCTCCCCACAGGGGAAGAAGGGATGAGGGAAGATCTACGGCAGTAACAAGCAGGCAATAAATGTAAACACGAGGAAGAGGGTGGGGGCAGACCAGTAGCATCTCTTCTTTTCGAGTCCAGTAGGAGCGTCTCCACCCGCATCGTTCTGCCCAGACACTGAGGTCCAGTACCGAGGGCCTTTTCCCGGTTCCCTCGTTGCGAGAAGCCAAGTTGCAGGGAACCAGGCAGAGGGCCTTCTTGGTGGTGGTGCCCGCCCTGTGGAATGCCCTCCCAAGAGAAAAACAGCTACCAGATTTTTAGAAGCCATCTGAAGGCAGCCCTGTTTGGGGAGGCTTTTAATGTTTAATGGATTGTTTTATTTCGTTTTTCTGTTGGAAGCCACCCAGAGGGGCTGGGGAGACGCAGCCAGATGGGCGGGGTATAAATAATAAATTTTTATATTATTATTATTATTATTATTATTATTATTATTATTATTATTATTCCAAGAGGCCATTGTAGAGGCGGCATTGGGGGGAACACTACTGAGGAGATGGTAGATCCAGCCTCCAAGGCGTGTGCTGCAGCTGTTGCTGCCACCATGGCAGCACAGGCGATGCATTTCTTGGAGGCCGGATCTGCTGCTCATGTAGATCCTGCCGCCTGAGGCAGTTGCCTCGCTTTGCTTCATAGGTGGGCAGGCCCTGGAGCAGTAGCCCTGTTCTCTTTTGCCTCTGACCATGCTACATCTCTCTCACACGCACCTGTGTCATTTTTGCCTTCTCCTTACAATCCAAACTGCTTCAAGCGACATTAAAGTACGGTTGCCGTATTTCAAAAACTGAAAATGCGGACAATCTCCATGCCTTTACCACAGCGAAAAGACTGATACCGATGAAATGGAAATAATAAAAATGCGGCTCCCTTCTACGATGGGATTAAAGGCTTATACAAATTTGCAACATCTGAACCACTTGCATATAAGCGCAGGCTTGCCATGGACAAACTCAGTGACATTTGGAATCCATTCTTACAAATACCGTCATAGGTTAAGATCAGGTGAAGTATAATAACAACCTTGTAAAATATATAGTTTTGGGTGTCCCCCCCCCCTTTATTTTCCCTTTTGTTTCTATTTTGTTTTTTCTCTATTTTTTTTAACGTCTCACCATGTTTAGCGCACATATAATTATGTACTTTTTGAACTTTCAATAAACATGTTAAAAGAAAGAAAACACAAAAATACATAGCACAGTAACAAACTAAAACAATAACACACACACCCCATTTAAAATCAATTAATTAGACAAAGGCCCGGAAGAAGAGGAATATTTTTGCCTGGCACCTAAAAATATCTAACAAAGGCTCCACAACCAGGGAGCCACCACATAAAAGGCCCGTTCTCTTGTTGCTCCCAGGGAGGAGGCACATGAAAAAGGGCCTCAGATGATGATCGCAAGGTCCAGGTCTGTCAGGGTTTTTGCGACTACTCTTGAGTAACGACCCTCCACATGCTTGTCTTTCAGGAACTTTTATTGGTGCACATTATTTGCAGTGAAGTGAGCTGCTGGTTTCATGTCTCATCAGTCCGAATCAGAATCCGGCACTGCCCCCTTTTGCGACTTTGACCAACATAAGAGTCGCGGGACAGCGAACCTCCTCCCCTTTCTCCTCCTCCTTAATCCCGGTGTAGGGGGGGAAAGGTCTCCGGCCCGTCTGAGTCCCATCCTCTCTTTCCCCGTCCCTCTCTTCCTGTATGAGGAGCAGTGGCTCTTGGATGTTGCCAGAGCTCTGGCACTCCCTCTCCATCTCCTGACTTTCCCCTTCCGACCCTTCGCTTTCATTCCTGCTGGGAGATGGGCTGCTCCTGATGAGGGGAGGGAGCTGTTCCCTATAAGCCCTCCCCGTTACAAGGTCGATTCTTACTATTCCTCATGCGAGATGGGGGTGATGGGAATTGTCCTCCAAAGCACACGAAGGGCGCCAGGTTGGGGAAGGCTCCTTAACCCAAATTCTTTTTTGCCCAACAGGTTCTTCATGAGGGGCAGTTCTCCAAGCTGTGGCAAGGAACATTCCGCCAGCAGCCTGTGGCCATCAAAGCCTTCCCCGCTTTGTGCTACCGGCAATTTGCCTCCGAGTGGGCTGTGCACAGCCTCCCGCTGATGAGCCATGACAATGTGGTGCAGTTTGTGGCTGCCGGCTGTGGAGGACCACACAGAGAACAGGGGGGCCTCCTGGTGCTGAAGCTGTACCCGTTGGTGAGTGCCACATGCAGGAACTAGTGATGTGATTCAGGTTGTGCCCAAGCAATGGTGCACACAAGTGGCAATTTATACATGTGTGTCTGGAGCAAATATTTGCCTGCATATACGTAGTAATGCACAAACATCATTTGCCTGATTACAAGCACAACACGGTGCATTTTACGGGCTTACCTTCTTGTTCTATAAGTTGGAAGTTTGGAATCCCTCCTGGACAAAATTCTCACCTTGCTCTTTCTAAAAAATCACATTTCTAGACCGTAAGACTATGGGGAAATGTTTGGGAACGTGTTGGCCGTGTCTCATGAAATTCCAAATACCAGAGGAGAATGAGGAGGGATAGCGAGATCTGCTGCAGGATCTCCTCTTCAACCATGAGCAGTAACCCCCCACTCATACCCTCTATAAATCCCTCGCCTATTTCCAAGGCTTTGCAAAAGAACAAAACCAAAACAAGAACCCCGAATTATCTGAGAGCCTGAATGTCGGAAGCAGAATGTATGGTTGCGCAGACAAATCCTGTGGGTTTTGCTTAGTATGCATCATTAATTCTGTGCTGTAGATGTCATATCCTGCAACTCGGCTGTAGCCCTCAGGTCTTGCTTGTGGGTCACGCATGGGCAGTGGCGTCGCAACGGGGGTGGGGTGGGGGCGGTGCGCTCCCGGTGGCACGTCTTGGGGGTGACAAGGCGGTGCCCCGCCACGGTGGCGTGAGCAGCCATCATGCTGCTGCAGCTGCATGTAGAGGATTCTCCGTTCGCGGCTGCAGCCGTGAGCAGAGCATCCCACCCCTCCCTCCTTCCCCAGCTCACTGTAAGTGGCTCCTGCTTTGCTGCTTTACAGCGAGCCATGGAGGGGCGGGCGGGAGCCACGGCTCCCCCTCCCTCCCTCCCTGGCTTGCCATAAGTGGCTCCTGCTTTGCTGCTTTACAGCTACCCGGGGAGGGAGGGAGGGGGGCGGACGGGAGCCGTGGCTCCCAAGAGGACGCAGCTTTGCCAGCACCCCGGCAAAGCAGCGTGGGGGGAGAGGGTGACAAAAAAATTCTGCACCGGGTACCCCCTGGGCTTGCTACGCCTCTACGCCAGGGAAAGCAGTTAAAGAAGTACAGCGGTCCCCAGCTAAGGCCTTATTCTCACAGTCAGCAGTCCAATCAGTTCTGCAATTCTCACACGCTTGCAGTTGTTGGACTGCTCTGGTTTACGTGCATTGAGTTGCATGGTGCTTTCTTCACAGGGGTCCCTCCGGCATTTCCTCATGCAGCATGTTTGTTCCTGGGACGTCACTCTCAAGCTAGGGTCCTCCCTTGCCAAGGGCCTTGCTTTCTTACACAAGGAGCTGTGGAAGGAAGGTAAGAGGCAGTGGGCCTGGGGGTGCTCCTCCTCATCCTCATCATCATGTGTTTTATTGGGAAGGGGTAGTAGTACCTCTGGTGGGGAACATGTCGTGCTCCTTGTGGGTAGTTCGTCCACCAATGTTCTCATTGCTCTAATCTGTGGCTCCAAAAAGCTGTGAGCGACAGCAGCCATCCCATGGGAACAGCTTTGACTAGCTGGCTAAACCAGGTGAGGGCAACTGATGGGTCTTAAATGGTGAGTTAGGGACTTCCCCTGCATGCAAGGACAGGTTCCAGTGGAAGGAGCGGGCGGGACCAATAGTGAGTCCAATGGACAAGAAGGCGCTTTCTGCACGAGCTGTAGAGGAAAATGAGGGTCGTGTTATAAGAAAAACTGCTGCTTTTCCCTTATGGGGTATTCCGGAGCCCACATAGAGTTATTAAGTGGGTTCCCTATCGGTAGGAGAAAATAACACAGGTCAACCAGAGTATGTTGAGAAGCAAAGTGGCTAGTAAGCCTGATCTTTATTAAAGGAACTGTTGCAACAGGGTGCTCACTCACCACACGCAGGAGGGAGGAGAACCCTGAACAATGGTGCGCAAGCCCTTATATAGACTTTTGAAATTGCCCACCCTGTAGCCCAAGACCACACACCCCCTAATATCATACATACATCACAGAAGGAGGCGGTCTACAGCAGAAATACATAACAGGAGGTGGTCTACAGCAGAAATCCTCTTGCCAGGATACCTAATAATGGTCACTGATTGCATTGCCTGGGCAGACTGGCCATTCTTTTGTGATGGTTAATATTTTAGTTCCTGAATCCAGGTCACAGGCTCACCCTATTCATACACAAATTCGCCCTTAAAACAGGCTTTCCAAGCAAAAAAGACAATGGGAAGGCTTTCCCCATTCGCCTCCCTTGCTGCAGAGGAATGTTTGAGGTCATTGGGAGAGTCAAAATGGCTTCAGGATTGCTCTCCCATACTATTTCAGAAACATGGTTCATATATTTAGATATGTGTCCATTTATGAATATTTATTCTATAATTGAGACCTCAAAATTCTTATAACAGTCGGATGGGACTCATCAACCTGGGAAAGTAGCCCGTCTAGGAGAAAGAAAATTCCACTCCCCTGCTACTTGAGATCTTTTAAGTGGGAATGCTTGGAGGTCGAACCTTTTCCCATGTGCTCTGCTATCGACCTTCTTTCTATCTCTCCTTTGTCCCCGCTGCTCATTGTCTTGATAAGTTCCTGGTGGGTAAAGCCTGAGCTTTCGGTCAGCCATACCACCGCTAACGCCCTTCCTCTTGGTACCAGGCCTGCATAAACCTGGGGTGGCACACCGAGACCTGAGCAGCCAGAATGTGCTGGTGCGGGAGGACAGGACCTGCGTCATCACGGATTTCGGCCTCGCCATGACTTTGCCTGCGCGCCACCAGGCGTGGAGAGAGGGCCCCGCAGAAGGCATTGTCCGCAAGGTACACGCATCGCTAAGGGGTTGAACGGAACGAGAAGCAGGTTGGAGAGGAGGAGCATCAAGGCTTGGCAATATCGGGGCACGAGAAGATAGTGGGGGTGGCAATTGCAGGACTGCTCAACCCATTAGACAGAGGGAGCTGCTTCATGCGGGAGATGTTGCGGGGACGAAGCAGCAGCAAAGCGATAGAGGACACAGCTCTGTGCCATGTGACATACGGTAAATATTGATACCTATTAGCTGCCTTAGAACTGGGCTGCGTAGGGCAAGGGGGTACTCAGTGCTTTGCAAAAACCTATTGCCTGCTGCCCTGGCTAAGGAAATTGCTCAAAATGTGCAAAGTCTGCTTCCTTTATTCAGGTCACAGAATGTATTTCCTTCTCACATTTACACCCCACCTTTCCTCCAATCCACTCAGGGTTGCCCCAGTTTTCTCTTCTGTTGTATTTTAATTGCTGCAACCTGCCCTGGGACTTGAGGGTGAAGGGCAGGTAATAAATTGGAGTGATAACAGCAACAACAACAACCCTGTGAGGTAGTTTAGGCTGAGAGAGCAGAACAGGCCCATCATCGCCATGTGATTCATTTCAGCAGGGGTTTGAAGTCAAGTCTCTCTCTG
Organism: Zootoca vivipara; assembly: GCF_963506605.1. Taxonomy (NCBI): domain Eukaryota; kingdom Metazoa; phylum Chordata; class Lepidosauria; order Squamata; family Lacertidae; genus Zootoca; species Zootoca vivipara. The sequence continues at coordinate 112,251,244 of NC_083277.1, forward strand.
GCTGGAAGACAGAACTCTGAAACAGGATCCCTTTATCATCTTGGTTGCCCTCCTCCGCACACGTTCCAGCTTGTCAGCATCCTTCTTAAACTGTGGTGCCCAGAATTGGACACAGTATTTCAATGTGGTCTGACTAAGGCAGAATAGAGCCATACTATTACTTCTCTTGATCTGGGCACAATCCTTCTGTTGATGCAGCCTAGAATAGCATTAGCCCTTTTTGTTGCTGCATCACACTGTTGGCTCATGTTCAGCTTGTGGTCCACCAAAACCCCTTTCCACATATCCTGCTAGCAAGCCAGGTATCCCCCACCCTGTATTTGTGCATCTGATTCTTCCTGCCCATGTGCAGAACCTTACATTTGTCACTATTGAAATTCATTTTGTTAGCTTGCGCCCAGTTCTCCCATCTGCTAAGGTCATTTTGAATTCTAATTCTGTCTTCTGCGGCATTAACTACCCCTCCCAGTTAGGTGTCACCTGCAAATTTGAAGAGCATTCCCTCAATTCCTTCCATTTAGCTTTGGCCCAGGGTGTGCCAACTCTGAGCATAACCATTTCCTATCCAAAGCTTGCATTAAAGCAGCTGGTGTCATAATTCACCCACATTCTCCCTAGGCAGGGGCTCCACGCTACATGGCTCCTGAAATTCTGGACGAGAGCTTGAACCTGCAAGACTTGGGCTCGGCGCTGAGACAGGCTGACGTCTATTCCCTGGCACTGGTGCTGTGGGAAAGCCTGATGAGATGTTCTGCACTCTTCCCAGGTGAGCAAAAGAGAGAGAGGATGAGAGAAGCAGCCTAGCACTGCTCATCCACAGCCCCAAAGGTCATCACCCCATTATAGGATGTAGGTGGCGCTGTGGTCTAAACCACTGAGCCTCTTGGGCTTGCCAATCAGAAGGTCAGCAGTTCGAATCCAGGTGTCAGGGTGAGCTCCCATTGCTCTGTCCCAGCCCCTGCTAACCTAGCAGTTCGAAAGCATGCCAGTGCAAGGAGATAAATAGGTACTGCTCCGGTGGGAAGGTAAACGGCATTTCCATGTGCTCTGGTTTCCATCATGGTGTCCTGTTGCACCAGAAGCGGTTTAGTCCTGCTGGCCACATCACCCGGAAAGCTGTCTGGGGACAAACACCGGCTCCCTCAGCCTGAAAGCGAGATGAGTGCCGCAACCCCATAGTCGCCTTTGACTTGACTTAACCATCCAGGGGTCCTTTACCTTTTTCCATCACCCCATGCATCTTTTTATCATCAATATATTCCTATTTTGGGGCGCTTCCAGGCTGTCTCTATTTTTGGGTGGGATTCAGTCACTTACCAGCAAATTCGAGTTGGGGAGTATGTCACAACAGAGCCACCAAAAGGCTAGACATTTTGCAATAAGGAAAGTCACAGGGAAACAAGCAGGAAAGTGGAGGATAACACATCGTCTACCCTCACTGCAAATGAATCCAATAGCTGACTGTTGTCTAATCTCCCTGCAAAGAAGTCTGGGTGAAGGCCCAAGGAAAAGGGTCATCTGGAAGCAGCCTCTGTCCTTCCACAAAAATTGTTTGTAGCTTATCTCTTCGCAAGTGCAACAAACCAACAAATGGTGAGGCTGAACACAAAGCATTACAGTTTTGGCAGCTTCTGCTCCACGTGGGGAGTTCAAAAACCTCTCATGGGGCAAGTGCTCTTTTAACTCCTAAAGCCCTTGCCTTGGCTGCAGAGTGGTCTGGCTTTCTTGCACACTGGCCATCGGCAGCGTCGGCGACAAGCCTGTGTACCCTCCAGACAGGTCTGAGACCTTTAGGTGCCTGAGGCAAGCTTGAACCTGCAAGACTTGGGCCACGCCCTGCTGGGGTGAGAGGAGTACGCTGCCCGAGGAGGGTTGCCTCACTGGCCATGCCAGGGCAGCAAGCTAGCTTAGGGGCTGCAGGGCAGACCACATGACGCACCTTTCTCGCGACCCCTCAAAATTTCGGGCAGCTGCCTCACTCTGCCTGGAGGTAGAGCAAGCCCTGCCTCTGGATGCTGTTGGGCTCCATCTCCCATCAGCCCCAACCAGCAGAGCCAATGGGCAGGAATGATGGGCTCCAGCAACACCCAGAGGGCCACAGATATTTGATCCGCTGGCACTGTCGGCTATTTGATCCGCTGGCACTATTAGGAGGCGGTTCTGCTCGCTGAGGCATACTGCCACCTGCCTTGCAGATGCTCCCGCCTTGTGACTGTGGCCTCAACTTCCCCCTCGAGGTCCCACTGCCAGATGCAGGGAAACAGGATGGCTTCTGAAGTGAGGGCGATGGTGTGGATTGTGCTACCACCTGGTGACAGTTCCAAGGCACGGCATGCTGTTGATGGAAAAAACAAGCGTTTTCTGCTCACGCACACAGCTTTTGGGAGAGGATTGAGCGCCTGGCGTGAGGGTATCTTGGGAGGGTTGACATACGCCCAGAATTTCCTGGACATAGCCGGAAACAGTGTCTGGGCGGAAATCAGAAATCGCCATGTCGGGAGTGTAGATGTTGCTGAATTTCCTTAAAAATAGCTGTGTCTGGATTTTCACTTTTTGTAATATGGCAACCCTATACCTTGGTATTCATGCTATCTCCCATTCTCGCACAGTTTCCTTGATCCTCTCCCTCTCTCTATTCTTCAGACATTCATATTGTTCCTGACAAGAGCCTTCTCCTCACTTTACCTTGAGAGTTGTCCTGTTCAGCAGCCTTGGTGAATCATGGCTTTGCTGAGTCACAACGTGGTTGTCACCTGGAGTCCCTGGCCTGTTGCTAGGGCTCCTCCGCTAAAGCCTGCCCTGAGCCTCAGTTTTACAGTGCTTAAGGTGTGGGAGATTATCAGTCAAACCTAAGAAATGCATATTCTTGCTTATTAGCATGAGGAGGGGTTAGTTCTGCAGAGCTGTTTTACTGATAGGCAGCTACTCAGACTATAGAAGTACAATTGGTAGAGAGGGCTCTGTGTGATGCCATTTCCCCTTCTCTCCTGGAAAGGAAGGAGCACATAGTACTTCCTGTTCCTCTCTCACTTCCTTTTGACCAGCCATGAGGGCAGCCATGTTTTGTGCTTGCGCCATCTCCAGGCACATGCCTGAAGCTGGTTATACTGTAAATGTAAGTATTTTGCCTGCATAGGTTTTACTGCTGCCATTGCTGTGAACCAATGCACAAAGTAAGTAAATCTTACTTTTAAACTTACTTTACGAGTTTTTTCCTGATTCTTTGTTAAGCAGGGCGAGAAGCGGGAAGGAAACCAGATTACTTTCTTAGCTTCACTTGCTCAAAACAGTTCCTGTGCTTTAAATTTTGCTGCCAAGGATGGGATTTTGAAACTATTCAACCCACACACATAGGTGCCTGAAGCGATAAATTGCAATTAATAGATCCTCTTCTGCCCATGAAAACCCATCCCACACAGGGAGCACCAGGCAGCGTGGAGCCACCATTTAAATTTATTATTTATTAAATTTCTATACTGCCCTATATCTGCAGGTCTCTTAAATTTCCTACAGTGACCCAGAATGATTGCTATGGGAAGGGCATTGTAGAAAATTTAAACGGCCGCTCCGCACTGCCTGGTTCTCATTGGTGAGCTGCCGCCCGTCACTACCAGGTAAGCCTGCCATTGGGCCTGCTCACTGGCAAAGGAGAGGGGTCCCAAGAGAGCACTTTGTCCTCTCAAAACTGGAGCTGGCCCAGAGTGTGTACCCAGGAGGGCCAAGGATGGCACCAGTGATGTCAAAGGCCAGTCGTATGGTAGCGCTCATCAAGCTCCCCCACGTTCAGGTTGCTGCCAGTAGCTAAGAGGGATCAGGGCCCAAAAGCAGTGGCGGTTGGGGTGTCTGTGTGGTGTGAGCGCAGTGGCAGGAGTACCCAGCTGGGTCTGCTGCTGTGTCCACACCGCACCGGATTCCTTGCCCTCTTGGTTACCAGCAGTAAGCAACACTACCCTGCTTCAGGCCACAACTATCAAAGGTACCATCCAATGTTTGTGCATGACACTCACCAAGGATATTCAAGACAGGAACCGCAATACACAGCAGCTCCACTAGTGGGGCAAAGAAGTACTCCTCACACCCCACATCCCAGTAAATATGTTGGAGCTTGAATGCTGGGAACATGCCGTATCCTCCAAGCTGAATTGCTTCCGTGAGGGAAGATGTCTGTGTTTTTTGGCTCTACCTACCTACCCAGTGCAGGATTTACGTATAAGCTAAACAAGCTATAGCTTAGGGCCCCACTCTCTTGCCCCCCCCCCAAAAAAGGAAAAAAAACCTGGATGCACATTTCCAATTGTATTTCAGTTCAACAATTACTTTGATAAAATGCATATTTTTTACGTGCAAATAGTTTTAGATACCTATTGTTGTTGTTGTTTAGTCGTTTAGTCGTGTCCGACTCTTCGTGACCCCATGGACCATAGCACGCCAGGCACTCCTGTCTTCCACTACCTCCCGCAGTTTGGTCAAACTCATGTTCGTAGCTTCGAGAACACTGTCCAACCATCTCGTCCTCTGTCGTCCCCTTCTCCTAGTGCCCTCCATCTTTCCCAACATCAGGGTCTTTTCCAAGGATTCTTCTCTTCTCATGAGGTGGCCAAAGTATTGGAGCCTCAGCTTCAGGATCTGTCCTTCCAGTGAGCACTCAGGGCTGATTTCCTTCAGAATGGATAGGTTTGATCTTCTTGCAGTCCATGGGACTCTCAAGAGTCTCCTCCAGCACCATAATTCAAAAGCACCAATTCTTCAGCGATCAGCCTTCTTTATGGTCCAGCTCTCACTTCCATACATCACTACTGGGAAAACCATAGCTTTAACTATACGGACCTTTGTCGGCAAGGTGATGTCTCTGCTTTTTAAGATGCTGTCTAGGTTTGTCATTGCTTTTCTCCCAAGAATCAGGCGTCTTTTAATTTCGTGACTGCTGTCACCATCTGCAGTGATCATGGAACCCAAGAAAGTAAAATCTATTAGGTCCATAAATTACCATATAGCATATATTCAACACAATTTGTTGTTGACAAAGGACAGCTGGACATATAAAGGGCCCCATTACCTTCAGTAGCTCTAGGGCCTCATCAAACATAAATCCAGCCCTGTACCTACCACTGATATTTGGGTTAGTAGAGTGATTAAGCCTCCAAATCTAGACTACAGGCACTTTATGCAGCTCCTGCATGAAAGCTTTTTTTAAAATAATCATTTCCACTTGGTGGCACTCAACACAGTAACTATAACACTGGATAACCTCTGTGATTTGACCTAACTCACAGCAGGGCTGAGAGATGCTGGCATGGGCACTCACTCGCCCTCACACAGCTAGGCTGAGCTCACTGATAGCCGTTTCAGACATTACAGCTGCCATGTGGAAAGAATATCTCTTTAAAGCCCTATGCGGCTTGGGACCCTCGTACCTACGGGACCGCCTCTCCTGGTATGCCCCGCGGAGGCCCTTAAGGTCCACAAACAACAATATTCTGGAGATCCTGAGCCATAAGGTGGCTAGATTGGCCTCTACTAGGGCCAGGGCCTTTTCGGTATTGGCCCCAACTTGGTGGGACGCTCTTTCACAGGAGACCAGGGCCCTGCGGGATTTGTCATCTTTCCGCAGGGCCTGCAAGACAGAGCTGTTCCGCCTGGCCTTTGGGTCAGACTTAGTCTGACCCCTGTTTTCTCCTCCCTCGTGGCTTGGATTTATGGACTACTTAATATGAGGCTGCATTTTAAATTTTAATATTGTATTTTAATCTGTATTTTAATTAATTGCTTTTTAGGTTTTATTGTAATCTTATTGGTGTTAGCCACCCTGAGCCTGGTTTTGACTGGGGAGGGCGAGGTATAAATAAAAATTTATTATTATTTATTATTCTTATTATTTAGCAGTCTCTGAGCGGGGCCCCTGAAGTATGAACAGGTTCTAGATTTTGGGGTGCTAGTAGTGCAGTGAGCCTGTTGTGCCGACAAGACGGAAATCCCCTGTCTCCGACCTCACTGGCTTCTGCCTCTCTCCAGAAAACAGGGTCCCTGAGTTCCAGCTGGCCTATGAAGCAGAACTGGGCAGCAACCCTACATATGGTCAACTGCGGAGTCTGGCTGTCGTGGAAAGGGGTCGGCCGGCCATTCCAGCTGCTTGGAGGAGAATTGGGCAGGTAAGGTAAAGAAAGGTCTTTGCTCTCCCAAAGGGTCCTGCTTGAGAATCTGCTAAGGGTTTTGAAATCTTGGGGCACCTCCAGAACGTCAGTATTTTGTGGGAGCGATTCAGTTGCGAACCAGAACTTTGGGTTTGCGCAATTAAAGTGGATTCAAAGAGCTCTGCCGTTCTAGGGCAACAAATCTTGCCCCAGTGTTTGGTTAAGGAATGATAATGACAACTCGAACTGTGGGTGGGAGAGGAGGGAGGGAAGGGTTTTTTAATACGGAGGCAGAAAGACTTGTAATCTTTTACAGTTTATAGCAACATTGCGAGTCAGCTTACCGATATTAGCAGCTGATTGAAACAAAAACTCCTTGTTTAGGGAGGCTTTTAATCTTTAATCGATTATTTTATTCTTCTGTTGGAAGCCGCCCAGAGTGGCTGGGGAAACCCAGCCAGATGGGCGGGGTATAAATAATAAATTATTATTATTATTTAAAACGTCTGCCCACATGGAGGTATGTGAGTTGTTTATGGTACTGCAAGGGGTATGACAAAATGGCTGCCAGTCTTTTTAAATACCGTATATAAAATGGCAGCCGCTGTGTTACTTATAAGCCTGCTTGCTAGCCATTAAAGTAGGGTGGTCATATTTCCAAAAGTGAAAATCCGGACACAAAGTTGTTGAGCAAAACTCGAAATCCACCAAAGTCTAGACATCTAGACTTGTGACATCGGTTGCCATATGACCAGATTTTCCCGGACATTTAAGCGATTTCCTGTTCCAGCCTTTTGCGTGGCAGGGGGGGCCAACACAAAACCTTGGAGTCAGCTTGAGGTCAGCAAAAAGAGAACAATAGTGTTATGTATTATGTATTAAGTTTGACTGCAGTACTCATTCCGGCCACCGTGGCTGCAGTTTTCACTCAGGTCCACAACATGCAAATGAAGGATTGACACTGCTGTTCACGGATTGGGTAGCTAGGGGAAGTTTGTTACTGTTGCAAGTTACTGAGTACTATATAAGCCAGCCGGCTAAACTATTGTGCAAGTCCGGGACTCAGAGCTGAAATAAAGAGCTGGTTGTTTTAAGAGCTGTGTCTTCGTCCATTTTCCCCCACGATTCAACAAATAGCATTCATTTTAAGACAGCCAGAGACCTTTTGGAAGCTGAAGCTGGCAGAGATCTGGGAGCAAAGGTCTAAGGAGGGATATGTAAGGAGATAAGAATGGGAAGAGGGTGGGACAAGCCTGAGGAAAACCTTGAAGGCAAAAGCAAGGACTGTAGAGCTGGAGGTGAGAAGAGGAAGAAAGCCAGTGGGGTGTGTGTGAAGAGGCACATCTCACTTGCAAACAAATGGTGTTTTTTTGGGGGGGCAGGCCTGTTTAAAGGCAACATTTCATCTTCTGGAGCACAAACAGCCCCTCTAATGAATCTTCCAGTTCTCTGTGTCTCCTGACCCCAATTGGCACTTCTCTGTGTTTCTCCTTAGGCTGCTGTCTGTCTACAGGAGCTCCTCGAGGACTGCTGGGATCCTGAACCAGAGGCTCGCTTGCAAGCTGAATGTGCCCAGCAGAGGCTGCAGAGGCTGTATGCTGAGGGCCTCGTGAAAGAGTTGTGACGAGGCTGAAACGCATTATGCTTCACAGTCTGTTTACCTAGACATCATCCTTTGCTTAAAATAGTTGTTTTGCCTTTTGTCAAGAATAAGCGGCCACGAAGGAAAGTCCCACCAAGCATGGCTTCTCACCATGGCTTTGGACCTCATCAGAGTGGAATAGATGTGTTTCTTTTCCTTTGGTTTTTATAAACCTTGTCCACTTAATCAACTCAATGAGCTCTGTCCACTTAGTCAACTTGAATTGCACTTGTTTACCAGGGGGTCCCAACCTGCACCTTCCTCTCTTGTCTCATTTAGCCATTCTTGGGCTCTCAATCACTCAAATCTTCCCATTCCTACACCACTTCCTGCAGCACTGCAAAGGCCATTTATATACAGTACAATGATTTGGGCTGCGAATCCTAGGCACATTTTCCTAGGAGTAAGGATCACTGGGACTTAACTTCTTAGTAGATCTACATAGGACTGCCATGTAAGACGCCCAAATGAAGAAACTGGTATTGGGCACAGAATTCAGTATCCTAAGAATGTCTAAACAAAATAAAAAAAATTCCTTCCAGTAGCACCTTAGAGACCAACTAAGTTTGTCATTGGTATGAGCTTTCGTGTGCGTGGACACTTCTTCAGATACCTGAATGCCTGTTTTTCGGTCAAGCAAAATACAAGTCCCTATCCTTTCATGCAGTTAAAAGGATATGTGCAATGGCTAGTTAAGGGAGGGCTGATGAGTGGGCTTCAGTGCTCAGTGGAGCTTCTGGCCGCTCTTTGTCCAGCAGAAATAAAACAAATAAATGCAAATTTGCCACACACACAATAATATACAAGCCATTGGGCGTGAAACCCCAGATAACTGCTGCCAGGACTTCAAAGTCCTTCACATATTGCTGGTACTCAAAGGTTTGGCAAACTGCCCTCTTTGAAAAGGTATCTCGTAAGCTAAACGTGTCTAAAGGGCAGAGCTCGAATGACCATTTTTTGCTATACGACATGATTTTATTTCTTATACAAATATTGAGGCACATTGTCCCCCAGTATCACTGGTATATGCAAAATGCCGGGCTCATCTGAGACTTTGTAGAACCTTTATTCTTAATAATGATGGAACTCCCAGGTGGAGAATACTTTTATTTTTATATATCTTGTAAAGGGAATCTTTATATGAGCCAGTACTTTATTATTATCCCTCTGAAACTGAGCTGCATCTTTGTGCTTTTGTCCCTCCTGGCTGTGACGTTTTTATGGTTTACATTTTTTATTCTTTGTTTTCTCCCTCTTTTTGTTATGTTTGCACTTTTTAAAACAAAATCAATAAAATATAAAATATACAAAGTCCTTCACATGCATCATCTTATTTATTTAAATATATATATTTTATGGCCAGCTAGTAGCTTATGTTCCCGGAATGAAATTAAGTAAGAAAATTACAACGCATTCCTTCCGTTGTACCATAGGTTGGTCGGGTGAGCCTGAAGCTGGTTCATAGCTCAGTCTCATGGCCACTATACTACATTCACAATGGCAATACACTTTTAAGAAAGTACGTAAAATGGTGTGGGCATGTGCTAACTTGTCATATTGATGTTACAGGCACTAGCCAATAAGTGGCTGCGGCACTTGTACAATACTATTCCATACAATAATTGCAATAAACATAGTACCAAGTAGAGCAAAGATAATACTGTATGTATTTTTCATTCCATAAGACACACTTTTTTCCCTCCTAAAAAGTGAGAGGAAATGTTTGTGCGTCTTATGGAGCGAATGCGTGGTCCCTGGAGCAGACTTGCCCAGGGGTTAAAGGCAGATCGTGCTTTTTTATTTTAAGAAAGAGCTAAAGGCTAACAAGAGGGAATGAGCACTTGAAAGGAACCTGCTCAGCAGCTGATTGCAAGAGATTGGGGAGAGAGATAAGAGAGCTAGCTCCCTTCTCGGCCCCTCCCGGCCCCTTGTCTACGCCTCAATTGTTGTCTGCAGAGGGAGACATATGACTGGCTGATTAGATTATCTGTCTGGAAACTGTAGAAATGGGTCCCTTTCCTAGAGAAGCTGCAGACCTGTGAGTTGAACCCCATAAAAACAGGATTTTTTCCTTTCCAAGGAAACTCAGCAACTTTGAGCTGTTCCTAAAAAAATGGAGCTTTCCCCCTTTGCAAAAAAGATGCACAACTCTGAGCTGACCCCCCCCAAAAAGGGGCTTTCCCCATTTGTAAAAAAGCTGCACAACTTTGAGCTGATCTGTCTGGAAACTGTAGAAATGGGTCCCTTTCCTTTCCTAGAGAAGCTGCACAACTGTGAGTTGAACCCCATAAAAACAGGGGTTTTCCCTTTGCAAAGTAAGCTCATCAAATTTGAGCTGATCCTAAAAAATGGAGCTTTACCCCTTTGCAAAAAAAGATGCACAACTGTGAGCTGATCCTCAAAAAAATGCAGCTTTCCCCCATTGCAAAAGAAGCTTCATCAAATATTTAATGGGGAGTCAAAGGCATCTAGGCCTCTAGGAGTTGGCTGCTATGCCTAGGACAATTCAAGAAAGCAAAATATTTTTTTTCTTGTTTTCCTCTAAAAACTAGGTGCATCCTATGGTCAGGTGCGTCCTATGGAGCGAAAAATACGGTAGACATTTTCCCAAAGACAGCCCTTTTACATGGAAATTCAGTTGCTTTCAAGTTGGACTCTAATGGAAGTAAAAACTGGTGTGCTGGATTGAGTTTTAAACTTGCAAAGGAAATAATTGGGTTCAAATCCTCACACATTCAAGAACCACACTGGAGTAGCTTTGGGAAGGTCAGCCTAATCTTGATAAGTATAATTGGTTTAATTAACACTAAAATGGGAATGGCTATGTATATCGGTGAAAGCGTGTAACTGGAAGATTCCATTGCAGCTAAATTAAGAGCAAAAAGGACTCTCTGAACTCATTGATGGGTTGATACTTAACTCTTATTGTTCTCAGGGAGCTATGACGTGGTGTTTTAACCTTAGATCACATGAAAGGTATTAAATTGCAAATTCGCCATCTTGGAAGGAGTTCTTGGTTCCCAGACTCTGTGAGAGTGTGGGTGAAAATGAAGCTCTCCGGGGAGACAGACAACCTAAGGCAGGATGCAGGCTGTGGGGAGAGACAGACCTCTGCTTCTAGGTCGTTTGGAATTATTTCATATTTTGTAAGAAGATGCTGAACGTATATGCATTGAACCGGCATATGTCTTGTGGAATTATTTGGATGTTTCTGTTATGTTATGAAGAATGTTCTGCAAGTAAAGTTTTTATGAAACTTATGGGCCCTGACAATGTTTTATTTCCAACAAAACGAGTCCGTTTTCATGCATCAAAGTGTGGAATATTAATATCGGCAATAAATCTGACTCTCAGGGTTGTTGTGCAAATAAACAATGTGTCCTTGGTGGGAGAATGGGGATACAAATGGAATCAAACAAAGGATCTGTTTGTGAGCTCCTTCAAGCGCTCGAAATAAAAGAGAGCAGAAGCTTCTGCTGCTCAGCGATGTTCTCCTTTTGACATTCAGCTGTCAAGCGGAATTGCATTCCTGCAGCCTCATCAGAAGAGAAAGGGTGGCTTTTTCCTACATTATGCACCGAGCTGCTTGGCTGCATGCCAGAATCTGTCAGAAGTACAGGGCCTGTGTCCTTGGCACAGGTGCTCACTTGCACACACAGGCTTGGCTCTGCACACTGGAGCCTGGTGTCTTTATTTATAGCTGGGAAGGTCGATTAGTCACTTTTTAAACAAAACTTGACTTGGAGCCTTTTCCACACAGTGATTTCCCCCCCCCCCCAATGGATGCTCTTTGGGACGATGTTAAGCAAACATTATTTAAAGGTTGCATATGGACATTTTAAATATATATATATTGTTCGGGAAGTTGATCAAGAGTGATGTAGAGGGCATATTCTAAGGGCATAACTAGACGCAATGACGAACGAACATAAGGTTGCTACTAAAAATGGCAGCTCTGTGTCATGTTCTCCCTCCTCATCCCGCATTGTGAACTTAGGGAAACATGCCACTTGGCATCATTATGTCACCCATTTCTTTTCCCCCAACCCACATGCTGGAGTAGGGCTGGGCAATATCTGGTTCTCAAGATTGTGATATATCACCAGGTTAGCATTGTGATGTACCAATATATCACAATGTCTGAAATAAAGATGGAGCTATAGAGAGGCATGGGCTGGCTTCATGTTTTTCCCTGCATTGTGATTTTTGCCGGCACCTGCTCTTGTGATTCACTGGCCCCTGCAGGAGGCAGGGGAGAGCCGAGAAGGCAGAGTTAACAGGGGCTGCAGGAATCAAGGGAAGCATTCGCTGGCTTCACGGTTTCCCCCACGTTGTGGCTTTTGCATAGCACGCCCACACCCACATCATGATTTGTGGTATATTGCCAGGTCAAAAATTATGAAACTGATACCACAATGTGGACTTCAAGCTGGTTTTAGACGATATATCAATATATCGCCCAGCCCTAGTGTGCCACCGGGAATTGGGACATTGTGATGATGCCATGTATAGAGGAAGGGGAAGATTGCCTTTCCGGCAGCACCCTGTGTTACACTTTTCGGACTTGGGACCCACTTTTGAGTCCTCCCCTAACATGGGAGCCACCTTTGCATTATTACAGGCATCTCCCCGCCAACTTACGTGTGATCAACTGGTGTGCGACTGCATATACACGTGGCGTTGGGAAATAATTAAATTCAAACCCGGAAACGGCAAGAAAGAGTTGGGGAGTTCTTGTGGTTCGTGAGAAGACCCTTCTAGGAGCCTGAAGAGGACATCAGTGAGGGCGGAGGAAACCCCCCAAAGACCAGAGGTGCAGTGGGGTTTTGTTTAGGCTGCTGAGCTTCCCCACCTACCAGTTGGAGTGTGGGGTAGCGCAGCAGCTGCATGCATGTTCCAACCTCCTGCTGGCCCCAGAGCTTCAATTCCAGTTGTGGATATTTTGGGGTACAATAGAGCAAGATGAGCACCGCAACCCCAGAGTCGGTCACCATTGGACCTAGTGGTCAGGGGTACCTTTACCGCTGCTCTGGTTCGCCAGAAGCGGCTTAGTCATGCTGGCCACATGACCTGGAAGCTGTCTGTGGACAAACACCGGCTCCCTCAGCCAGGAAAGCGAGATGAGAGCTGCGACTGGACCTAATGGTCAGGGATACCTTTACCTTTAAAGGTAAAGGGACCCCTGACTATTAGGTCCAGTCGTGACCGACTCTGGGGTTGCGCGCTCATCTCGCATTATTGGCCGAGGAGCCGGCACAGGTCATGTGGCCAGCATGACAAAGCCGCTTCTGGCAAACCAGAGCAGCACATGGAAACGCCGTTTACCTTCCCGCTGTAGCGGTTCCTATTTATCTACTTGCATTTTGATGTGCTTTTGAACTGCTAGGTTGGCAGGAGCTGGGACCAAGCAACGGGAGCTCACCCCGTCACAGGGATTCGAACCGCCGACCTTCTGGTCAGCAAGCCCTAGGCTCAGTGGTTTAACCACAGCGCCACCTGGGTCCCTGCCTTTACCTTTACTGTGGTTATATTATGTTTTAACTCAGAATAAATTTTTTAAATAGTATTATTACGACTGGATTTTCTTCTTCTGGGTAATTAGTACGTATAATACTTTTTGCTATCTGGTTCCTGTTATTTGTTTGGATTTGTGAGGTTTTGTGGTGTTATTTTTTAGAAGCTACCTTCTATGGTAGCTACTCTAAAGGACAGTTTATTAATCTTTTAAACAAACAAACAGACAAAATATTGGTGTGTACAGCTGCCCATCCTGAAAGCAACATGAGAGGTTTGGATAGACTTCAGGACTGCAAAACCAGTTTTGTCCCTGTTCTTTTAATAGAACCCATCACCCACATGCAAAATAGTGACTGGGCTTTGAGCCAGATGCAAAGTGGGTGGCTCAACTGCATCCCATGAGCCCTGCCGTTGGGTGTATTGTATTTACAACCGCCTGAACAACTTAGGTCTGGGGTACCTTAGGGACTGCCTGAGCCCTCATATCCTAGCTCAATTACTGAAACAATCTGGAGCACCATTGGCCATCCCACAAGTTGGTGAAGCTCATTTCACATCAGCAGAAAACCAAGTCTTTAGTGTTATTTGCCCAGTCCTGTGGAATGCTCTCTCGATAAAGTTTCAGAAGGCATCTTGCATTTTAACCTTCAAAGATTTGTCTATGCTGCCAGGCTTATGATTGCAATTAAGAAAACATCTGTGACAGTTAGCTGTTGATCTGTGATTTAATTTTCTTGCATGGTTTTTATTGTGTACAGTATGTATAATGTATAGAGTTGGATACGCTATATCCAACCTTTATTGATGGGCGGTGAAATGTACTCGGAGTCGAGAGTGAATTTCATGCTCTTTATTCAGCTCATAGTCATCAAGGAGAAGAAGAATGGCTCTTTTCCCAAAACCATCTGCTTATATACATTATTTACACAATGGGCCTTGCGTGATTGGCTACTTCAGGGCTACACCTGTGGGCCAATTATATTGTGGATTGACTTCTGCCTGCAGCCTGATTGGCTGCTCCTACAGGCCAATCAGGTAGCAGATTCACTTCTGCCAGCCGCCTGATTGGCTGCTCCAGCAGGCCAATCAGGTTGCGGATTCACTTCCACCTGGAGTTGGATTGGGTAGCTCCTGCTGATTCTGAATCCTATTGTTCTAGGATTCAGCTCAGTACATAACACCCCTCCCCTCTAAGTTCCAGTCCTGCCCGGGAAGTTGCATTCGTAGTCCCCAAGGTCTGCTGGCCGCCTCCGTGTGCGTTGTGGCCTGGGGTGTTCCTTGGTCAGGGTTCTGGTTCTGGCTCGTGTTCCGAGGCTGCTGGCTGTGCCGGGGCTGTCTGGTCTGGCGCCACTGAACCACTAGGTTGTGGCTCTGGTTCCGGTGTCCTTCCAGCCTCGGGGCGCCCCTCTGTGCCTACTGCTTCTGCTTCCCCTGTCCACCCCTCTCGCTCTACAGGCCTCACTGCCCTGCTGTCCCCTTGGGACCCCTCTGTCCCGCTCTCCTCCCGGGTTCCTCCTGGGAATCGTCGCCGTAGCTGGTCGCAGTGGCGGCGCCAACATTGCCCCCCTTCCGTTAGTACCTCGTACGACACGGGACCGGTCACCTTGGTGACTGTGGCGGGTACCCATGCTGGGCCTGCCCCAAAATTCTTTGCGTACACTGCGTCCTGGGCCACAAATGTCCGGGGGTTCCTGCCTTTCCCCACCACTACCTCATCCTGAGCTCTGTCGGGGTGAAGTCGGTCCAGTCTAGTTGCAAGGCGCCGGCCCATTAGTAGTTCAGCTGGGCTCCGGCCCGTCGTTGTGCTTGGGGTGCTGTGCTGTGCTAGAAGAAATGCGGCAAGGCGGTATTCCCAGTCCCCTTGTGTCATGCGGCGGAGGCTGTCCTTGGTGGTCCGCACCATGCGCTCCGCTTGGCCATTGGTGGCAGGGTGGAATGGTGCTGAGCGGATGTGGCGGATGGCGTTCTGCGCTGTGAAGGTCTGGAACTCCTCTGACGTGAATGCGGTTCCATTGTCCGAGACGAGGGTGTCAGGGAGCCCGTGGGTTGCAAAAAGCTTACGTAGTACCCGGATGGCTGCCGCCGTAGAAGTAGACGGTACCAGTGCGACCTCCAGCCATTTGGTGTAGGAATCCACCACTATGAAGAATGTTTTTCCCTGGAAGGGGCCAGCGAAGTCCACGTGCAAGCGTGACCATGGATGTCGGGCGGACTCCCAGGGCTGGACTGGGGCCCTTGGGGGATCCGGGCGGGATTCTTGGCAGGTCTGGCAGTGTTGGACCCAGGCCTCTATCTCTCTGTCAATCCCCGGCCACCACACATAACTCCTGGCAAGGGCCTTCATCCTCACTACCCCTGGGTGTGTCTCGTGTAGGGCTGTGAGGACCCTTTTGCGGAGGGGCTGGGGAACAACAACCCTGCTTCCCCATAACAGGCACCCCTTGTGGGCCGACAGTTCATGTTTGCGGTTTGTGTAGCCAGCGAATTCTGGCCCGGGGCTGCTGCTGGGCCATCCTCGCCACACCCAGTCCAGGACCCGGGAGATGACCCTATCTTTTGTGGAATGGTGCGCAACTTCTTGTGCCTGAATGGGTCGGTCGGGAAGCAGCTCCAGGGTCATAACCTCTTGCGCAGGCGCTGGGTCAGGTCCTGTTTCTGGTAGTGGTAGCCTGCTGAGGGCGTCTGCGTGGCCCATCGCCTTCCCAGGGCGGTGGATTAGTGCATACTGGTAGCCAGCAAGGAAAATTGACCACCTGAGGACACGTGGAGACAACACTTGGGGGGTCTGCTTCTCGGGGGCAAACAGGCCAAGCAACGGCTTGTGGTCAGTCACTATGGTAAAGGGCCGCCCGTACAAGAAATCATGGAATTTTTTTACGCCCTTCACGATTGCCAGACCCTCCTTGTCAATCTGTGAGTAGTTTCGTTCGGCTGCAGCAAGCGTCTGGGAGAAGTATGCCACCGGCACCTCTCTTCCATCCGGGAGTTGGTGTCCCAGGACAGCGCCGATGCCATAGGGAGAGGCGTCGCATGCCAGCACCACTGGCAGCCTCTCGTCGAAGTGTGCCAAGACCGAGTTCGAGACGAGCAAGTCCTTGACTGCCTGGAATGCGGCCCTTTGTCGCTGGCCCCACACCCAAGGGGCCCTTTTATCTAGGAGTCTGTGTAGGGGCTCCGCTACCGCTGCCTTATGGGGAAGGAAGGCATGGTAAAAGTTCAATAGTCCCAAGAATGACTGAAGTTCGGGCTTGCTCTTGGGCGCTGGGGCCTCACAAATGGCCCGTACCTTGTCACCGGTTGGATGGACCCCTTCTGCGTCCACCTTAAATCCCAGAAAGTCCACCTGCGGCACTCCCAGTAAACACTTTTCCCGCTTCACCTTGAGGCCCGCCGTCTGGAAACGGTGCAGGACGGAGCGGAGGCGGTCCTCAAATTCCTCTGGTGTGGGCCCGGCGATCAGTACATCATCGAAGAAGGGGGTGACGCCAGGAATCCCTTTAAGGAGAGAGTCCATTAGATTCTGGAATATGCCTGGTGCCACGCTAACGCCAAATTGCAGCCGCTTTACTCTGAATGCCCCTCTGTGCGTCACAATCGTCTGAGCCTCTGCTGTGGCTTCGTCCACAGGCAACTGTTGATACGCTTGGGCCAAGTCCAGTTTGCCAAAGATTTTTGACCCAGCCAGGGTGGCGAGGACATGGCTGACCACTGGCACTGGGTATGCATGGGCCGTGAGAGCCTTGTTTATGGTGCATTTGTAGTCTGCACAGATGCGGACCGAACCGTTAGGCTTGACGGGTGTGACAATTGGAGTTTCCCAGGGGGCGTTGGGCACCGGCTCCAGCACTCCTTGCTCCACGAGCCGGTCCAATTCCTCGTCTATGCGGGGTTTCAGGGCGAACGGGACCCGGCGGGCCTTGTGCCTGATGGGTCGTACAGCGGGGTCTAGCTGTAGGGCAATGGGGGGTCCTGTATATCGTCCCAATGCCCCATCGAAAACCCCTGGAAACTCTTTGCATATGGCGTCCACGTCCACTTGTAAGCTAGTGCGGTTCACCCCGGTAACGGCTAGCCCCAGAGGTCCAAACCATGCCAGTCCCAGTAAGCTAACGTAGGGGCCCTTAACTACCAGCAAGTCCAATTGTTGCTTTCGCCCTCGATATTGCACCCTGAAGGTCCCCACCCCCATTGTAGGGACCTTACGTTTCTGGAAGTCCCGGAGGGTGAATGGGGCCGGCCTTAGTTTGGGACCCCCATTAGGGCACAGTTCCCTTAATGTTCGGGCCGAGATTATGGATAGAGTTGAACCCGTGTCCAGCTCCATGCGGCATGGGGCTCCCTCTATCTGTACCTCTATATAAATTTTCTCTGTGCTGGGATGGGGTAACTGGAATACCTGGTAGTCCGTGATCTCCGTCGAGTTGCCTTGGTGCATGGTGCCGTGTGACCTGGGGCTCCTGGGTCGGTCATCTGATGCTTGTCGACGGGTGAGTCGAGCCCGACACACCCGGGCGATGTGTCCCAATTTTCGGCACTGCCTACACTCTGCGTTGCGGAATCGACAGGTCCTCCTCTCGTGGTTCTCCCCGCAGCTTGCACAGTTCCCTCCTTCTCGTCGAGGCTGCTGTGGTGTGTGTGCTGCTTGAGTGCGCCGCTGTACTCGGTGTACTTCCTCCCTGTCAGATTCGGATTCGTCGGTGAGGTCTTCGTGGTAGACCCTCGGTTGGGATGGCGGGGCCGGTCGTGCCTCTTGCGTTGACCTCTCGGCGGCTTCGGTTGCCAGGGCTTCCTCCAGAGCAATCTGGAACGTGAGGTCTTTTTTTGCGTAGAGGCGTCGTTGCAACATCTCGTCCCTCAGGCCACCGATGAGGCGGTCACGAAGCATGTTCTCCAACTCTGAGAAGTTGCATAGCCGGGCGGCTTGGCGGAGGGAGGTCACAAACCCAGTTATGGTTTCCCCCGGGGCTTGCCGCTTTGCGTAGAAGGCATTTCGGCAAGCTACCACCGAGGGCTGTGGTGAGAAGTGCTCCTTCAGCCGTTCCATTATTGTTTTGTAAGAGACGGTAGCGACATCTCTAGGTGCAAGGAGAGCCCGGGCGATTTCAAACGTCTCCTCTCCACAGACGCTGAAGAATGTCGCCCTCTTCATGGCATCGTTGGTGACTTCTTTCGCTTGCAGGAGGAAGTTGAAACGGGCGGCGTACCCTTCCCAGTCTCCTGATGCTGGTTTGAATGGCGAGAAGCTGCTGTCGGTTGCCATTCTGGGTTCCTTGGGTCCTGGGGCGGTTTTAAGGCAATAAGCCTAATTTACTTCTAGGGTAGTCATATATTTTCCCACCATTGTTCATCCCACACTTTTTCAGTGCATTCCTCCCATCACTTTTCAAACCGCAAACAACTCTGATCCCTTTTTTAATGGATTAGTTGTGCCATGTGCTAAGGCAAGTCATTGCTGATTTTGTTCTGTGAACTGCCATGAGACCTCCGGGTATAGGGCAGTATATAATTCAATAAATATTAAATAAATCCAATGTAATTGAGCAAACCAAAAGTGCCTGAATCCCTGGGGGTGGTGGGAGACAGTCAAGAGAGGTGCCCCGAGACAACCATTGCTGCCTTTTGAAAGTTTCAAACTGCTGCAGCATTTTTAAAGAACTCCACAACCCAGTTAATATGTATACTTCTACTCCGTAAGACAGAATGCTTTCATCTTCAAACTGTTTAGCCTAGTTGCATTGAGAGCTATCTTTGACTGCAACCATTACATAAAAATTAAAATTACAGGTAGGTAGCCGTGTTGGTCTGAGTCGAAACAAAATAAAATAATTCCTTCAGTAGCACCTTAAAGACCAACTAAGTTTTTATTTTGGTATGAGCTTTCGTGTGCATGCACACTTCGTCAGATAAGTAAAAATTAATAATTAAAATAATAATTAAAAATTATCTTCGTCAAAAATTAAAAAGTAAACGTTCTGATGAACGCATGCGAATATATTAACCAAGTGTATTCTGCATGCCAAAATTATTACAATTATTACAAATATGAAAAGAAACAGAATCTCAGCTTGAATGAAATATTCTTTTAAGGGATGTCCCTGGAAAATAGGGACACTTGGAGGGTCTGCAATAATCCCAGAACAAGGCTGGTCTCTTCCTTCCTTCCCTCCTTATCTGCAGCCCGCGCAGCCCAACAGTCATTGGTGGAAGGCGCCGCCTATCCCGCCTGCTTGAGCCGCAGCTTTTGATGGACACGCAGCCTCTCCTATGGGAAGTTGGCGGCGTCAGCCGAGAGCCAATGGGCTGGAGGGACATGCGAAACGGAGCTCAGCAGCCCAGGAAGGTTTCCAGGAAGTAGCCGCTGCTGCAGAACTTGGAAGGGAGTGAGGGCAGAAGGCGGAGAGAGGTTGCAAAGGTGAAGGAAGGTAGGTGGGTGGGACGGGGTCCTTGCAATCTGGTAGGATTTCTTGCAATTTTTTGCAATTTGTGGAAGGATTTCATATGTATGGATGTACGTATAAATGGGCTCTAAAAAGTTTAAAGGGAAAGGCAACTTTTAAGGGGTATTCTTGCTGGAGCCTTCGCTGCACAGCAGTTAATGTACGGTTGGAGCTATATCCCATCTTCAGCCTCCCATTTCTACTTTTACTATTGTTGTTGTTTCATTTGTTATTTGCTATTAGTTTGTTTATTTGAGGTGAACTCAAAGCGGCTTACAAAAACTAACATTATCATTAATAACAATTTCATTACTTGTACTCCGCCCATCTGACTGGGTTGCCCCAGCCACTCTGTGCGGCTTCCAGCATATATAAAAACACAATGAAACATTAAACATTAAAACCTTCCCTATACAGGGCTGCCTTCAGATGTCTTCTAAAGGTTGCATAGTTACTTATCCCCTTGGCATCTGACGTGAGGGCGTTCCACAGGGTGGGTGCCGCTACCGAGAAGGCCTTTTAAAAATAAGAGTTAAAAGCCTCCTAAAATGCTCATCAATAGCATATAAATAAAAGGGCAGATCACTTGTTTGCATGTAGCGTGGGAACGTTTTTCATTCACTTGCCTCAGCGGTGTTAAGGCTTGAGATATCTGGTGGGTTCGTGATCCAGGTGAGACTCGAATCAGGATCTTCTTGGACCACTTCGGAGACTCTTCGCTTTTAGTCAGTGCTGAAATTCTATATACTAATAGCAGACTCATCCTCTGAATTTGGGCTGTAGCCAAAATGGCACCATCTGTGGGGGAAATACCAAGATCTGCAGGAGTACAAGCATTTTAAAGGGGGAGGGAAACCATAAATGGGGATGTGGACACCCACAAACAACTCAATGAATGAGCATGCTCAGTAGGCATAGAACACATTGCTGACTTGATTGTTGGGGGAACGACGACTGGAAAACAGGTGGGGGGATGGAATAGAGCAGACACCCCCAAACTTCGGCCCTCCAGATGTTTTGGACTACAATTCCCATCACCCCTGACCACTGGTCCTGTTAGCTAGGGATCATGGGAGTTGTAGGCCCAAACATCTGGAGGGCCACAGTTTGGGGGTGCCTGGAATAGAGTATCCTGGAAAAAAAGAATAGCTAGCTGGTTGGTTGAAACCCTGAAGAGGACCACTCAACACTGCAACATTTGGTTGCTGTTCCCATTTATCTGTACAGGCTATGCAAATTATGTTGGGTGCCTTCTTGCTTAGTGTGACTGGACTCTAATGTTAGGCAGAGAAGATAGAGGGGGGGGGGGAAGAGAGATATTGATAAGTGAGAGGAAAGAAGAACCATTAAGGTGAAACTTGGGTGTTCAGGAGAGGGTGTGTTGAAGGGCAGTGGATCTTAATGGCCAGTGGAGATGACAGCAATGCTATCCCACTCATTTTTTGAAATAAAACAAACCCAAGTGTTGGGTTTTGCCCTCTCCCGTGGTGCAGGGCCCACCACTTAAAGGCATGCTCAGATACCCTATGAAAGGGAGCTAATAACAGTAACTTTGTAACATTGTTTGAATGCTTTAATCTCACTGATTATCTCACTGATTATAATCTCACTGATAATCTGACTGATGATAGACTGATGATGGACTGTTTAGTTTTGTAAAATAACCTTATTTATTATTATTAACTAATTCCATTTCTATACCACTTTATGTTTTTAAGGGGAAAAAACTCAAGAGAGGTTTAAAACACCAAATAAAACAATATGGAATAAAACATTACCAAAGAAAGTCAAATATAAAGCATACATTCAAAGCAACTTAATTAACAGGAAGCTAAAGTATTATCTTAAAAACTTCATATTTAAAATGTAGATAAACCTTGAGGGTTGCATGATGGAAAGATAGCCTGGAAATTATAAATGTGAAATGATATAATTGACCTATCTAGTTTTGAATCTTGAATTTTGTATGAGTAACACACTGATGATTTCTAAAATAACCTTATTTGGATACTTAAGATGCAGAGAAACCTAATTTCATACTGATTTTAAAGATGGAAAAATCAAATTAGAAAAAAAACGTGAGTTGGAAGGGAAAAATTAAATACACGGTATACTTTTCACTTGCCTTCCAGTAGTGTGGGGCCTTGCATGCTTTCAAACATACATAACTAGATCCATATTCATGACGGCTAGGGACTTATTATTTTAAAAAACAAGTTGTCAGAAACTTGAATTTCAGTCTGTGTACCGCATAT
Organism: Zootoca vivipara; assembly: GCF_963506605.1. Lineage (NCBI taxonomy): Eukaryota > Metazoa > Chordata > Lepidosauria > Squamata > Lacertidae > Zootoca > Zootoca vivipara. The sequence continues at coordinate 112,273,226 of NC_083277.1, forward strand.
TATTGTCCATGGATAATCATTGCCTTAAATTAAATTGTCTGTAGTAGAATCTGTGTAGCTCTGTCTGTGTAGCCTGTAGCGCTTGTCTTTTTGCAATTTGACCTTATGGTATGGACTTTGTTATGAGTAGAAATCTTTCCCGCCTACTTGATTTATGAGCTTGTTTATGCAGTAATTGATGGCATTTACGTAGTTTATGCTAACAATATCTTTCCCTACCCAGGTGACACATTCTTCCCTCCTAGAGAACCATGTGGGATCCCAATGCAGGTAAGTGGGAAGAAGGGTTGATGGGTTTATCCATCAATCTAGGGACCTCTCTAGGGAATATGCATAGGGATGGGCACAGAGGTGGCAACTATTACGTTGCATGTGAGCTCCCCTTGGGCAGGAGGGCATTTTTTGATAGGTGTTGGCTGCCTCTAGAAAGGGCCGTGAGTGCTTTCTACTGAGTCATGTGCTTGTATCGATGCAATTAAATAGCTGCCACACTATTTTTTTAAGGAAAGAGAGTGAGCTGACTTGGTAACTCCCAAGGCAACTCTCATGCCATTGTGCTGGTGTACCTGATCAGCATTAAAACTCACCTGCATGGCAAAGATCTTGCAAGTGCTCTGTGAAGGAAGCCCTGCCGAGAGGAAAAACAGCAGGCATTTTAAGACTAGTCACAATTGGCTTGGACCGGTCTTGCTCTCTGCAACAGAACTAGGTTGCCTCAAGCCAGGGACAGCCATTTGTTTGGCCTGACCTCACTGCATGTGGGTTGTCCTCAGCGATTCAGCAGAAGGCTCAGTTTGATACTGCTGGTTGTTACAAGCGATCTGTTGTTGCTTTCGAAAGACCCTGTGGCCTCCTTGGACATGGCCTCCTTGGACCTCCTGAATCCGAAGTTCCTTCTCCCGTTAGTGGAGACTTGCAAATCCGAAGGTTGGAAGTCCTTGGGTTGATTGAGGATGAAACTTGTGTAGCCAAAAGCGCAGGGGCTGCTCCTCTGGAGAACATGCAGAAATGTGGAAGGAAGAAGAAGGGCTTCTCCTTGCAAGCTTGATGGGTTGAGGTTGGGAGTGGAACATGTGTGGATGTGCCCAGTTGAGGGAGCTATAGCTCACTGGCAGAGCCCAGGCTTTGCAAACAGAAGATCCCGGGTTCCATCCCTCCTAATGGCACCTCCAGGTAGGGCTTGGAAAGACCCCTTCGTTTTGGAAAATTCTGAGCTGGATGGATCACTGCTCTGACTTGGTATAAGTCACGGTGCCAGACGTTACCCGGCAGACATCAAGC